>NW_024349803.1:18777808-18870989 GCF_902729225.1 Pteropus medius | reverse complement strand
CCCCACTTTCCTCCCTTCCCCTCATAAAGATGACAGTTTAAGTTTTCAAAAGTGCCTCACTGAGAGGTGTCTCCACCATGGAATTTTGCTGTCCTCTCTGGGGTTGGGGGCAGAAGACTTGGTCCCCTGACTGGGCCTGGGTGTAGATGTAGGTACTGGGAGGGTCATACGCAGATTGCGAAAGGGGAAGTTGAATGAATGCCTGTGCCAACCAGAAGATGCTCCGATGTCAAGTGGCTGTGTGTGTAAAGAAGACTAATGGATGGCTGTCCCTCAAGAATGCATTGGTCAGGTGGCTTCCGTGGGTGAACCCAGGGCCTCTATTTCACTCCTCCTCTGTGCTCTGTCATCTTCAGGATCAATGACGTCAGAGGCTGGCTCCTGTGGACTTGCGCCAGCCCAGTGAGCCCACTTATTTCCATTCACTCTCAGGGGGAGGGGAGCGGGAATGCTGTTGGAAACTTCTTCAGAAGAATGAGGAGGCCTCGTCTCCTGCGGTCATGGCAAAACCTTTCCTGATCTCACTGGCTGGTACTGGGTCACCCGCTATTCCTGACTGAACAGTTATTACTTTGGATGGGATAATGGTGAATATCTCTACAGTTGGGCAATGGAGTGGTTTCACCTCTCAGAGACCTGTGGGCACCCAATGGAGACAGGTAATTACAGAGAAGAGGAATCTTTGCTGGGGTAGTAATCACACTGAGACATCTATGATTTTTTGGGCCCCCGCATGTAGACACTCAGCTTTGAATGCAGCAAGAGCTTTGTGCTCTTATCCAAATGGGATCATACCGTATACATCGTCCTGCATTTTGCACTTTTCATTCACTGTACGCCTCCCAGAAGTCTGAAATAAGACTCAGAGGGTTCAAGTCAAGGCATCGGCAGGTTCCATTTCTTCCGCAGGCCTAGAGGAGAATCAGTTTCCTTGCTTTTTCTAGCTTCTAGGGGCGACCTGCATTACTTGTTTTGTGTCCCTTCTTCCTCTATCTTCAAAGTGAGCGACGTGGCAGCTCTCTAATCTGTCTTCCATAGTCACGTGTCCCCTCTGACTACAGCCAAGGGAAGGTCTTCACTTTTAGGGATTCACGTGATTATACTGGCCTCACCAGGTAGTCCAGGAAAACATCCTCATTAAGGATGGAACATTCACAGGTTTAGAGAATATGGACATGGGTGTGCAAATATATGTTAGAGTCCCTGCTTTCAATGCTTTTGGGTATATTCCTAGAAGTGGAATTTCTGGATCATGTGGCAATTCTATGTTTAGCTTCTTAAGGAATTGCCCTATTGCTTACCACAGTAGCTGTACCATTTTAAATTCCCATCAGCAATGCACAGGGTTCCAATTTCTTCATATCCTGACCAACACTTATTTTCTGTGTTGTTGTATTTTTTTTGTTTTGTTTTGTTTTTATCCATCGTAATGAAGTGTTATCTTATTGTGGTTTTGGTTTGCATTTCCTTAATAATTAATCATGTTGGGCATCTTTTCATGTGCTTATTGGCCATTTATGTATCTTCTTTGGAAAAATGTCTATTCAATTCCTTTGTCCATTTTAATTTTTTTTTTTTTTTTGCTGTTGTTGTTTTGTGAAGTTGTAGGCATTCTTTATCTATTCTGGATATAAATCCCTTATCAAATATATGATTTGCAAATATTTCCTCCCATTTTGTGGGTTCTTTTACTCTATTGATAGTGTTTTTTATAACATGAAAGTTGTTAGTTTTGATGAAATACAATCTGTTTTTTTCTTTTGTGCCTGTACTTTTGGCGTCATCCAAGAAATTACTGCCAAATGCAGTTGATGAAGGTATTCTCCTTATGTTTTTTTCTAAGAGTTTTATAGCTTTAGCTCTTACATTGAGGTCTTTGATCCATGTTGAGTTGAATTTTGCATATCTTGTAAGATAAGGGTCCAACGTGATTCTTTTGCATGTGGATATCCAGTCTTCCCAGAACATTTTGTTGAAAACACTGTCCTCCCCCCTTGAACATTCTTGACACCCTTGTTGAAAATCATTTGACGGTATATGTGAAGATTTATTTCTGGGCTCTCTATTCTATTCCATTGGTCTATACGGCTGTCCTGATGCCAGTGCCACACTGCTTTGATTACGGTAGCTTTGTAGTAAGTTTTGAAATCAGAGAGTGTGAGTCCTCTAACTTTATTTTCTTTTCCAAGATTGTTTTGGCTATTTGGGGTCCTTGAGATTCTATATAAATTTTAGAGTGGATTTTCTGTTTCTGCAAAAAAAAAAAAAAGAAAATTTCATTGAGATTTCGATAGGGATTGCATTGAATCTTTTTTTATTTGCATTGAATCTTAATATTTGAACAATATAAAGTCTTCCAGCCCATGAACACAGGATGTCTTTCCATTTATTTAAGTCTTCTTTAATATCCTTAAGTAATGTTTTGTAGTTTTCAATGTCTTTCACCTTCTTGGGTAAATTTATTCCTAAGTATTTTATTTTTTGATGCTATTGTAAATGGGATTGTTTTCTTAATTTACTTTTTAATTGTTCACTGTTAGTGGGCAGAAATGCAACAGATACTCACATGTTGATTTTGTATGCTGCAGCTTTTCTGAATTTGTTTATATTCTCTTAACAGTTTCTGTGTTTGTGTGTGTGTGTGTGTGTGTGTAATCTTTAGGGTTTTCTATATATAAGATCATGTCTTCTGAACAGAGATAATTTGACTTCTTCCTTTCCAATTTGGGTGCCTTTATTTCTTTTTCTTGCCTAATTGCTCTGGCTAGAACTTTTAGTACTATATTGAATATAAGCGATGAAAATGGGCATCCTTGTTTTATTCCTGATCTTAGGGAAAATCTTTCACCATTGAATATAGTTTTCACTGTGGGTTTTTCACATATGGCTTTATCATACTGAGGATGTTTCTATTCCTAGTTTACGGAATGTTTTTAGCATGAAAGGGTATTAAATTTTGTCAAATGTGTTCTTTGATCAGTTGAGATATGTGTGTGTATACACACACACACACACACACACACATATATATATACACACACATATATAAGTGTGTGTGTGTGTGTGTATAAATTATATATATATAATTTCCTTGGACACATTTAAAATAGCTATTTTGAAGGCTTGTCTATTATGTCCAACACATAGGGCCCCTCAAAGACTATTATCTACTTCTATTATTAGCTTCTATTATCTACTTTTATTATATACTGGTCGAACCTTCTGGTTGCTTTGCATGTCTTGTAATTTTTTCATTGAAAAGCAGACATCTTAGGTAATATATTGTAGCAAATCTGGAAACTGGAGAACTAAGTGTTCCTCAGCTAATTCCCAGATGGCCTCTTCTCACCAGCTCCAGGCCAGGTCAGGCACCAGAAGGGGCAGGGCCGTGGGGGAACCGCCTACCTTTGAAGTACCCACCCTAAATTGAGAGGTCTCTATCAAGACAGTTTCCTCAGAAGTATCCTAACCCCTAGGTCCTGGGTAGTGCTCTGGCTGGACACTGTCTGCAGTGAGGATCCGAGTGAAACTGAGCATGCGACATTTCCCACTCAGGCAGGGGAGCTTGCAGCGCCAGGACCCGCCATTTCTGCCCCTTGGATGAGTCGGCTGTCTCCCCTCCACCTGTTTGCCTCCAGGCCGCGAGGGGGCGCCCCGACAAGGCTGACGCCACCGGCGGTGCCCATGGCGTCCCTGGGCGGCCCCCGGGGTGGCGGCCGCTCCCTGAGCCTTGTGGTCTGGCTGCTGCTCCTCCAGCTTCCGCTCCAGGAGGCTCGGGCGGGCGGGGAGGGGGCACAGGGCGGGTCAGCGCTGCCCTCGCCCCCTCCAACCGCCTTGGGGGGCGGCCTCCGGGCCTCCGGAGAGAGCCTGTGGAAGCCGCCACCCGTACGGGTTCCGGGGTCCCCTGAGGCTCCCGAATCCCATCAGGTTAACTTCAATGTGGTGGATTTTCTCCCAGGTGACTCTTCGTGTTGGGAGTCACCAGGAGAGGGCTGAGGTGTCAGGGTGGGACCTGGTGCTTCCTGGAAGTTTGGGAGAGAACGAGGCTCTGCCCTTAGGGGTCTGAGGGGGACACGATTTGGCCATGGGAGGTCTGAGGGTACATGGTCTGGGGACTCGGGAGCTGCCTGAGGGGCACCTCTTACTTTCCTGGGGAGCCCGGGGTGGGTGGGGGGTCAGGGGGGGACGAGGCCTGTTCTTCGAGGTTCTTCCTACGCTGTCTTCACCTCAGTGTGTGGCCGAGTGCTCATAAAGATCGTGGGAGGAGAGGACGTGAAAGACGGAGAGTGGCCCTGGCAGGTGAGCTTGAGGGTCAGTGGCAGACATGTCTGCGGAGGCTCCCTCATCACGCAGCAGTGGGTGCTGACCGCTGCCCACTGCATTTTAAGGTGAGGAGTGGCAAGTGGAGACTTTCGAGTTCCCACACCCACGAAGTTCTGTTGCCCTGGCAAGCTGTCAAACACCAAACCCAACCCAACCCAACCCAACCCCAACCCAACCCAACTGGGCCAGCCCAGCCCAGCCTAGCAAACCAAGGCACACAGGATCGAAGCGGAAGGGGTTTTACATCTGTAGTCCTGTTCTTAGGAATACTGGTGTGGTGAACAAAACCAGTGGTTTGGGCCAGAAAACCAGTAGTTTGGGCCAGTTAACCAATCTTGAGAGTCATCGAGAAGCGCTTTTTGGTGGTGGGTGGCAGAGTGGTGAGGGAGGTTGGGGTAAGACTGGGAAGCATCTGAAAAGGCACGGAGGGTGCTTCCTAGAGTCTCAGTGAAGGGCGTGCCCTCTGTCCCACAGCCGCTTCCACTACAGTGTCAAGATGGGAGATCGGAATATCTATAAGGAAGTCACGAGCGTGGTGGTTCCTGTCCAAAAAATCATTATCCACCCTATGTTCTCATCATTTGGAGTCACTCGACATGACCTCGCCCTTCTCTGGCTTCTCTACCCTGTAAATTTCACGGTGACCATCCAGCCTATCTGCATCCCTGAGGAGACTTTCAAGGTGGAAGCGGAGACCAGGTGCTGGGTGACCGGATGGGGCAGAAAAGAAGAATTTGGTGAGACTGTGAGGCAGGAAGCAATCTCGGGCAGAGGGAGGCAGCCTTGTCCTTGGACTAGGCAAGGAGGCTAAAGGGAGGGGCCGGGAGGCAGACTGCCCGGCAGGTGGGTGCAGGGGCAGCAGTTTAGCAGCTGCCAAGGTCATGGTTCCCGATCGTCTTGAACCCAGAAATTGGTTAAGGTCTTTTGTTGCAACACAAATATTTGATGGCAGCCATTTAGGAAAGGTACCAGTCCTGGAAATTGGAGCGGCAGTTAGGACAAGAAATACATAGGTGAAGTCCCCTTCTGCAGATTTGTGGGGGGACTGTGGCTGCCCGGTTTGGGGATATTTTTAGGTTCCCTGGGGATGGAGCCAGATGCTAGGGGATTCTATTCAGGATAGGTTTCCGCTCAAGGTGTGATGAGCTGCCTTGGTGGGTAGGAGCTTCCTGTCTTTGGGGGTTTAGGCAGAGCCATGTGAGGCTGTAGGGCTTCCCGTCTCTGGGGTGAGGCTGGATTTGGTATCTTTGGAGCACTTCCTGTCCAAGTAAAGTAGAGATACTTTACTGATGCACAGGACACCTGTCACTATGATTATTGATACTCAGAGTGACAGATGCTTGGTTATCATTTCGCGGGCTGGTAAGGCCTCGCCTCTTCCCGTCCTGGTCTGTCTTCCTTCTCCTGTCTTGGTTTCGGCTCTTACTTCCTCTTCTCTCCATGTCAGCTCTGGGCCTCAGTTTCCTCTGGTGTCAAATGGGGATAGTACCTCCTGTCCTGCCTTCTTCAAGGGGGATTCTAGGTGCTTGGGGGCTTGCTGTCCACCTGTGCGGTTCCACCCACTGCCGAGTTTCTTTGCTTGTAGGTGAACTTATTTCGTATATTCTCCAGAAGGTGGACCAGAATATTATCTTCTATGAAAAATGTAATGAGATTCTCCAGAAGACCCTGTTAGCAAAAAATAAGGTGGTGCTGGAAGGGATGATCTGTGGCTATAAAGGGAGAGGAAAAGATTCTTGTCAGGTAAGTTCATGGACCCCTTTCTACCTCTGCATTGAGGGAGAAAAACTTCCTCATTCCCAAGTGGCAGGGCCTGGCTTATTTACCATCTCTTCCCTTCACCCCTTAGTTAAGGAGATGCCTTCAAAAGGGAGCAGCCTTACCGCCTGCTAGCACTCCGGGGTGTGGGGAGCATGTGTGGGCGGGCACTCCGGGGTGTGGGGAGCATGTGTGAGCTTCTCCTGAGTGGCACCTATTGTACCAGTGTGAGCATTGCCCCCATGAGCTCAGTTAACCCGCATCACAACCCTGCAGCATAGACATCACGCCTGTTCTGCAGATGTGCGGTCTAAAGGCGTTAGCGCAAGGTCCCGCTGTGAGTGCCTGCAGGGCTCCCGGGCCCACAGTCCGCCCTCCGCCCCAAGCTGCCTTCCTCAGGAGAGGGCATTTGAGCCAGGTCTGAGATGATGAGTATTTGGATTTCTTGGAAAGAGAACCGTGTTTTAGGGAGAGGGAACAGCACATAGAGCGGCTCAGAGGCCTGAGGGACCTTGTCACGTTTAAGGGACGTTTCATGGGTCCGGAGCGATGAAGTGGCAGCTCTGGCCAGAGAAGGGCTTGGAGTCAGACTGTGTGTGGCCTGGGATGCTATGCCCAGTTCCTAGATGCTCTCCAGACAGGAGCGCAGACTAGGCAAAGATGCTGAGTCCCGAGCAGCAGCTGGGGCCGTGCGGCGGGCAGAGGAGGGGTGTTTGGGTTGAATCTTCGGTTCTCGGTGACTGCCTGCTTGTGAGGGTGGGAGTGAGGGAGAGGTTGGGTATTTCCGGCCGGGCTGGTGGGTGGTGGGGCCACCTGAGCAGACTTGGGAAAAGACGTGAAGAGTTCTGTGTGAGGTGGGTGTGTATGGGGTGTCTGGGAGTAGAGCTTAGAATATGGAGGCAGCTGGCTATGTAGACCCCTAGGACTTGGGGGCTGTCATGCAGAGGTGACGTTCAAAATGTTTCACGACCTCTGTGGTTTGGGACATAACCAGACGTAATCTCCTCGGAAGCTATTAAAGTTTTCTCCTTCATTTTTCAGTTCTCTCTTCTCGTAGTCACAGCAACCGGGGCCTGGCGGGGCCTGGCGGGGCCTGGGCGCGGCCCACACGCACCTGTCTCCCCAGCGCCGGGCAGCGCGATCGGCTTGCTCTTCCGTGGATGCTCTCCCAGCTCTGCGGCTTGTTTCCTTCTCTTTCCGCAGGGGGATTCTGGGGGCCCCATGGTCTGTGAGTTTAATGACACATGGGTCCAGATGGGGATTGTGAGCTGGGGCGTCGGCTGCGGCCATAACAACATTCCTGGAGTTTATACGGATGTTGCCTTCTATAGTAAGTGGATAGTCGCAGTGGTGAACCAGGCCACCTCCCTGTATCCAGCGGTGTTCCTCCTCCTGCCCCCGTGTCTGGGGCTGCCCCTGGGCGTCCTGGCGGCTCCCTGACCACCGCGGCCCTCTCCCCTCCTGTTTCTGAGCCTTGCGCTGGGCCTCTCCTCCCACCTCCCACCCCTTCTCACTGCCCTGCCCTCACGTTCCGGTGGGGGCTTGCTGACCCTGTGGAGACCACACGCTAGAGGACACAAGCCGGACTGGAGTCCTGAAAGCGTCCCAGCCAGGTGCTCTGGTCACCTGCCTGGGCCACGCCGACACCTTGGCCGTGCCCGGCCTGCTGGGAGGGAAGGTGAAACCGTCCCAACTCGAGGGCCTGCGGACCCGCCGGTGGAGCACGGTGCTTCATGGACGTCTACGACGCCTGCCAAAGAAGAGACATCATCAGTGGTGAAGAGCCTTAGACCTGGGCGGCTTCAGGCTCTCTCCTGAAACTTGGTGATTGTCCAGAGAGAGTGAATGCAGTGTCACCTGGTCCCTGCTGTCTGGGGCGGGAGAAGTTCCTCTGCATCCCCAGTGCGTGGCCCGCCTCTGCCACACAGGCCTTCCTGGGTCAACTCAGCCTTGGAACCCCCTTCCTCAGCGCCCTGGTGGCCGCCTCCAGGCTTTAAGGAGTGTGGAGATTTCTGATGTCGATTGAATAAATGTTTGAGAGTGGCTCGTGTGTTCTTCATCTCTACCGGTCTGAGAGTGGGAACACTGAAGAGAACCTATCTCACATTTAGCTTGGGACGATGTTTAGGATGCTTAGAAACCCCTAGAAGGAGAGATGAGGTCCTTGCCTACCGGATGCGAGTTCCACGGATGGTTTTAGTAGCTGGGTCCTGCTGCTCTCCCAATTCTGCTTCTCAAAGCCATCGGCATCTCTGCAGGAAGCTTTGTAGCTGAGTTTGCCAGCCATTGCCTCTGGGAAGGAGGAAACAGAGAGAGACTGGAAGAGAGGGGTCAGGGTATTGCATCCAATTTGCAACCCCCATTTTCTGCCTATTTCTGCTGCCCCCCTTTCTAGGTATGTGAGGCCTTGAGCACCAGAGCGCCCTGGCCAGGTTGTGGAAAACACAGGGCTGTAAATGCTTATTTAAAAAAGAAGGAAGATTTTAAGTTCGTGATCGAAACTTTCACTTTAAGAAGCTAGGAAAAAAAAAAAGTTATTCCCAAATGAAGAAGAGGAAATAAAGACAGGAGTGAAAATCAACGAAGTAGTAAATGGATAAAAAACAGAGAGTTCTCAAAATCTTTGGTCTCAGAATCGCCTTACATTCTCAAAAAAAAATTTGAGACTTCTCGATAGCTGGCATGTGTGTTTTATATCTAGCAATATATACTTCATTAGAAATGAAAAGAAATTAAAAATATATTTTATTATTTAAAAATAAAACCCGTGCATGTAACCATAAGTGACATATTTCCATGAAAAAAACCTATTATTTACAAAATAAAAAGTAGTCTGAAGAATGGTATTGTTTTAGCTCCCTAAACTTCCTTCATAAATGGCACCCTTTGACAAAAGACAGCTGGATTATCATTCTCTTCCAAAATGGATTGCTTTGGATGAAGTGTATGAAGAAAACACAGTATCACACAGACACACAGTTGGAAGAGTGAGGAGTATTTTAATAACTTTTTCAAGTAATTGAGAATTTTTCAAAATTGTTTTACAATACACCAAAACTTGACAAGCGGTAGTTTCCTGCAATGTGGAATAGGAAACTTTTTGTATTCATTACATTAAAATCTGTTGGTCCGTCTTTCACTTTGAATGGATCTTTTAGCCATACATAACTTTGTAAAGCATTGGAAAATGTCGATTCACTTAGTTATGCAGATTTTCCAAATGTGGGTACATTTCACTACACAATATTCAACGATCACATTCGCTCGTATTTCCCGCTACCATTATCAGAAAAGTATTTAATTATTGGAAAGCCATTGCGCTCAAGGAGCAAATATAAATTCTCCAAAATTCAAAATTTCATTTCAAAGTTCAAATTTTATCGGTGACAAATACTGTCAGTAGTTTTTCTTTAAAGTTGCAGATTCTGACTTTGCTTAGTTTTTAGAAAATGTCTGTCAAATACGCCAAGTCTAATAACCATAGTTTGACTATTAGTCATTCTTTTTAAGTAAAAATGATGTCCCATGATGAAAGTGGCTAGTTCAGCTCCCAGCTCAAACAGTGGGACCGTTTGCCTAAGTCAACATCATACTTCGTAGAGCAGAAATGCTTTATGCTATTTCATCACACAAAATTTTAAATAAAGTGGACTAACAGGTCAATATTTAATAAAATTAATAATTTCTACTTCTCCATCAAAGACGTTTGACAAGCGAATCCGGACTGATTAATTCTGTCAGTGGTATGCCACCCCTCAGAGTAGGCTGCAGCATGTAAGACTCTGTCTCGCCAGCATACTGACTCTCTGTGTCTTGCTCACCTTGCTAGCTTGGCAGAAGCAAGCTAACCATGAGTCCTACAGCCACAGGAAATGAATTCAGGCAATAGCTGATTGAGCTTGGAAGCAAACCCTTCCCCAATCGAGTCTCCGGAGGAATGAGAACCCAGCCCTGGCTGACACCTTGATTGCAGCCTTACAGAAGACCCAGTGAAGCTGTGCCTGAACTCCTGGCCCACAGAACCGTGAGATAACAAATGTGTTGTTTTAAGCTGATACGTTTGTGATTATTCGTCACAGAGCAGAGAAAACTAAGAGAGAGGCCATTCTAATATTTGATCAGGTCTCTAGCTTCTGTCTAATGAAGTTTATGATAGGTCTAATGAAGTTTATGATATGTCTAATGGATCCTGGAGTCATGTGCCTACTGTTGCACCTTCTTTACCAAAAAGAAGGTACCTAGGCCTAAACACAGGATCCCATGATGGTAGATCAGACTCTTCGTGAGTCCACTGATAGCGGAGCTGGCAAAGGCATTCCAGGCAGACAATGCTATATATACAAATTTAGAATCCATATTGATCCCAGTAAGGATGAATTGCTGGCCCTCCGGGGTGGATGGAGGTTGGTGCAATCATCTTGGAACCAAATAGCTGGTTGGTCTCCTTCGGGGATGTAGCATATCAAGGACTTGGCATTGATCTCTGATGCTGACCGAACGGGAATTCAGCAGCAGTAGTAACTACATCGGCTTTGGTAAGAGGGAGCCCATGTTGTTTTTTTTTTGTGTGAATGAAAAGCCTTTGATTCTGCCAAAACAGCTACTTTGTTCAGAGGCACAGTGTGTGAGCATGGAAGTTGACAAGGACAGAAGTTAGCGGACCTCTGCTGGAGGAGTCGTCTCATTCACTTGGTTGTTGGGTGTCTCCCCTGTACTGGGTGCTCATTGTGGGGTATTGGCACGGGATAGAAAAAGCTGCACATTGCGTCCCCTCTCCATGAATGAATCATATAGATTCATTCGTGTGCTTCTTCCCCAGATCGTCACATTTTGGTCTCGTCTGGCTGACTGAACCTTACAATAGGAGGTGCTTGTCTCAGTCACTTAATGTTCCATGGTCTGGCATTTAGGTTCTCTTTTAGAGTTCGGGAGTCGCTTTTCAAATAATATACAGTTTCTTTGCTGTAGACAGTATTATCTTGCTCCAAGGTTGTAGGGGTCTATACTGTGACTCTCTAGGACATAGCAGAGACACCTTATAGTAATTTTATTCACCACCGCAAACTCCAGCTCCATGGGATTTGCAAGGTCATACAGCCCGATTGACAAGGCTGCTTATACCGTCGTCTGACTTCATCTCTGGCAGAAGGAACTGCAAAGCACTGTGGCCACTTTTATGTGTGTGATCGATATGAACCTCCCTCAAGATTTTTTTTTTTTTTATCTAATCACATTTCTTTTGCTATGTAAGGTAATATGTCACAGGTTCCAAGGATCAGAGCGTGGACATTTTTGGAAGGCCATTATTCTGTCTACCACAAGATTGCTTTCAGATGTTGGTTACAGTTGTGCCCCCTTATCCTTAGGGAATGCATTTCAAGACCCCCAGTGGATGCCTGAAACCATGCATAGTACCAAACCCTATGTATACAGTTGACCCTTGAACAACATGAGTTTGAACTGCATGGGTCCACTTTTTTTTTCCCAATAAATGTGTATGATACTATAAGAGTATTTTCTTTTCCTTATGATTTCATTAATGTTATCTCTCCTCTACTGTCAGAATACAGTATATAATACACAAAACATATATAAAATGTGTTAATCGATTGTTTATGTTTTCGGTAAGGTCGACAACAGGCTACTAGTAGTTAAGTTTTTTGGGGGAGTCACAAGTTATATGTGAATTTTCGACCGAGAAGGGGTTGACATCTCTAACCCCTGTGTTGTTCAAGGGCCAACTGTACTATGCTTTTCCCTATACATATATAGCTATGATAAAGTTTAATTTATGAATTATGCACAGCGAGAGGTGAACAGTCACAACAACCAATAAAACAGAACAATTATAACAACACGCTATAATGAAATTTATGTGAATGTTGTCTCTCAAAATCTCTCCTCGTAGGGTACTCACCTTTTCACTTAAAGAAAGCAATTTACGGCTTCTCTTTGGCATCATTCCTCTTGCGCTTTGAGGCCATTATTAAGTAAAAGAAGGGTGACTTGAACACAAGCACCGCAACACGGTGACAGTCGATCTGACAGCTGAGACAGCTGTGAGGTGACTAACGAGTGGGTAGTGTATACAGCATGCATACGCCAGACAAAGGGATGATTCACATACCTGGCAGGACAGAGCAGGATGGTGCGAGATTTCATTACGCTACTCAGAATGGAGGGAGATTTAAAACTTAATGAATTTATTTTTTCCTGAAATTTTCCAGTTAATATTTTTGGACTTCAGTTGACCGTGGGTAACCAAAACCATGGAAAGTGAAACCGTGGATAAGCGGGGTGTATGTGTGGGGACTACTGTATTATGAATAGCTACTATGAACATTTGTACAGTTATGTGTGTGTGCGAACATACAGGTTTATTTCTGTGGGATGAATGCCCAGGAGTGCAAGCACCGAGTTGTATGGAAATTGCATATTTTAATTTTTAAGAAACTGCCAATCTGTTTTCCAGAGAGGTTGTAATATTTTACATTCCTACCACAATATCTCTGCATCCCTGTCAGCATTTGGTTTTTAATTTTAGCCAGTCTGTTAGATGTGCAGTGATATCTCATTGTGGTTTTAATTTCCATTTCACTAATGGCTCTTTTCATGTATGTGTTGGTTCTTATAAAAAGGTAACACTATTATTCTAATGTTGTGGTTAGTGACATTAAGTGCAAAATTGATGTTAAGGAGTTTAAATCTTTATTGCAAACAAGGAGGGGAGGGAAACGCTGAGACAGGCCTAACCCAAGCAGAGCAGGAGTCGTGGATGTATCTGTGTGAACTAACGGGTGTTGGTGGGGTGGTTGCCACTCTCTGGCCAGCGACCTGGGCCAGGGGATGCTGAGCGCCTGGGAAGCATCCTATTAATGAGTCCACGCAGAGCTGGAAAGAAAGAAGACTCACCTGAGTCAGGACTCCGCGGTCCGGTTTCGCCCATGCCCTGACCTTCAGATGACCCCAAGGGTGGGGACAGGACCCCAGTTCCCTCCTGGGACCCCCTGTTCCTTCCACACCCAACAGCAGGGCAGGGCGGGAGCCGCCACAAGGGGGCGCCCCGACAAGGCTGAGGCCACCGGCGGTGCCCATGGCGTCCCTGGGCGGCCCCCAGGGTGGCGGCCGCCTCCTGAGCCTTGTGGTCTGGCTGCTGCTCCTCCAGCTTCGGCTCCGTGAGGCTCGGGCGGACGGGGACGGGGCGCAGGGTGGGTTGGCGCTGCCCTCGCCCCCTCCGACCTCCTCAGGGGGCGGCCGCCGGGCCCCCGGGGCGAGCCCGTGGAAGCCGCCACCTGTAGGGGTTCCGGGGTCCTCTGAGGCCCCCGAATCCCGCGTGGCTGTGGTAACCCCCGGTTTGGTGGCGTTGACCCCTGCTGACTCTGATTTCCACAAGGCTCTGGCAGCTTCACAGGCACCAGCACAAACCATAAGGCCTGCCCCGGAGAACTGGCCAGGTAGGAAGGGGCTGGGACCCCGCCTGGGGCGGGGAGGGTCTCAGGGGCACACGATATGACTGGGGCGGGGGTTCTGAGCGGACCCAACCCCGCCCTTGAACTCTGAGCAGACATGGCCATTCTCTGAGGAATCTTCCGGAAAACAGACCGGCTCTGGGGCCCTGTGGCGCCACGGCCTGGCACCGATGGTTCTGAGACTCGGGAGCACCTGGCTCTGGCGGTGGCGGTGTGAGGGCTGCGCTCTCTCAGCCCCCTCCCTTCACTGACCCGCTCCAGGGTGTGGCCATCGGAGTATGAGGATAGTTGGTGGAAGGCCGGCTTCACAGAAGAAGTGGCCCTGGCAGGTGAGCCTGCAGATCGACGATGAACACGTGTGCGGAGGCTCCCTCGTTGCCAGCCGCTGGGTGCTGACGGCCGCCCACTGCATATATGGGTGAGTGTTCCAGACTCGGGGCTTGGGCCCCTGGCCTGGAACCAGTCCTGTCCCCTTCCCGGAGCTCTGTCTTCCTCATCAGGAAAAGGGGGGTCACGGTCCCTCTTCTTCAGGTTGTAGTCAGAGGTAGGTGATGTTAGGGCCCTTGGTAGCCTGGAAAGTCAAATCCAAAATCGGGTTCACAGCCACCTGGGATGATTAGCCTTCATCGAGCGGCAGGAAAGGGGAGAGGTGACAGTTGGGAGACAGTGTACGAACAAAGACTTTGAAGGAAGACTAATTAAGGGGCGTGAGTGTAGTAACTTGGCTAAATCAACGGCTCAAACTTTACTAAGCCTAGGAATACCTGGAGAGCTTGTTAAAACACAGGTTGCCTGTCCCTGACCCCCATTCAATTCAATAGGTCAGGAGTAAGACCCAAGAATTTGCACTTCTCACAAGTTCCTAGGTGATACAACTGATGCTGCTCATCTGGGAACTAAACTTCGAGAACCACTGGATAGAGTGGCCCGGGGTCCGGGGGAAGGGATGTGGTTTGGAGGGAGGCAAGCGGCCTATGGCTGGCATTGGAGATGGGAACAGGCTGGGAAGAAGCTGGAGCACGCGGAAGGGGTGTGTAGAACCTCGAAGATCTCTCTGCAGCCATCTGGACTACACGGCGAAGATAGGAGACATACACATGAGGCATACCTCCGGGACGGCACTCAAGGTCCCGATTATAGATATCGTGATCCACGAAGATTATAAGCCTTTTGGAACGATCGAAAATGACATTGCTTTGGCTCTGCTCGAGTTCCCTGTGAATTACACCTCACACATCCAGCCCGTGTGCTTCCCAGAAAAGGCTTTCATGGTGCAAGCTGGTACAGAGTGCTGGGTGACCGGATGGGGAAAATTACACGAAAAAGGTGAGACGGTGAAGCCAGACTGTAACAGACTCGGGCTCGGGAGTCTGCTAAAGAGACAGGGAGGCAGTTTGCCAGCAAGTGAGTAAGGGAGGAGGGTGGCGGAGATGCGGCTAGGAAGTAATTTAATGGTGTTGCAAATTTCTATTAGCATGTCAGGACCTAGGGGCTTGGGTGACAAGCAAGGGGGTTCTTTCTAGGGTGGATTTTAGCTCATGGGGGTGTCGATCTGCCTGCTAATCTGAGCTGTCCCAAACTAGAAGGACTTGCCTTGGTGGATGAGGAGATTTCTGTGAGTGAGAAGGGGCCAGGGAACAAACACGCCTCTCGGTGAAACTGTAAAGCTTCCTATCCCCATGGGGGAGAGGCTGGATTTAGTACCTTTGGGGCACTTTCTGTCCGAGAGTCTGTGGTCCTGCTCTAAGGACACCTTATTGATGTATAGGACACCTGTTACTATTACTAATACTACGCAGAGTGACAGATACTTGGCTTTGATTTCTCAGGCCGATCAGGGCTCACCTCTCCCTGTCCTGACCTGTTCTTCTTTCTCCTGCCCTGGCTTTGATTCTTACCTCCTCCTCTCCCCACGTCAGCTTTGGGCCTCATTTCCTCCAGTGTTAGGTGGGGACAGTATCCACTGCGGAGAGGGTGTCTGTATATGAACACACCTTTGAGATCCAGAGTGGGTGCCAGGGGCCTCCGTCCGGGCCCACTAAGCAGACCCACCCGCTCCGAAATTATCTTTACAGATTCTAAAGACGCAGCTCCAGAACTGCTTCAGGAGGCCGAACAAAGCATCATTCGCCATGAGAAGTGTAACGAGATAATCAAGAAGAAGTTGAGGAGTGAGGCTAACATGGTCAAGAAAGGGACCGTCTGTGGTTACAATGCCCTAGGAAAGGACTCCTGCCAGGTCAGTTCACGGGCCTTTGCCACCTCTGCATGTTGCTTGTCACCTCAGAGGTTCTTCAACCACTGGTAGGGGATCATCTTGCTTCTGCATCATCTGCCACTCCCTCCATTCGCTCTTTATTCAAATTAAGGGGAGTCAAAGGACAAGCTGTCAAGGTTCTGCCAGCTGGCCTGACCCGGTCCTTCAGTAGAGAGGAGATGATGCTGCCCGGAGTGAGACAGGGAGCGGGGAGAGATTCAGGCAGGAAATACCAGTCATATAGGTCACATTTTTGAACCCTTTCTATGTGATGGGCAATATACTTGGGTAAAGATTTTATTCGTTATTATTATCTCAGGGTACGTGTTATTTTCTTTGTGTATATTCAATATTTTCCGTACATAATTTTTTGAATATGTATGCAAATTTCGTCCGTTGAGAATTTTCAACTTTCGAATCTCATTCTCAGACACCAGGGCTTGGCGGGAGCCTGGGGGAAGCCCCGGCGAGCCCACCTCCCCAGTGCCTTGCAGTGTAGCCAGTCTGTTCTGGGGTTGATCCGCTTTCATTCCTCTCTTTGTTTCTTTCTCTTTCTCCAGGGAGATTCTGGGGGGCCCCTGGTCTGTGAATTTAATAAGACCTGGGTCCAGGTGGGGATTGTGAGCTGGGGCATTGGCTGTGGTCGCCGAGAATTTCCTGGAGTTTATACAGAAGTTAGTTTCTACAAGGACTGGGTCATTGATCACATGAGTCAGGCTTCTTCTCAGTACTCGGCAGGCTTCCTCCTCCTGCCCCCGTGTCTGGGGCTGCCCCTGGGCATCCTGGCGGCTCCCTGACCACCGCGGCCCTCTCCCCTCCTGTTTCTGAGCCTTGCGCTGGGCCTCTCCTCCCAACTCCCACCCCTTCTCACTGCCCTGCCCTCACGTTCCGGTGGGGACCTGCTGACCCTGTGGAGACCACACGCTAGAGGACACAAGCCGGACCGGAGTCCCGAAAGCGTCCCAGCCAGGCGCTCCGGTCACCTGCCTCGGCCACGCCGACACCTTGGCCATGCCCAGCCTACTGGGAGGGAGGGTGAAACCGTCCCAACTCGAGGGCCTGCGGACCCGCCGGTGGAGCACGGTGCTTCGTGGACGTCTACGACGTCTGCCAAAGAAGAGACATCGTTGGTGGTGAAGAGCTTTAGACCTGTCAGCTTGGTGATTGTCCAGAGAAAGTGAATGCGGTGTCACCTGGTCCCTGCTGTCTGGGGTGGGAGAAGTTCCTCTGCACCCCCAGTGCGTGGCCCGCCTCTGCCACACAAGCTTTCCTGAGTCAACCCAATTTTGGAGACCCCTTCCTCAGTGCCCTGGTGGCCACCTCCAGGCTCACCCCAAGTTGTGTTGAGGCATTAAGGAGTGCAGAGGTTTCTGATGTCAACTGAATAAATGTTTGGAGAGTGCATTCGGAGGCTCTGCTCTCCTGGACGTTGTGGGCTTGCATGTAACATACCCTGTAGATAGTCTCCCATTATGCTTAGGGACAATATGCGGTTCTTATTAAGCCCTAGAGGGAGAGTGAGTCCCCACCTGCTCATGTGTGAGTCCTAGGGGTGGTTTGAGCCAGCGCCCGGGGCCATGTTCCCTGTGCTGCCGTTATAGTCATCAGCGTGTCCGCTGGGAGCTTTGTCACCTAGTTTAACAGCGTCTGCAGCTCAGAATAGAAGTTCAAGAAAAAACAGAACTAGGAGCAAGAGTGAAGTTGGGGCATGAGAAATATCCCTCCTCTTCCACTGCTTTTACTTTCTGTCCCCACTCCCCCTCGTTACCAAGAGCTGGCCCTGTCCCCGCCGTCCCCGCCCCAGGAGAGCAAGAGAGACTCACTGGGTTAGGATCTAGTTCTGTATCCTTGTCCCAGGGCTGAGTGTCCCAGTCTCTCTGTGTAGCTGCTGATTAACTCCCTCCCCTGCCCTCCGCAGAGGTCAAGGTTTTAGCTCCCAGATATCCGTGGCCTTCAGAGGGCATCCTGTGTCAGTCCCATGTGTTGCCCAGGAAAGGCTGGGCTTGAGAGACAGAGTTTACAACAAACCTATAACATCCCAAATAAGTGCTCTTGGTTAGCAGTTAGCTTTTCTCCTTCTTACGGCTCCACTCGGTCCTGCGGTCCATGCTTTACCTGGAGGGCTTGTTAAAATGCAGATCACTGGTTCCACTCCCAGCGTTTCCAGCCCTGTAGGTCTGGGGCGGGACCTGAGACCGTACATCTCTACCAAGTTGCCAGGTGATGCTGTAGCTGCTCCGGGCGCCATGCTCTGAGAACCACTGCTCTGCAGAACAGGAGTGCAGAAGACACCTCCTCTTCAGTGCCTGGGCACACATCACCTCTACTCACTTCCTATTGGTGGGAACTCGTGTGAACCTCCTTAGATGCCAGGCTGCGGAATGTGGTCCCCAGAGCTGGACCCCCGCACTGGACGAGAGAAGCAGGAATCTTGGTGGTCATCTCCCAATCTCTGCCACACCAGCAGATCCAAAAACAGCATCCTGCACAGATGCCCTGTGACAGCCGGGGGCCTGGCATAGGCCACCATCTCTTTCAGTTGCGCCATCCGGTTGGCGGGCTGTGGAAGAGGAGGACTTCTTCACTCAAATCTTAGGTTCAGCCCAAATGTCACCTTCTCTAAGACAGCTTCCCTTAGTCCCTATCCTTACTGGTCTCTCCTGCTCTGCGGCTTTCCAGATTCTCAAACCAATATGCATTGCGCAACTCTCTAATACGCCAAGCTCAGGGGAGCGAGGGCGTTATTGTCAGAGGCTGGGTGACAAGGTGCCATCTCTGGCCCAGGAGTCTGGGTATACTTTCACGGGCCTGGTTCTGGGGGGCACTGTCACCAATTTAGGGCCCTTGGGGGTGCTTTCATGGGGCTGGCCGCGTGGAAGGGCTCCAAGGTCACCTGCCAGGAACAGGCACTGAGGGGAGGGCGCAGGGGCGCGCGCGTTTGGGGCTCCAGGGTCGCCAATCACGTGCCGTGCACGCAATCGTGCGCGGAGGGGCGTCACGTGCCTGGAACTCCGTCCGGTCACGTGCTGGCGGCACCGTCACGCATCCCCGCGCCTTCGCGTCTCGGTCGCCGCCAGGTGGCACCTCGCGGTCCTCAGGTCCTCATGGCTGCCTCGCTGTCCGGCCTCGGCGGTGGGCCTGGAGCCTCGAGGCTCTGGGATCTGAGCCGCAGCTTCTTGATGCTGCTGCTGCTGCTGCTCCTGCCGCCGCCGCTGCACAACCTGGGTGAGGCGGTGCCATCGCAGGGGCTGTTCTTCCGCCTTCTTCCCCAACCCCCTCCGCCTCCCCCTGCAACCCGCAACCTTCCAACATTCGGCTCAGGGACAGGGGCCGACCCCAGGACGTGGCTCTTTGTTCTGGCCATCTAGGACCTTGTGACCTACTCACCCCGCAGCCACCTGGCCTCTACTACCTGCTCCCAGGATCTCACCAGGGCCGCTCCAGGGGTGCCAAATCCCTGCCCTCTCTGGCCTCCTGCCTCAAGCCCCACCTGCCCCACAGCCTCCTGGGGACTCCTGGCTTTTCTCTTAGCTGGTCAGCCATTTCCTTCCCCTGTCAGTGTGGACCTCGTGGCTAGGACCCCAACCCTCTTGACAGCATCCTCAAGCCTCCAGCGCTCTATCCCCTACCCCTGGCTCTCTGATCTTCCCAGGCACCTGGGCACCACTGGAGACACCCCCTGGGGCATGCTTCCAATCCAGAGAAAATTGGTGGTCCCCACCTACTTTAAGAATATTCCAAAATTCACCTTCTCCCCAGACTCTATTCCAGCCCAGTGCACCGCACTAGAAGCTGCTTCGTTCACTCAGTGGACACAGGCCTGGAGCTGCCATCTCCCTTGACTCCTGCCAGCCCCCAGGGGCCCCTCCGAACCTGGCTACTCACCACCATCCTCGCTCGTTTCTTTAGGAGCCACAGACAAGTCCCCTGTTCCGGGCCGGCCTGCTTCCGGCATGGGTCTGCCGCCCTGCCTGTGTGTGCTTCCTCTGCCACCCACCACGGACCTGTAGCCTCGCCCTTTCTGTTTGCTGTGTTTCTTCTCTGCCTCTCTGCCCTCACTGCTGGGCTTCTCAGAGTGAGAGTTTTCATGCCGCCCTCCAGTCCTCCCTTCATCCTTAGCCGATTCCTGGCACGGCTCTGCCTTACTGTCCCAACCTTCTTCCCGCCCCCTCCTTTTCCATTGTCTGTAGTCTGCAGGCTTCTCTCCAGATTCCGCTCTCCCTCAGGGTAACTGCCTTGCTCTTCTGCGTCCCTCCCAGCCACCCATGCTCTGTTCGTCCATGACGGATTGGTGTTCCCTAAGGTGCGTTCTGGGTCCCCTCTTTGCTGCTCCCTGGGTGAACGCATTTGCCCTGGGGCAGTGAGCTGCCATTTATGTGGCGCTGCCTCACCAAAACCACCTGTCTGGACGCACATCCACCTGCTTGACACCCCCACCTGAATGACCTAGAAACATCTCAACCGCCTGGGGGCCGAAGCTGAGGCCTTTGTCTTCCTACAGACTGGTTCTCTTACTCCGTTCTCTGACTCAGTGGATAGCAGCCACTCATCTCTAAAATCAGAAATGGGAGGTTGGGGGGTGGGGTGGGAGGTAGAGGGATCACCCTAGACTCAGCCATCTTCCCCGCCTCCAGCTTGCCACGTGTGCCCTCGCTGCCGCTTCCTCATTCAGACCTCATCTCTCGCCTGGTTTCTGCAGAGCCCCGCTGGCTTCAGTCTTGTCACCGTCCCGTCGATTCCCCATGCCTCACCTCCACGGGCCTCCTGCCTCCCAGCAGGCCTTCCCTAGGCTTCGTGGCCTGGCTTATAAGGCCTCTCATGATTGAACCCCGACTCTGCTCCCCTAGCATCATTTCTTGCCATCATGGGCCTTGCCCTTAATCTTCCATTGCCTCAGGCACACACCATGATGCTTCTTTTGCAAGGAACGTCATTGTCACATCTCATTTCTGTTTTACCTTCTCATCTTTAAGACTTGGCACAATCAGCCCTCTTCCTAGAGGCCTCTCTGTCCACCACTTCTTCTGGGCTCACCTGACACCTGTGGCTTTGTCCCCGCATTGATCTCACATGATTGTGGGTTTACTTCTGTCTCCCCTGCTGGACAGTGTGTTCCTCAAGGGCAAGTACAGCGTGTGTCTGTCTGATACACCGCTGTCCTCACCAGCTCTGGGCTGTAGGCATATTAGAAAATATTTGGTGAAGGAATGAATGAACTACTTGATGAAAATGCATCTCTTCACTGTCATCCTGTCATGACCTCTCGCTTCATCTCTGTCTCTCTTTTCTCCTCCAGGTTACAAAGAAGACAATGCCAAACCAGGTGGGTAGGGTAAACCCCTGCCACAGGAAAGCCTCAGCTCCTGGGAGGGTGTGTTCTGAAAAGGGCAGGGCTTCTGGATCCGTTGGAAACAGGAATTTAGTGTCAAGGGCTTGCTTTCTAAAGTCCAGCCTGTGGCTGCCAGGACATACAGACCTAACGGTGCAGAGGAAAGAGCGGCTGGGCCTCCCATGGGAATGCAGAGCCTCTCTGAATCCGCGCAGGCTGCATCTGAGCAGGAGCCCTGTCCAGGAAGCTGATGCAGACCCTTTTCTACACAGAAACCTTTGGGGCTCTAAACTGTTATGTTGCAAGTAGAGCCTCCAGGGCCCTGTGGCAGTGCCTGTGGAGCCTGGCTCTGCTGGGTCTTCCTGTCTTTTTCCTTTGACCTCAAGGGTGGAGGATGGGTTGATCCTGCTTGTTCCGAGCCTCTGTTGTCATGGGCACACCCTGATTTGTTATATATTGTTCGATCAATAGATTAAGTTAGTTATTCCGCTTATGTCCATGCCCCGCTCCTGTTCCCTCTCTTTCCCCTCCTCCCAACCTTTTTTATATGTTCAGTGTGTATCTCTCTGTTGGTGTGTTCTTATAAAAATACGTATTGCAGTTTTGGGTCTATATCTTTTTAGCTTACACAAATAGTATATGCACTAAATCTCTGTTTTCTTTTCATTCAGCCCTAGATTAAAAAAAAAAAACAGTTTATTTTGAAATAATTTTAAACTTACAAAACACCGCGAAAATACTATAGGACAAGGACAATGTCTTTGTGATTATGGCAAATATACACATACGTCATTTTTTCAGAATTAGTTGAGGGTAACACACAGCATGGTCCTTTATCTCTAAATACTTTGGTGTGTATTTTCTGTGAATATTCTCTGAGATAGTCACAGGGCACTTACCAACTCCAAAAATTTACACTGATGCTATCTGTCCTTTTATCTACTGTCCATATTCCAGTTTGGTCAGTTCTGTGATTCCTGCCAGCAATCAGTGAAGGTGTATATATTGCTCAAACCTACCAACCCTTGACGCCATCCAGCTTTTACATTTTTTTTGCTCATCTAATAGGTAAAAAAAAAAAAAATAACTTCTTGATTTAATTGACATTTTTCTCGTTACTGATGAGTTTGCGCATGTCTTAATGTGCCGTTGGCCTCTCGAGTTTCTTCTTGTAATAAATTGGCCGTCCTCATCCTTTGTCCCTTGTCTATTGTTCTTCTTTCTTGTTGATTTCCTAGAGTCACTTGTATATTCCTAATGAGAGTCTTGTATTGATTTTAGATATTGCTAATATTGCCTTCCAACCTGCCATCTGTCTGTGAGCTTTGTTCCTGGGGTCAGGAATCCTTGATTTTGATGTAATTACAGCCATCAGGTGAACGCTTCCTGGTGTGTGTTTTGAGTTTGGTCTTAGGAATCCTTTCCCACGCCATGTTACATGGTCTGCTGCTAACGTCACGGTTTAACCTTTTGTGATTATGGTGCCACGGTGCTCTGGGAAGGGAATCCAGCTTTGTTTTTCTTATTCCTTCTATAGTGAGCCAGTTTTCCCAGCACCATCCTGTCTCTGCTCAACGAGCTATCCTTTGCCCACCAATTATGGAGGCTCCTGCCTTTATTCATTAAGTGCCTGTATTCCATGAGACAACCTCTCAAGTTCTCTATTCTTTTCCTTGGTCCATTTGTCTGTCCTTGTCAGCATCGCACTGTTTTTGTTCTTAGGGCTTTGACGTGTATCTTAATATCTGCTAGGGCAAGTGTCCCTTCTTTGCTGTGCTTTTTCAAAGACCGATCTATTCGTGGATCATTGTTTTTCTATTTTAATTTTAGAATAAGCTTACTAAATTTCTTTAAAACATTCTAACTCGGAAAGTGACTTTATAGATTAACCTGGGAAAATTACATCTGAAATATTTAGTTCTATTTAATAGCAAGGGATGTCTCTTCATTTATGGCAGTCCTTTTCAGTGTCCTTAATGAGAATTTTAAATGTATTGCCACAGAACTCTTGCATAGTGTCGATAAGTTAATTCCTTTGTACTTGCTAATTTCTTGCAATGGAAAATATGTCTGATTTTGAATATATTTTCTAGTTGGTACTGCTGGCGTAGAGAAATATTATTGACTTTAAAAGTAAATTGTTGAAGTATTATATACACACACAAAGTGCACAAAATGTGAGTTCAGCTCAAGAAATTATCACACAGTGAACACACCTGTGCAGTCACCACCCAGGTAAGTAACACACAGGAGGTAGAGCCACGCCGGCCCCCAGACTGCTTTCTCAGTTGCTTCCTGTGTCCTCCTCGCATGACGTACCCATTCCTCGCTTCTGACAGTCTAGGTTATTTTTGCCCGTTCCTCAGCGTTATATGATGTTTGCTGTAGGTTTGTGGCCTATAACTTTTATAAAGTTAAGGGTTCCCTTTTCATTCCTAGTTTGCTAAGTAACAGGGTTTTTGTTTTTTTTTGTTTTGTTTTTTTTGTTTTTGGTCATAGCTATGTGTTGAATTTTTCAAATGCCTTTTCTTTTGCGTATTGAGAAAAGCACATGATCTTTCTCTCTGTGGAGAAAAAGAATTGTTTATGTGGAGAACACACAGAGGGCTCCTCCGTTGTGGGACCACCCTTGCACTCCTGGGACAATCTCCATGTGATCACGGCACACTACTTTTGGCTGATACTTCGTTGGTACTGTCTGCATCTATGTTCATCCATACAGTCGTGCAACTTGATTGTTGGAACTAAGAACTAAGTTGGTTGGAGTGTGCACACTAGGGGTGAGCAGGCGGCCTCAGCGGGCTCCAGTGGCCCGTGTAAGACTTCCGACACACAAATCTGGAGCTTTCCTTGACTCTGAGCAGTGTGGGCCTCTAAGAGGTGCAGTCAGCATTACAGCCTTCAGGAGCATGGCCTAGGGACTTACCCAGACACAAGAGAGTGAGGTTCTGTGCTGACTGCTCCCCGCTCCCTGTGCGTCTCAGTGCCTCTCTCTCCTCCTGTGATGTCTCTACTGATTTTTAAAAAATCTCTGTCATTGTCATTTCCGGCCTAGCTCAGTGCCTTTGGGCAGGTCACTGTCCTTGTTGCCCCCTCAGTCAGCCCCTCTTTGAAAGGGGAACGAGACCCCGAGTTCATAGCCCTGTACAGGTTGCCCCAGGGGCATCTTGGTCTCAGTCATTCTTATTCTCCTCTATGTGGCCGCTGTGTCTCCCTGGCTCACTTGTCCCTGAAGCTTGTGGGAAACCCTGGTGGTCGGAAGATGTGGACATGACCCGCCATTGGCCCTGGGAGGTGAGCCTCCGACTGGAGAATGAGCATGTGTGTGGAGGGGCCCTCATTGACCTCAGCTGGGTGGTGACCGCTGCCCACTGCATCCAAGGGTGAGTGTGGCCCATGTGTCAGGGCCTGGAGTGCCAGGGCTGCAATGGGCCCAGCCTATCCTCCCCGTGTCCCTCATGAAGCCAAGCGGGAGTGGGGGAGGTAGGGGGTGTGGGAAGGATGCCTAGAACAGGGGAGTCATGCTCATCAGCCCTCACAGGGCCCAGGGACTGAGCTGGGGCGGGACTCCCAAGCAGTAGGCAGCCTCAGTACCGAGCGCCCACCCCTCACACGCATGAGAACATGTATGTAGACCAACACCTGCACGCCTGCATACACAACACAGAGACCAGGCTACCTCGAATCAACTTGAATGATGAGTGAGGGGATAGTCTTAGCTCCGACCCTGAGGGCCCCCCGGCTGGATTAGCAGGTTGAGCCAGCAGAGCAAATCAGACAGGACATCTGCTGAGGGAGAGGGTCCTTGGTGGAGAAAGGGGCATAGCGCTTCTGGGGACCCTGACATCTACCAGGTGGGCTCCGTGTCTCCCATAGCACCAAAGAGTACTCGGTGATTCTTGGCACCTCCAAGCTGAAGCCTGCGGACCCCAAGAAGACTGTCTCGATCCGTGTGAAGGACATCATTATGCACCCCAGGTTCTGGGGCCGGACCTTCACCATGGGCGATATCGCCCTGCTCCAGCTTCACACCCCTGCCATCTTCAGCAAGTACGTGCAGCCCATCTGCCTCCCAGAGCCCACCTACCACCTGAAGGTGGGGACGCAGTGCTGGGTGACCGGCTGGGGCCAGGTTAAGCAGCGCTTCTCAGGTGAGCAGGATGGGATGGAGGTGGGGGGCGGTGCCGGGGTGGAGTGGGGTGCAGTCCAGTTCTTTCATCATCGCGGCTTTGGGAAGCTGGCAGCTGTTACCTCTGCCCCCTGGTGCTTGGGTGTGTTAGGACTGCTCATGTCTGGTTCACACCGTTGTGCCTGCCACGGGCACCTCACCCCAGCCTGGCCATAACTGGGCTGAGCATGACCGTTTGCATCACGGAAGCTCAGAGTCGGGAATTCATAAATTCGTTCACTGGACAGACTTCTTCCACACGTCGAACCCTTGTCATGGGGAACACGTGCCCTGCCTGCGGGGAGCTCCGCCTGAGTGGGTGGGGCGCAGGCTGACAGGGGGAGAGGCAGACACTTTTCAGATGATCCCGAGATCAGCCAGGAGGATCTGGGAGGAGCTATCGGAGCAGAGTCTGCCTGAGCTGCCTGTGGGAGGCTGACTGTTGCCCAGGTGGCCGAGGGCGCAGCCACTGCGGCGCTCAGAGGCTGGAGAGCAGCTCTGTGTGGTCGGGGTCTCGATTCGTAAGTGTTTGTGTTGCAGCTTGGATTGTGGGCTGCTTGTTTCGGAAGGAGAAGCTTCTCAGAGAAAGGGGTCCCGAAGCACAGCCGTAGGGACCGAGGGGCTTGCCAGACGTGGTCCACAGAGCAGGGGGAAGGGCCACGTGAAAAGGGCGTGGAGGCGTGGAGGGGCGGGGCTTTGCTGACTCTCAGGATGAAGGTGACAAGACACCAGGGAGAGGCTAGGGCCGAGTGGGGTAAGGGGTCAGTTCTCCCCGCTGGGCTCCTCCACAGCTAACTCCACGCTGACGCCAGAGCTGCAGGAGGCCGAGGTGTTCATTATGGACAACAATAAGTGTGACCAGATTTACCGCAAGAAGTCCCGTGTCCTCCGCATCGTCCCTCTTGTCCTTGGGGACATGATCTGTGCCACCAATTATGGAGAAAACCTGTGCTATGTGAGTTTCGAGGAGGTTCTTGCAGCTCTCCTTCTGTTGGGGACTCCCGGGTTGGGGGACGGTTCCCTGGGGAGGGGTTTGCTTGGCCTTCCCCCTTGTCACCATTGCCAGGCCTTGCTCTGCTCCCATGTTTTTTCCCCTGAGTCTTTGATTTTGCCTAATGTTCCGGGATGGGGTCCCAGCTGTCCTCAAAGAATGCAAGACCCTTCCAAGCGGAACTCAGAGGGTGGGTGTACTGGGTCCCGGCTGCACCCCGAGCCTCCGTCACTCCTCTCTCTTTGCCTAGGGTGATTCTGGGGGTCCACTGGCTTGTGAAGTCGAGAATGGATGGATTCTGGCTGGGATATTGTCCTGGGAAAAGGCCTGTGCCAAAGAACAGAATCCAGGCGTGTACACCCGTGTCACCAAATACAGCAAATGGATCAATAAGCAAATGAGCAGTGGGACTCTCCCAGGCCCCCACAGTGCCACATGGCTCCTACTCCTGTCCCGGTTGCTGCAGCCCCGGATGGTCCCCTGATCTCCCCTCTCCCTTCTCCCTGCTTTGCCTCTGCTGAACGGGGCCCGATCAAGGGCAGACCAAGGTCATGTGTCCTTCTTCAACAAGAGTCAAGGTGGGGACAGAGCGGCCCCTGGGGGACTGACTCCTGCTCTGGCATCCTGGTAGGGAGGGACGTGGTGGACGACTTGGCCTTGGGTGTCCAGGAGAAGGGACGTGTGGCCTGGAGAGGGCTCTGGATTTGGGGACCAGAATAGCAGGTATTAAATCTGTGCAAACGTGAGCTGGCTCTGTTCTCTTTTCTGGGTGGCCCCGGGTGGGGGTTGGGGGTGGGTGGGAGGGCAGCGTCTCCTAGAGTTAATTCTGCCAGGTGATGCCCCAGAGTGGGGCTGGTGGTTTTTGCTGTATCACTAGTGCTGGGGCATCGGGAAAGGACCTGGGCTTGGGGCCTCAGTTTCCTCATCTGTAAAGTGGGAGAACTGTAGGGATCTGTTTGGATACTCTGTGGGCTGACAGGAAGCAGGGCCCACATACGGCGCTCTAAAATCAGCTTTCATTTTTTTTAAATGGCATTTAAAAATACTGATTGCAAAAGTATTACATGTTTACCTCTATATTTTTTCAAATGTTTTTTAAAAAAATTATAAGGAATATCTGAATGCATTGCGATCTATGAAAATTCAGAAATACATATAAAGACCCCCACCTCCCACCCACTCCCATTACCGGTGCTGTTCCCGTCCCCAGGAATAATCATCGTTAGCAACCTTAAATAAAATATCTTTAAGATTTTTAAATAAATGATATCTTATGTATGTATTAGTAGGAACCTACCTTTTTAAAAATTACATGCCTTGAAAACCTTTCTATGTCAGTACCTAGAGCGATGCATCATTTCACATCACTGCATGTGTTCTGTGTGACGGGATTTATCCGGCATCGGCTTTTAGGCTGTTTCTGACTTGTTGGCACTGTGGCCATGCTGCTGTGAACACGTGAACGCACACCTGCCGGCACAGGTGACGGGGGAGGGGGCACTCCCCACAGCAGGTCCTCGGCTGCCTTCCTAGGAGTGAGCTGAGGAGAGTCAAAGGAAACACAAATTTAACCATTTTGGATGAATACTATCAAATCCACTCCTGAATCTGAACTAGTTTACATCCACACCTACAGTACACTAGAAGGAATGTGTTCCCTTTTGCTAAAAGTGGACATTATACATTTTTAAAACTTGTGCCCATCCGGTGGTAGAAAGTTACATCATTGCTGTTTTAATTTGCATTTTTTTTAATTGGAAAAATGTTTTTTCATGTGTTTATTGGAAAACAAGTGTGCCTTTTCTCTTGTAAATCCTGTTGATATACTTCACCTTTTTAAAACATTGGGTTGCTCATCTTTTCTTATGAAAGGTCTTTATCTTTTCTGAATATGAAGCCTTTGTCACTTATTTTACAAATATTTTCTCTGGTGAACCACTTGTCTTTTGGAAATATGTGGATTAGAAATATGGTAATTTTCCCATAGAGACTTTAAAAATTATTATGGAGTCGAAACAGCCAGTCTTTGCTTTATGGGTTCTGTGCTTTGTTTAAGATGGCTTTCTTCATCTCCGGATTATAAAAGCTCTCTTTCTATATTTCTTTTTAATATTTTGATAAATTAATTTTTATGTGTAACTGTAATCCATTTAAAATTTCTGTTTATGTGTGGTGTGAGGTGGAGATGATCTGTTTCCAACTGGAGAACCAGCTTCGTTGACACTTTCTCGTAGAGTCCATCTTTTTGACTGTGCCGATCTGAATATCCACCTTGATAATAACAAAATCCCAATATATTCATGAGTGTGGTTTTGAACCCTCTACCATTTCCCTAATGATCCGTTTGTCTGTCCCTGGGTTAGTGCTGTACTGTTTCAATCAGCTTTATGTCATGTTTTGTTAAATGATAGCAAAATCTCTCTTCCTTTTTTTAACTTGCCTGACCTTCTACGCTCATCTTCCGTCTCGACTTTAGAATCAGTTTGTAATTTCCATTAAAAATACTATTTGTATTTGAATTGAAATTAAACACGCAGGCTAATTTGGGGATAACTCTCATTTTTACAATGCAGAGTCCCTAACCAGGGTTCTGATACATGTCTTCATTCAGCACTTCTATTCACGGACGTCTGGAAAAATATTGAGTTTCTGTCTAAGTGTTTTACAAACTTTGATTATGTCCGTTGTGGATAATATCTTTGCCCATCATGTTTTTTTCTTATCCTACGTGTGAGGTATTTTAAAGCTATTGATGAATAAAAAAAAGATAGTGATCTTGATTCTTGGCCATCTTGCAAAACTATCTTATCTAATTCAATTTTATAGTTACTGGCCTAGTTGAGTGTCCCACTCCTTCTTATGTTAATTTTAGGATAGAAAATCACTTAATTTAGTTTAGATTTTTATTTATTTTTTTAAAAATGTTTATTTTACATATATATATTTTAGCTTAGATTTTTAATTTTCAAACTGATGTGTAAAATTTGAATCTATGGCCCCTTTATTATTTCTAATATTATTGATATGTGTACTCATTCTCTTTTCTTCATTATTAAAGATTAGAATCACCAAATTTTTGTCTATTTCTTAGGTGTTTACAAAAAACCATCTGCTTAGCTTTATGGTACTCATCCTCTCCTTGTTACCCCAGGTTCTGGTCAGCCCACACCCTCCGCCATGCTGCTGGTGTTCCCCAGGAGGAAGCTGTCACACTCCCAGCTCCCAGGAGGGGTGCCCTGTAGGCATGACTAGTGAGCGTGGTCCAGCGCCCCAGCCATCTGACCTCAGGGGTTATCCCTGTCACCTAAGGCCTGGTTTGAGAAGACACCTGCACACTCTCGCCGTGAAGGTGGATGAGGAAGCGGAAGGAGGGGTGGGCCGTTAGCAACCATTTTTCAACCAGGGGCCCAGCTCAGGATGAAGCTGTACTACTGAAGAGAGGAGACAGAAATTTTAAGGCTGTTTGAAGGTTTCTCTTACTCGGGAACTCCTGAATGTACAAACTAGCTTGAGAGATCAGATCTGCTTCTTTTTATTTTATTTCATTAAAGTTCATTTAGCTTTAGTAATTTCAACTTTCTACTCTTAGGGGATTCATTTTGTTCTTTTTCTAACTTCTTGAGTACGCTTGGTTCACTATTATAGACTTCTTTGGTTTTCACTTGCTTTCATAAAATTTCCTCTGAGTCTCCCTTTGGTCATATTTCATAGCGTTTGATACGTATTGACCTCATTGTCATTCATTTCTACATTTTAAATTTCACGCCGTATTTCTTATTTATGTAGAAGGGTGTTATTTAATTTCCTGGTGGATAATCTGGGGGAGGGGTAGAGGCATCTCTTTTTTCTCTATTGAGAGTTATATCACAATATGGACTTAGTTGTTTCTGCATTTTGGAATTGATTGAGGTTTTATTTGCGCTTGGTAGTTGGTTAGTTTTAGTGAATGTTTTATGTGCTTTTGAATGAAACTGGTGTGTTTTGAAACAGTGTTCTAGCTATAAACTGGATCAGGCTTGTTGATTGTGTTACTCAAATCCTTTCAATACTTCAGATATTTCATGTCTGTATAATCCATTGATTTTTGAAAGATTTACCACGGAAATTAAGACTTGGTCTATTTCTTCTTGCACTTCTGATACATCTTTTTTTTTTTTTTAATTTTTTTTTTAGGCGAGGCAACCCTTGGTTGACCTCACAGATTGCAAGGACCTTATCAGCTTACAATCCCTTATTTTTTTTATTGTTTACGCGTACAGCACCTGGTCTTCCTAGGTGGTCTCCCATCCAAGTACTAACCAGGCCCAACCCTGCTTAGCTTCCGAGATCAGACGGGATCGGGCTTGTTCGGGTTGGCATGGCTATAGACAGATAATTCTTGCTTTATGTTCCAAAGCTGTATTGTTAGGAGTGCAAGGTTCACGCCTGCTATACCATATTGGTGGGGTATATCCTATCAATATAAAATATGCCTTTCATCCTATTTAATATTTGTTTTTTCAAAGATCTGGATTATAGAGTTCATTCCTAATTCTGCTGTCCTAATTGATTAGGGTATATTTTTATATTTTGTATATGCTTCCTACAGATTTTCCTTGGGTTTATTCGGTAACTTTTACAGTCTCCTGATTTTAGCATTTAATTAATTTATTTTCGCTTTTTGTTATTCAATAATAAGAACTTTTAAGGCTATGGATTTGTCTTGAACACACCCAATACATTTTAAAAATTCATTGCTCTATTAGTATTTTCTGAAGTTTTAGAATGTTTTTATTTTTTCAAAACAAGTTACAAGTTTAAAATCTTCAAACGATTTGGTTTATTCTGCTTACTCTTGTTATTAAATCCTTGTTTCATTGCATCATAGTAAAAAATGTGGCCCAAAGTCGTTCGGCTTTTAGGGAAGTTATTGTGGTTTCCCTAGCAGTCTAGTGTGCAGTTGGTTTTTATGGTTATTCCATTCCTCAAAGACAGTGTCGAAGACTCTCCCACTACAAGTGAGTTTTTCAGTTTCTCGCGTATCGTCAGTTGATTTCGCTTCAAATATTTGATGTTGTGCTATTGATGAGCGGAACTTTATGACGTTATATAGTCATCACCATTTTAATTTTTTTCAGCGTAAAGTAACTTTCTTTTTCTGTTTAAAGCTTTTGTCCTGAACCACAGGCAGAAGAGCAGAGAGGGGCTTCTTTCCCTGGGTCTTCTTTGTTCTCTCTCTCTCCACTGATTCATGAAGACCCAGCCCTTCAGGCTGCTTCCTCTAAGGAAGCCACCCTCCCAGGTTCTCTTGAAAATACAGAACCTGTGGGAAAAAGGCAAACTCCAGCTCTAGCTCAATCACCCACAGCAGGAACTAGCCATCCCCTTCCCTGTGCCTCAGTTTCCACACTTCCGGCGGGGAGGGGCAGCAGAAGGGCTTCATAAGGGAGCTCGGACTGGGTCCTAGGGTTGCCTCATAGGGCAGGCACCAGGAACTGTCACTAGCCAGATACTTGGTACTGTTGCAGGCTCAGGGTTGGGCATACAGGGACATCACCACGACCCAGGCTGAGCCTGAGAGGCACTGTCGTGGGCCAGACACCAGGCGCTGTCACAGACTCAGCACTGTGATAGCATTCTAGGGAGGCTCCTGGAAGCAGCATCGCATTGTGCCTTGGTGGGGCCTTGCTGTGGCCACACTCTCTCCTTCTCAGCATCCTGATGCTGCCTCAGCTGCATGAGCCCCCAGCCCTGGGGCAGAGGCCTACTCCCTGCTACCTTGAATAAACAAACCATGAGTTCTAGAATCCTTGCACGTTGGAGATGCCCTGGCCCCACGTTCCGTTATGAGAACCAGTAAGGACCGGGCACCTGCTTGTCATGGCCTGCGGACCAGGGAATCTTCAGGGCCTCACGGCTCCATTTTCTTCTGCTGGACTTGGGACTCCATTCTATGTCAAAGGTAGGGCTTTGGGGACATGGGAGAGGTGCAGGAGGAGTCTGTTTGCCTGGGCGCCTATGTCAGCTGTCCTCATGCCTGACAGGCACGGCCTTACCATGTGATGTGCCACGCCTGGGGACTGAGACAGTGTCGAGGCCATTCCAGTTTACAGGGTGACAGAACATGAGGGAAGAAAGAGCCTTATTACAAATTGGAGCACAAGTCAACATCTGTGGAACAGATGAGCTTCTTTGGGAGACAAGATCCGGGAGAACCAGGACTTGATGACACTGTGGTGTGTGAGTCACTGCTCACCCTACACAAGGCGCTCTCAGACAGCTTTATGTCTCGAAACCTGTGAGCTGGGCTATACCCACATCATCTCACAAGGGAAACCGAGACCCAGAGAATTTAAGTGGCTCTTGGAGCCAGGATTCAATACTGGTTTTTAGTAGGCTCTTTGGGGGTGAAAAGTTTGTGGCCCCATGAGATGGGAGGTCTCTGAGCTCTTACCCTAACTGACCACATGTAATTTCGTGGTGGCAACCTTGGCTCAGGTCACCTGCCAGCTGCCCATTCTGCCTCTTGGCAGAGAACTTGCTGGCATGGCATCTGCGAGTAAGGCTGTGTCTTCCAACTCAGGGACTTTGTCTTTTTTCCTCATTGTATGACTCCCCTTCCTGGACCAGTGCCTTGTTGAACGAGTGAGTGAATGAACGAATGAATGAATGGGTGCCCTCCTACTTTGCCCTTCCCTCAGGCATCTATAACATTCTGGGGTGGCAAGGACCAGCACTTCTCCATGTAGCCAAAGGCTGTGCCTTTGATGGTGTGGGAGAGAGGGGACTGTGACCTTAAGGGACAGAGGTCACGAGCCAAGTCTTCCTGTCACCATGTGTGAGTGTGGGTGGTGACATTAGGGCACAGCTTGTAAGGGGAGTGCTCCAACTCTGGGATGCCAAGAAGGGCTGCGTAGAGGTGGTGTGTAGTGGGCTCCATTTGAGCCAATGAATGTCCCCTGGGTATGGAATAGTGACACTGTGCCTATGACAAGGCTGATTGGCAACACTTCACATCCTCAGATAATCCATTCTGGCTCCCCCCAGATACAACTGTTGTACCTGGTGCTGGCACGTGGTGCTGGCGTCCCCAGGCTGAATCCTGCAAATCCAGTGTGAGGTTTTGGGGAAGGAGGTTGGGGTCCACGTAGTCCAGGACATGGTTCTGAGGAGGGCTGCTCCCCGACACTGGGAACCCACTGAGGGCGTGGCCCACTCCTGCTCCCGAGAACTGTCACGTTTTAGGTGGTGACATTCATTCTGCAGGACCCCGGCTCCGTGGGGCCTCGGCCCTGTGAGAAAAGAAAGAGAAGCCCCTGGAAGCCCTCTCTTTCTTCCCAAAGTGGAACAGACTGTGAAACGAGGTGGCCATTCACCCACCAGAGGGTATGAGATGGGCCGGAAACGAGGCTCTCCCTTTTGGGAGAAAGAAAACAGGCCAGTACGCCATGACAGGGGCCTGGCGAGAATGGAATGGTGTGAGAGAAAGCGAGATGCAGCTCCATGGAGATGCGAGGGCTCGTGTGGGTCCCCGTGGATTCCTGGGGGAGGCCCCTGGTTGACGGTGAACGTGTCCAGCAAGGGAACCAGCCATCTACACCTGTTAGGACCAGGCGCTCTGGGACACGGGAGAATGAGCCCACACATCAATGGTTTGTGACCCTCTGAGGAATTGCTACGAGGAAGGGCCCGGCAGATGTTTCTGCGGAAGTGTATGTGTCCCCATAGATTATTAGCCTTGCCCGTTTATTGCTGCACCCCCCTCCTCTGCCATCGCAGACCCCCGCCCCCCACGGCGGGGACAAGCCTTGGTTACCGCTTTTGAGTCCCTGCTGCTCTGCTTGGCACTGCACGCTGAGCTGCTGAGCGACTTTCTGGACCTGTGCCAGTTGGGGACAATGTCAGCACACGTCCAGCTTCGCCTCTGTGATCACATGGAGCAGCTCGCTGGCCAGCCCACACTTGGCAGAAGGCTATTTCATTTGTCTTCAATCTTGGTCCCAACCTTTCCTCCTCTCAGTGAGGTCCCACCCAAGGTGGTCCAGTTCAAAAATCCCAACCTCATAACCCGCTCAGTGCGGGCTCCTTTCCTCTCCCTCCTACTCTGGGGGCCGGTGAGGGGCAGGGAGGGAAGTGACAAGCGTCTCTGCTCACTTCCTCGTATGGTCACAGAGAGGACAGCTCCAGGGCGGTGGTCCCTGAAGGCAGGCCTGGGGCTTCCACGACGTGACGTCACTGTCCATTGCTTTCTGACCACGTCGACAAGCGGCCCCGCTCACTTGTGCCCTGTCACCGATCCCTTGACTGACAGCTCACCCCTCTGATGATTCTCTCTTCTCCTTCACTCCCCCAAACCATCTGCTGTGCAAACAGGGAGAGAGGGATGAATCCTGGGGTGATGGCTGATCATAAGCCCGGGAGGGATTGTCTGGTCCCCATTGTTGGGGTCCCTCTTTATAACACATGGCACCTGCTGTCTCTGGGCCTCTGAATGTGGGAAAGGACTCTCCCTACAAGTACGTGTGGCAGTGGCTGCTTGTGACGGCTGGCAGGTGGCTCCCTCTGCCTCCGCAGTCGGCCATTCAGGGATCTGCGTGCTGCCTCTGCCGCCTGAGGGTCCACACAGGGCTGGCATGGCCCCCTCTCTACCTTTTCCCTCAGATCCCTTGTTCCAGGGCTGTGGTCAGACCAACATCTCCTGCAAGGTGGTGAAGGGGCAGCTGGTGGAGGTGGGCAAGTGGCCATGGCAGGTGAGCATCCTGTTCCTGGGCGTGTACGTCTGTGGCGGCTCCCTCATCCACCAGCAGTGGGTCCTCACGGCCGCGCACTGCTTGCAGAGGTCAGTCAGGGTGGCCGGCCGGTCCCAGGGGCTTTGCTTTCTGGCCGGGGGTGGGGGACTCTGGTGAATCTGGGGTTCTGGGAGTAAGGGCCTGGCTGGGTGGCCCGTGTCTCCCCAACCCCTCATGGCCTCACTGCTGGCAATCTGCTTGCAGGTCCATAGACCCCAAAGAGTACTCTGTGATGGTGGGCGTCCAGCACCTCCCGGAAAATGGCACTCAGCTCCCACTCTCTCGCATCGTGATTCACGAGGATTTCAACAACCTCATCTCGGAGGACATCGCCCTCCTGAAGCTCAGGGACCCCATCTTCTGGTCCCCCCTTGTCCAGCCCGTCTGCCTACCCAGCACCAAACTCAAGCCATCTATCGGAACCTTGTGCTGGACGATCGTGTGGGGACTTAAAAACAATCGAGGTGAGTGGAGGCGGGCGCAGTTTTCAAGACACTCGCCTCTTCAGAGGCAACTTCGCCACGGGCTCGTTCATTCATTCCTTCATTCACTCGCTCACTCCATCGGCAGACATTTCCAGAGCACCTGCCCCTGCCGCACACTCTCCTGACCCCTGTCGATGGGAAGGTACACGCAGTGCTCTAGTGTGAAAGACACACGTGGCCGGCATGGACCTCAGTTTCCAAAGTGAAATGGAAAGCCACGCCCTCACCTTGCAGCATGGCGGGAGATGAACCTTTCACTATGAATGGGGCTCCCTGCCTGCAGGTGGCACAACAGCCACGTCTAGGAGGAGCCGAGGCCCTGGATGGCCCTCACACACGCTTGTTACTTTGAGGCGACAATAATTTCTGGAGGTCTGCCCTCTGTCGGAGTCACTCTGGGGTTCTAGGATCTAGGAGCTTTTGTGCGGTCCTGCCTTCCAGGGGTGGCTCACTCTGGGCTCCAAGGTCTTGCCACCTTGCCAGGTAGCCATGGAGCAGTGCTCAGCCCTTCACCCTCATGGAACCTGAATTACTAGGGTCATTGCTCCTCGTCCTCCTTTGGTGCCTGGATGTCGCTCTGAGCCCCCCGGGAGATTTTGCTTAGTTTTTTTAATGAGCTTGAGCTTTTTCAAAATGCAGGCTGCAGCCGGGGCCTTTATAAACCACCACCCCACCGAATGGCCCTGCCCCCCCACCTTGGGGAATGTGGATAACCCAAAGATGGGGTTGTGCCAAATCACTGAAGGGATGGATGAGGCAGGATCTCTCTCTCTCTTTAGTGACCCCAAACGCCTCCCACAGTCTTCAGGAGGTGGCTGTCAAGATCATCAAAAATAGGATTTGCCGTCAGCGGTACCAGTTCCTCTTCTTGAAGGACCAGAGGAAGTTCATCGGGAACGACGTGCTGTGCGCCACCTCGGAATGGGGCATAGACTCTTGCCAGGTGCGGAGCGTGGGGCCCGGGGCAGGGAGGGGCTTGCAGGGTTCATGCCTGCCTTTTTATCTGGCACGGGGAGACCATAAAAAAAACCTCCTTTCCTTGGGCATCAGCTGGGGCGAAAATACTCTTTGCTTCTGTTCATGACGATGGCCGTAACGGCAGCACGTCCCAGGTCATTGGAACATGTCTGAGCATCAATCAGGCCCATGCCCGGGTCTGGGCCAGGTGCTGGCAGAACCAGGCGGCGTCATTCTGCAAGCATGCTTCCGCCTCTCGTTTCTTCTGTTCAACAGCTTTTAAGTTTTATCTGCAGTGATACGTGTGGCTCCAATTCCCTAATTAGCTCTATCTACAACATTCTCCTTTAAGAATGTGCCACAGTTGGTTCTGCCTGGCTTCCTCCTTCCAAATGCCCTAGGTAGCAGAGGGGAGATGTTTTACTTTAAATCAAGTCTAGCATCGTGATTATTGCATGGAAATAGATATTCCGATTTCTGAACTGAGATGTTTTTGTGACCATATAATTGTAGTAATTATGATATTAATTACAGGGAGCAAAATGTTCCGGTGTTGCCAAGTTTTTCACTTAGGGTCAGGGGAAGAGCTCACCTTCTAAATAAATTTTAAAGGGGCAAAGGGAGTCTAAGTAAAGATGCTCGCCGTGTTCAATGTACCATTTACACTTTCTCCTGTCCTTTGCCCACGCTTTTCTGTTAAACCACTTTTGTTTTGGTAGAGTTGTAAAAACTCTGGATTATTTATTATGTGTTGTAGTAATTAGCGGTGAAGGAACGTCATGTCTTTTTCAATTAATTTCGAGTGGTTCATAAATAAATAAATACACACACACATATGGAGAGAGAGAATATAAAACGAATATGGTAAAACATTAGCAATTAGTAATCTGGGTAAGAATATTATACTTGCAATTTATCTATAAGTCTTATATTTTTCAACATAAAAAGTTGCCAAAAAACTTTGGGAACCAGAAGTTTTAACTCTTTGTAAAATGCTTTACAATATTTTACCCTAGTTGGTCATCATTTATCTTTTTTTTGGTGTGGACGGAGAGAGAAAGAGAGAGAAAGAGAGAGAAAGAGGGAGGGCAGGAGTTAGTGTGTGTGTTATCTGGTGTGGATTTTTTCCAGTGTTATTTAAAATTTTGATGTGTTCACATTTATCATGATTTTCCTCACCGATTGTAGTTTTCGTGCCATGCTTAGAAATGTCTTTCCCACTCTAAGATCATTAAATTGTCTGTTTCTACGTGTTCTTAATTATTTAAATATTTTAATTTCGATTCATCTGAAAAGTCGAAAGAGGGAATCAGCTTTATTTTTTTACCCAAACGTTTTTCTCCCAAGGTAGCCAGTTCTGTAAAAAAAAAAAAAAAAATTATCCGAAATACTTATTTTTTTTGGCAATGAGTACACCCAATGATCACATTCCCATCTCATTATGGTCTATTTTTCTGCCCTTTGCTTTCTCGTTCCTATGCCACCACCACTCTTTTTAAAATATTGTAGCTTTATAATTCTTTTTGTACGTGGTAAGGCAAATCTTCCTTCATGATTCTTCTTTTAAAGAACTTACCTCACTGTCCTCATGTTCATTCTAATTGAACAATCTTCGTATCAAGTCCATAAGGAAATTATGGGGCAATTTTGGTGGAAATTAATACATGAATGTAGGGGAAATGCTTTTTTATTTTGCTCTGTTTCTTTATGTCCTGAAAGCAGGAATGGACAGCCCTTGTCCCTAGAGCTACTGCGTGCTGCTGCTTAAGTTTATCCCTGGGCGTTTTATATTATACCTCTGTTATGAATGATATATTTTCTTTCCTTGTATTTTCTGTTTGTGTTATATATAGATTTTTTTTATTGTATTTACTTTGTAATAATCAACCTTCTTGGATCTAGTCGATCTTTGATTTCGTAGGCCCAGACATATCATCTGTAAACAATGACAAATGTGTCTCTCTCTCTTCAGTGTGCATGCTTTTTCTTTTTTTCTTTCTTTCTTTTTTCTCTTTTTCTTTCTCTGTGTGCGATTTTTGGTTTTTTGGGTTTTGTTTTGTTTTGTTTTTTTTGCAATATCAAGAACTACATTCCAGAACAATTTCTCTGTCTTCCAGGAGACATCGTGCACCTTTGTTTTAGGTGTGTCTTTTGTAAACGGCGTAAAGTTAGACGCTATTTTTTTTTTTCCCCAACGCATCAGAGAGACTGTCCTTTGATCCATTTACCAAGAGAATGTTCTTTTTGTCCCCCTCACCTTACGATTTGGTTTGATTTATGTTCTTCCCCCACTCCACTCTTCCCCTGCAGTGGTTTAGAAGCTGTCATCTTCCATTTCATTCTGCTACGGGTCACCTCACATTTTCCTCACACATGTTTACACTAGAATCCACACCTAGACCCAACGTCCACAGCTTCCTCCTAAGCAGGGTGAGGACCTTCCCTCGCTCTCACTTTCTTCCCGTCCGTCTCCTGGACTCACCCTCTCGCAGAGAGCATCTGGGCGTTCAGCTCACTGAACTCCATCACTACAACCAAGAGTTCTGAGCTGATTCTCTTGGGCTTTCCAGGCCTACACGCCTATGAGCTGCCATTAGTAATGATCTCGCCTCTTTTTGTTCCCCATGAGTTTCACTTTCTTTGGTTACTTTGGATACGTCTCCCCCAAACCACCTGGAATTGTAGCTCTGCTTTTGCTTGCTGCCGACCTTCACGGACGTGCTGCTCACGCGGCATCAGGAAGCCCGCGGCTGTTTCGCCATCCCATCCCTCCGGGAGAGAGCCACGCCCTTCTGTTTTACGGTGGCATTTCATCTCGAGAGGGAGGGAGGGCCTCCTTCCTAAAATGAGTTTTCTGCAGCTACTGAGATGACTCTCTGCTCGAACTCAGCATGCTGGGTCAGTTCTGAGGACAGCTTGCTCACGACCATCTATATACCCTGAATGCCACGGTCATTCCCCCTGGGTCACGACATACTTTTGTGTCATGCATCTCTTGGATTTGGGTTAATAATATCTTTTTTTTTCAGAACCTTTTTAATTTATTTATTTATCCAACAGACACCCTGTGCTGGGGGCTCTGGGCCCGGCACAGGGTGACGTTGGAGCACGGTCCAGAAACGGTACTGGTCTAGGAATGAGCAGTCCAGTGCGGCACAATCCACATGGCCTTTGGCTTTTGTCTTGTTTTCTTCTTCCGGTGAGGCTGGGCTCCATTTTAAGGTGTGTCGAGGAAGGCACCTCCTCTGCCAAGTTACAGAATCAAGACTTGCTTCACAAATGTACCATATTCCGGGACATTTGAACTAACATAGAGTATCTACTTCTTGAATGCTGGATAAAAGTCGCCTATGAAACCACGTGGGCTCGTTTTCCTTTGAGGGCTAGTTTTGGGGCAATATTTTAAGTTGCCCATGGTTATTGGACTTACAGGATTTATTTACATTTTCTTAGAAATTATTCACTTCATCCAGAATTTAAATCCATATAGAGGAAGTTATACACATTCTTCAGATTCTGAGAAAGTATATTCTCTCTGGAGGTGGTTCTAATCTCTTTTCTCTTCAGATCACAAAGTATTTGCATTTTCCTTCTCTTTCTGTTTTTCTCGGTAAGACTTACAAGGTGCTTATCTATTTTGTTGTTTTTTAAAAAAACAAGCTATTGATTTCATTCCTCCAGCCTATGATTTTCCTGCTTTCTAATGCACGAATTATCTTCTTTTTGTCTTTATTAATTCCTTTTCAAGTCTCTTGAGCTGAATGTGCAGTGATAAAGAATTGATGATAATAACGAATAATTTATTTTCAGTCTCTCTTGTTTGATATTAAAAGTATTTAGACCGGGACTCTTCTGTGTGTCATTCAGGCCCACAACCCATGGGCTTTGCGAGATGCAATGTTATCTTTCTACGCTCTAACTATAGATTTTAATTCTGTTTTTACTTTCATATTTTTGAAAGTTATTATTTGTTTTCCTTTGATGCAGTGGCTCACATCCTGTTATTGGGTTCTGGTTTTATTTCATAGATTTGAATGTCCACCTACGAGATTTTCTCTCTCTCTCTTTCTCTCTCTCTCTGTCTCTTCTCTATTTTCTCTCTGAGTTCTCCTTTTCTCTGAGATCCCTGTGTTCAGTTAACCATATCTCTCAGGTAAGGCCCCTCACGCTACCATCACTAGCTTGATTATCTTGGCTTGATTTTCCCTCCTCATCTTCCATTTCTTCTCCCTGCAAAAGGCTCCTACTCCGATCTGTTTAATAATGACTTTAAAGATGTCTATATCTTTGAAAAATACATAGCGTTGCTATACGTGTATTTTAGTTTGCATAAATGGTACTGTGCTACACATCTCCCTCTGCCCTCGACCCCTTTTTGTTTGCTGAGGAGCGAATCCACATGAAGTGGCTTTATTCTTTCAAGTCATTGCCCCCACCCACGTGTGCTGTATGTCAAATCTTCTTCCCTACCCCAAACATCATTTTGAGTAAAGCCTGTAATTATCCTCACCCATCTTCTGCCTTTGGCACCCTTGGGGGATGGGGTTCCTGCCTCTCCAAACTATCGAGGAGCTGGAGACTGGGTGATCCAGACATAGAAACCCACGAATCTCTTTTCACTCTTTTTCTCTGCTTAATTTTCAGGGTTTCCTTAGAGATGCTAAATATTGACCTCTAGTTGGTTTTAGACAGAGCAAATGCCCTCTCTTAATTCATTGTTTATCTTCAATGAAAGTTGATTTCCTTCACCAAACAGATGGTCTTGATGTAATTAAGCCGAACACATGTCCACTCTTCAGGTTTGGGTTTTGAGTCTTATTTGAAAACATATGCTTCATCCCAAGTCATAAACTCATGGCCCTACATGTTTTTACTTAGCTTTATCTTTTCAACTTTTTACAATTTCGGATTTTTTTCTATCTCTGGAGCTGTGTCGCGATAGGATCCAACTTCATTTTTCTCCATCGTTTTCCATACTGTCTACAACAGAGACTTCCTGTCCCACAGATGTGACACTTTCTGGAGCCTGTGTGAAGTCTCCTCACATGCAGGCATCACACACGTTGGCTCTCCCCCGCACCCCTGGTCTATTTTTCTCTTTCTATGCAACTACCACAGTTTCTATAACTACAGTTGGGAAATAGATCGAACTCTCTGGTAGGTCAAGTCTGCCCCCTGCCCGACTCTCCAATTTGCCCTTCTTTCTAAATCTGTCACAGAATTCATGGACTGTTACCTTTCAGTATTGATTTTAGAATCAGATTATCAAGGTCCTAAAAAAGTCCTGCTGGCATTTTGTTGGGAATAGCTTGAACTTTAGAGATGGATGTAAGAAGAACTGACATCGAATAGAGACAAAAATATTTATAAAATATGTCTGGAGAAGAAAGGACAACAGAACCAACACTCCTGCCTCCACCACCAGGCTGATGAAGTGGTGCATAGCCAGGAGCTGTGAAGCTTCTAGGTGATAATCCCCTGAATCTCGTGCTGTGAGGGCTCTGATTCTGCTCTAGATTTTTTTTTGCTAGTTGGCTTTGGTTCATGGTTCCTCACTGTCACTGGGTACGGAATCACGTTTTCAGAGCGAGGACCTGTTCTTTGGGGGTTTCTCTGTGGGAATTCTCTAAAGCATGGCTTGAAAAAAGCATGTCCTTTAGACAGAATCTATGTTTGTATCTGCCAGATACCTGGGTGGATGACCAACCCAGGACCACTTTAAACAAAGTGTTTGGCTTGGGTTTTTTTTGAACCATCCAGACTGTATGAGTTCACATTGCAAGTTCACATGTGGGTGGGTGTTGCCTGTTGGTCCTCGCTCGAAAGGTGTGGTCCTTTTTTTTGGTTGTGTAGCTTCCTGCAGGAGGTTTCCTCTTAGAACCCCCTCCTCGGGCAACGTTGGGTTTTGCCTTTTGTATCCTGCATCCATAAACAAGGCTGTGAACACCGAAGCTCACGATCACTGGGTTTGGCGAATGGCCTTGGGACAAAAGCCATCTCTCAGATTTTGCTGACAGTGTTTTGGGTTTCAGCCCTTTCTTGGATTTTAGACTCAGCAGAGCCTTTATTTTCTTGCCAGCTCACCCATGCATCTAAAAAATCTTACATATTTAGTTATCTTCAACAAAGTAGGGCGGGGTAGCAAGTCTTCCAAACTATAGGAAGCTAAATGCTGAGAACTGATATTTTTACATTGTTTTAAGTTGTCTCACCTAAAAACAGTGGTATATTTGTATATTCATCTAGGTCTGCTTTTATGTTTTTAGTTTTATTATTTTTTCTTGAAGTGTCTTTATGCACTCTTCATTAGATTATGTCCTATAAATCTTAGTTTGCATTCCTTTTGAAAAAATTTCTATCTATATCTATGTCTATATGTCCATATGTCCATGTCCATATCCATATCCATATCTATAGAGAGAACTGTTTTTCTGTGTTTTTAATTTATAAAACTTTTCAACAATACAGAAGAGTGGAAAGAAAGTTTTTAAAAGAAATCACAAACCCACCATCAGCAGAAATAACAGCTGTTGCCTTTTGATCTGTGCTGTTGCAAACAGTATTCTTATACATGCACCTGCTTTGCACAAATGGAATAGGGGGTAGGTTTGCATTTCAAATAGCTCACTCTGCAGCCGGATGGAAGGAAAGGCGAAGGTCAAGGGCAACACCTTGGAGGCCTACCAGGATTTAAGGGGAGGGTAGAGGAAGGGGACCAGGGAGTTACAGTCGGAGAGTTAGCAGGAGATGAAGAGAGAGGCCGGTGTGGCCCCGAGCTCGGGCCCCAGTGCAGAGCTTCCATGTCCCAGGACAGGTTTGTAGCCAGGCCTCCTCATCAGGGACAGCAGAGGCTGGACGCAACTCATACTAAGGATATGGCCCGGGAGGGAGTGAATTGGTCCGGGGCCTGCAGTGAGGCCTCCTGCTGCCTCCCTTACGCCTCCCTCCCTCCCCTGCACAGGGTAACTCTGGCAGCTCCATGGTCTGCCAGGTGAACAACACCTGGGTGCAGATGGGGGTGGTCAGTTGGATCTTTAGCTGCAACCAGCACAGCTTCCCTGGCATCTACACCAGCACTGCCCACTTCACCCACTGGATCAAGAAGCGGGTCGCCGACATGAGATTCGTCAGTCGGGCTCACCCCGCCTTCCGGAGCCCGGTCTTCCTCACTGGCTACACGCTGCTGGTCTCCTTGGGCTCCCTGTGGCTCCTGTGAGTGGTGTTTCCAGGGCAGTCACTCTCTGCCCTAAGGAGAAGCAGAGACTGGCCACGGGCAGGACATGGGGGCAGAGTGCCCCTGGGGCGGAGCCCAGAGCTGCCGTGTTTTCAGTTGTTCAATAAAGATGCTCTTGAACCTTGTGCCACTGAAATCATCTTTCTTGTTGGCTTTGGTGGGAACCCTTCAGAGCATCCGCCACCCCCGAGGGCCTGGCTGTCCTCCCCTGATGGTGTCACTCGTGCTGTGCACCACCCTGTCCGAAATGCACTTTCCTCCTGGGGCCCTGTGACCCCAGTCCCTGCTTCATCACCCCGGCACTCTGGCAATCCCTAGGGCCCCATAGCCCACCCCTGGGTCTCCCGCCCAGTTTCCCTCAGGCCTTCCTGCGGGGGGTTGGCCTCTTTCCAAGACAGCCACCATGACCAGACCTGCACTTGTGAACCTCATTCCAGAACCTGGGGGCCTCTCCCCTGCCCTCATGTCTCCCTAAGAGTCCATAGAAACTGACCAGTTCCTCTTCCTTCCTGGCAGAGCTGGGTGATGACAGAGAGTGGGGGGAGGGCAAGGCACGGTGCCTGCTCGGATGAACTGTGTGAACTGCGCCCTGAGCTCCTGGACTGCCTCGGGGACCTCCATGGGACTCCGGAGAGCAAGGACAGGCTGGCCCAAACTAGCCAGACTGAGGGGGCAGAGTCCTGCCCTGTGTGTGTGTGTGTGTGTGTGTGTGTGTGTGTGTGTGGTGGCGCTGGAGTGGGGGGCTCCAGACCTGGTGGGCCTCAGGCTCACAGCAGCCAGCTACCCCTGCCCTACAGGTCCCAGACACGTAGTGGGTGTGATGTTCTGTCTTCCCAGAGACTGGAGCCCTGAACAGCCAGCCTGAGCGTCTCTGTAAGGCAGCAGGCCCTGGCAAAGGTTAGAACCTCCTGGTTTGATTTAACTTTGACTATCTTTTTTTTAGGTACAATTTTCCAACAGCTTTGAACCAAAGCTTCTCATAGGCTTTCCCCACACTACTTTTTAAATGCATTATTCGTCTATGTCACCAAGGCATCAACTCTTCCCCATGTTCCAACATAAAATGTGGCCTTCTGCTCCCAGAAAGGCCTGATGGTTACCATCACTCTTCCTCTGTGAGTAAAAACCTCACCTGTGCCACATCCCCATCTTTCCTAAGCAGACAGACCTGTAAGGGGAGGGTATTTGCTGAATGGGGTTGGATTGAGGAGGTGGGGAACACTGCGTAAAATTACGCAACCTTCAAAAATCTTTACTGAAAACTTTTCAATCTGTTTAATTTCAGGGCCCCACAGTAGTTACCTCCTCACAGGCTGGAGGGAACAGGAAGGAGGCGGGCACTTGAAAATCCTGGATGCCGCCGCCCCCGGGGGACAGGGCCATCTCATCAAGGGTGATATGGAGGCAGGAACCAGCCCAGGGCAGTGGGCTGCAGGAGCAAGGAGGCAAAGGAACTGGCGAGGTGAGTTAAGGGCTCCAGGAAACCTTTTGGCCAAATGGAGTGAAGAAACCAGGGGGGCAGAAACATGGCCAGAAACAGGGCAGTCGGCGGGCGCCCTCAGGCCGGACCCCGGGCTGGCAGATATGAGGCCGGTCGCTAGGGGCGCCCTCGCGGGCCCGACACCAGGAGCACTATCCCGGGTGGCCGCTGGGGGGCGCCACGCAGGCCGGGACCTGGGGCATCTGCACACCAGAAGCCATTGCCCGCAGCCAGTGGGGGGCGCTGTCGCGAGAGGAGCTCTGAGGCACAGTCGCTGCTACCCCAGGATGGAGCCCTGGTGCCGGACACCTGCCCCCTCCGTGGACCAGGCCGTTCTGCTGCGGCTGCTGCTGCTGCTGCTACTGCTGAGGCCAGCAAGTGAGCCCGCCCTCCCGCCTCGTCCTCCCCCAGCCTCCCCAGCCCTGCTGTCCGCCGCTGACACGCCGCTGACCTTCTCTGTCCTTCCACAGGTTGCTTGAGCTCAACCGTTGCCCCCGGAGCACTGTCCTCAGCTGCTCCCACTAACCCTGGCACCCTCTGTGCGCCTGGTGCCGCCTGCCACTCAGGGGGGCCTCATGTCCCCCAGCAAACCCCCACCACTCAGATGCCTCTGACCTTGACCCAGATGTCACAGAGTCCTGTCTCTCAAGCCGGCATTAACTTATCTCCCAAAGGTGAGTACTGTGGACTCCATGAGAGGGCAGGGGGGAGGAGAGTTTGTGTTGGAGTCTTCAAAACCTTTGATCCCTGGGGACAGAAGAGACAGAGGCAGAAGGGGTAGAGGGAGTGGGAAGAGACCTGCCTTTCCTCGCATCCTGGTGAGGTAGGAGGCACAGAAATTCAGAGGATCCTGGGGTGGGCTACATCTTCCCACTTCCCTGAACTTGCTGTGGGGCCTGTCACCTCTCCACTGGGCCCAGGCTCTGCCCAGCCTTCTCTTGGCCCTGGCTCCCAGCCGAGGACTGGGGGATCTCCAGTATAGCTTTCAGAGAGCCCTCCTGCGCATGTCTTGGGGGCGCACATGCAAGCCTTGTCTTGAGCGGCGGCTTTGAGCAGCGGCTTTCAAGAACGTTGAACTGAGACCCACGTGGAACTCAGTGCACGCAATTGAACTGCCACGGACAGTGGCACACACAGGACCAAGAGCACGCTGCCGTGCATGCCATTTCTTCTCCCTCACCAGCCGTTCTAAACGCTGGCCGTGGCCCACTTAACGCTGGCTTCATGAGCCAATAATCGATTTGGAAAACACTTGGGCGTGGGACTCTGGCGCGATGCTGGCTGTGTGCGCCTGGGCTTGTAAATCTTTTCCCAAGTGTCTGCAGCCACTTGGTCGAAGGCAGTAATCCTCACCAAGGCTTGGCAGCAGAGACGTTTAGTTTCGCCCTGCAGGTGTGTGGAGTGAGGCCCCACTGGGATGTAAGCCCGCGCTTCCCTGAGGACTGAAGGGGCTCTGTGTGGTCTGCTGCTGGGGCTTCTTCCCCGGGCCGGGTCTGTTCATGCTCGTGGATCATTTTCCTGTTAGGTCATCTGCCTTTCTCTCACTGAATCACAGGAGGGGGTTTCCAGAGAAGGGAGAGGGATCTGCCTGGGCCATAATAAGGGGAACCAGATGTGAAGGGTCTTGCCAGAGCTGAGGGGCCAGGATGGAGGGGCAGGCTGGCCGGCTGGGAATGCTCTGGGTGGGGCCCGAGCAGTGGCACCAGGGAGAAGAAAACTCGGGGAGCGCTGAGGCTGGAGACCCCGACAGCGTCATTACATGACGACCCGTGGGAAAGAAGAATCACCGGATAGGTGCCAGTCAGAGCCTAGAGAGGTGGGAGGTCAGGCTGAGGGGAGGGAGCGTAAGGTGCCATGGATGTGTCTGGAAGGGCCACCCCCCTCATCAGCCTTCTGCCTTCCTCCTCAGGCTGTGGCATGTCCTATGAGTTTGACCCCACCCTCAGGGACCCAGCGTCCAAGGTTCGGCGGTGGCCATGGATGGTCAGTGTGCAGGCCAACGGCACACATATCTGTGCAGGAGCCCTCATCGCCTCCCGGTGGGTGCTGACCGTGGCCCACTGCCTGATCCAGTGAGTTGGGGCCGAGGCGGGCAGGCGGAAAGGCATTTGGAGCCACTGGGAGGCCCGGTCGTTTGCCAGCTTGCTTGTCAGTAGCAGCCCCGGCCCCAGCCTCACCCCGGCTCCGAGCAGGCCGGGGCTGAGTTCTACAGATTTTCTACAGGAACTAGGAGCTTGCTGCCCTCTCGTGACCTCTCAGTCCTGTGCAGTCTTCCTCAGAGAGGCACCGGGGACTCGTAAGCCGTCGTCCCAGCCTCCTTCCTCCCATCCACAGAAAGAAGGTTCTAATTCGTTCATTCCCCGCCCTTTGCTTCACTTACTCGCTCCTTCTCTCATTCAACTGAAAGCTTTTGACAGTCGTTTGAAGCCAGGTGCTGGCCTGGGCACTGGGGACAGAGAGGGGACACGTCACTCCTCTCAGGTTGCTGGGGAAGACAGACAAGGAGAAAGATGTTCACAGGGGAGTCTGGTCGGTGTGGGGACAACAGAAAGGGTGTGCCCATGTTCCCAGGCCAGGGGGGTGGCTGGCCCGAGGGTGACCGGTGGAGAAGCACACTCTGAGCCTAAGAATCTGCACGGAGACTCCAGGGGCATGCTGGGAAAGGAGGCTGGAGGGTGAGGCCAGGCCTGATTGCACGGGACCTGTCGCTGCCAGGGCTTGGCGCAGGGCGCTGGACAGAGTCCAGAGTTTGGAACCAGAGACACGTTGGTCAGCATCCCAGCTCCACTACTTTCTGGCTGTGTAGCCTTCAGCTGGTCACTGGGCTTCTCTGAGCCTCAGTTTCCCCTCCATGAAATGAAGGGTGTCGTGAGGACACGCCACACTGCGTGCAGGACCCCGCTCACGTGTGTCGTGAGGAGGACTCGGCTCCGAGGGCTGGAAGTGGGGGGCGGCCTGCCCGGGTTTGCGAAGGGTGCGGCAGTGGCGTGGAGGCTGGGGCGTGGGGCCCGGAGCTGATGGCAGACTCCCCTCGCGATTTGCCTAGGGACGACGTTATCTATTCAGTGCGGGTGGGGAGCCCCTGGATCAACCAGACAGCTCAGACGACCTCCGATGTCCCAGTGCGCCGGCTCATTGTGAACAGCCGGTTCCAGTCTCGTCGGTACTGGTCCTGGGTCGGCAAGGCCAACAACATCGGCCTCCTCCAGCTCGAGCGGTCACTCAAGTACAGCGAGTACGTCTGGCCCATCTGCCTGCCCGGCCTTGACTACGAGCTGAAGGACTACTCCGTCTGCACTGTGATGGGCTGGGGACTCCCCAGGGTTGATGGTGAGTTGGGGCAGAGGACCTGGGCGCAGGCTGGGGTGTGCCAGGGACAGACGTCTCTGAGACACCATCCCCAGGGGCCCTCTGTCCGGGACCTTCCCATCAGGCTGGTCTCAGTGTGAGTATGTCATGGCCATTCAGGCCTCAGGGGACCCAGATGGCCCAAGAACCCGCAGGCCCAGGCCAAAGCATGTAAACAGGACTTCCTTGATGGCAGACGGGCACAGGAATCTCTCGCTGTCTGCACGTAGCCCCAGGGCACCCGTAACTTGAAGCAGAACGTGGGGAGTGCGAGGAGCCAGGTTCTGGCTGCCCCTCCCCGCAGCGGCCCTCGATCCCACGTCGTTCCAGTTTGGGAGCGAGGCCCACAGAGCAGGAGTGTTGTCCCTGGCCATCCACGGGTCCGTTTCCTTACGAGCTCCAGGAATGTCCACTCATTGGGGACCCTTATCCTTTCCCATTAGAGACGTACCCTTTCCTGTAGCTTCACACAGCCTACTTGCCCCCAAACAGCCTACGGGGACACCAGCCCAGGGTGGGCCGGGGAGGGGTGGCTTTTTCTTTTCCCTGCCTTGGCCTGTCTGGGGAATGGCTGAGAATGGTCAGAAGTCTCCTGTCCCCCAGGAGCTCAGGCTGGGGACAGAGACAGGAGGAGGCTTGTGGAGTAAGCACTGCCTGGGGCCCATGGAGGGCCATCTGGGCAAACCCAGGGGAGGAAGAGGCCTCTGGGGAGGGCTTGAGAAGGAGGGATCTGGGCCGGAGAGGAGTGTGGGAGCGCGGGGGATAGAAGGTGCCGAGGGGGGAAGGGACCCAGGGGGTCGGACTTTGCGGGAAGAGAGGCCAGGTCCAGCAAGGCCAGACGGTGGGCGGCCTGCTCCGAGGTCTCTGCATCGAGGCGTGGGTGAGAGGTGTCCGCTGGAGTGGCAGGTGGGCTGAGCCCGGAGCGTCCTCCAGGGCTGTTGTGTGGCGGGTGGATGAGGCCGGGGGAGAGGGCAGGAGCAAAGGGCGGTGGCACACAAGGCCGGCGGCAGTGGGCAGCAGGGAAACCACCACGCCCGAATGGGGGGTACCCATCCCACAGGCAGATGGCCCCAGTTCCGGACCATTCAAGAGAAGGAAGTCACCATCCTGAACAACAAGGAGTGTGACAACTTCTACCACAAATTCACCAAAATCTCCTCACTGATTCGGATCATCAACTCCCAGATGATTTGTGCGAAGGACACCCACAGGGAACAGTTCTGCTACGTGAGCACCTGTCCCCTCGTTCACTCACCTCCAAGGCACCCAGCCAGGAGTGCAAAATAGCATGGGGGGGTGGGGGGAGGAAGGAGAGGAGGAGAGAGGGGAGGGGGGTGAGCAGGGGTGACTGAGCAGGAAGATGGGGAGGGAGACAGGATGGGAGGAAAGACAGTTGGGGTGAAGAAAGCAATGGGAGCAGGGGATGGAGGGTGGAATGAGGGAGGAGGATGGGGGTGCTGGGAAGATGCAGGGTGTGGAAGGGAGGGGGGCGGAGAGAGACGGGAGAGAGACCCCTCTGAGGGAGATCTCCTAGGTGTGGTCACCTCTCAGCTCTGCGACACTCGGGGCCTGTAGAGATGGCGCGAGGGCACCCTCCTTGGCCCAGAGCCGCGTCTCGTGTCCCCCAGGCCTTGTCTGGCCTCCCTGACATAGCCTGTTCTTGTGCCCCTTCCCGCAGGAGATAAGTGGGGAGCCCTTGGCCTGTCCTGTGGAGAACACGTGGTACCTGGTGGGAATGGTGACCTGGGGCCCAGGCTGCAAGCACAGCGAGGCCCCACCCATCTACCTGCGGGTCTCCGCTTACCAGCCCTGGATCTGGGACAGCATCAGTGGGCAGGCCCCTCCAGCCCTGTCCTGGGCCCTGCTCCTGGCACTGCCGCTGCCCCTCGGCCTCCTCGCCGCCCGCTGACACACTTGGCCCATCCCTGGGGCGCCTCCCTTGCCCAGCCCCTCCTCACCCCCATGTCTAAAATGCTACAGGTGTAGCCCCTCCGACCCTGCAAGGCAGGGCAGAGACTAGGTGCTCCATTAAACATCTCTCTTCCCCATGTGGCCTCCTTCCTGGGCCTCGGGGGGCCCCTCGCTCCCTGAGCCTGCTCCAGTGGGAGGTGGGTGAACCAAACTGAGGGGTGAGGGGTGCAGGATGGGGACTCTAGGTGCTGGCGAGCGCAGAGGCCCGGGATCTGCCTCCCCCAGGGGCTTGCGGTGGCTCCTGCAGAAGGGAGAGAGTGTGTATGGGGATGATATTGGGGTCACATGATGGAGGCCCCAGAATGTACTGCCCAGGCTGAAGCTGGCAGGGTGCGATGGGGCCCGGGCCGGGGTCCGAGTGCGTTCCTTCTGTGCCGCTTTAAGTGGGGCTCTCCTGACATCGTCCCAGCTCCTGGCCAGTGGCTACAACATATGCTGTCCTTGGCCTGAAGCACCACAGTGAACTCTGACCTTCCAGCGCTGCCCCTGCCTGAAGATGGGGCAGGTCCCCACCGGGGTCAGACATTATCCCCACCATTAGCACCATGCCTGTCCATAGAGGGCTAGTGGAGGCCGGGGTCAGAGGTCAGGGAGGCAGCTGGCAGGGCAGATGGAGCCCGAGTCTGGACACCCCCAGGCTTTACGAGCTGCTCCTCTGTTTGATTTCAAGTGGCCCCTGTCCTTCTGGGTGTCTGCTGCCCGGCCACACAGGAGGGTGCTGGTCTGTATGGGTAGAATGACCTTCGCCACAATCCTGTGTGTGAGCAGTCCAGAAGCTGGACCCTGAGAGCAGAGTCGGGGTTCCCCCCTGGTGACAGGGTGAGTACCCAGCTTGAGCAGATGGCCCTCCGCCATCTCTCTGCCCCCTCTCTGCTCCGAGCCCCTGGGCTCCTCCCCCATGGCAGCCTGCATGCCTCTCCTTGTGTAGTAATGATCCGGGTTCAGGTCGGCATCCAGATTTGACTCCTCTGTGTCCCCAGCACTGGACTCAGACCATCGAAGGCCTATCAAAAGCCACGGGGTGGAGCAGAGGAGAGTGCAGCTTCCTCCTCGGTCCGATGCCCGGCCTCAGGCTCCGCCTGGCTGCAGCTGCCCCTTTGCCTCTTGGTCACCGTGTCTCCCTCCAGCTCATCCTAATTCAGACAGGGGGAGAAGTCGGGGGAGGGAACTTCAACCTGGCCTGGGCGCCACCTATCCCCGATGGCTGCGTCACCCTCCACGTGAATGCTCTAAATGCTCGAGGGATGGGGCATCCTGACAGGTCATGTCAGGTCACGGATCTGAGAAGACACTCAGCTTTATTTACAGATCTCTGCAGCCTGCAGGGACCATGGGCTTTTCCAGCAGCCTCCCTGGCTCAGAATCCTTCTCTGGTGTCTTCTTAGGCCCAAGTCCGAATGCCTCAGCTGATGTTCGCTGCCACCTGGAAATCCCTCTGTGCCTCTCTCCTCCCGAAGGACTCAGTCCCCAGGTGGCCTGGGGGCCCTCACTTTCTTGTCAGCAGTGCTTTTTTGGGCTCCGCAGTCGAGAATGGTAGGAGAGGAAGCTGCGTGCTGTCCCGTTCAGCAGGTGGAGGGCTGGTTGCTGCCTCAGCCCCTAAGGCCCCCTGCGGTGATCCTAGGGCCCTGACACCTCCCACCTCACCAAGTAGAGAAAGGGCCACGGAACAGCCCAAGGTCCCCTTTGGCTTCTCATATATTCCCTGGATCCTCAGGATGGGGCGCAGGTGCCAGCCTTCTTCCCTTCTCCTTCTGACCGGCTGCCCTCAGCCTCTTCTACCTGTGACCCACCGCGGCTGGCCCCATCCCTGAGTCCCCAGGCTCCACGTTGGCCTCGTCGCTCCATCGCAATGTGTAAAAGTACGTTCCATTGCCTGGAACGTGGTCTGCTGGCCTGGGGTCTGTTTCCAGGCCACCTCTGCTCACCCCCTTGGGCCAGAACCCCTGCCAGGTTTGGGGCAGCCCCCCTGCCACTAGGGCTGCTCGCTAGCCAAGTCTAAGAACCTCCTGCTGTCACAGCTTCCCCTGGCGACCCTCTCTGTCCTCGTGGCCAGCCTGGTGTGGCCTCACACCCCAGTCCATCCAGTGGCCACCTTCTTCCAGGAGTCAACCACATACCGTCACCCCTTTAGAGCCACTGGTTTCTGGCAGAAGGGATGGGACAGAGGTGTGTCTTTGGGTGGGTCTGCAGAGGGACAGTGGCCCAAGACCAACTTTGCTGAGTGGCCACATGGATGGGGTCAAGGAGTAGAGTCTGGGCTAGGAGAGAGGACCCCCACAACCTTGTACCTGCCCCTGAATGGCCATGAGGCCATGGCCATGGGCCTCGGCAGCCCCCTCCGAGCAGGGAGAGGATGTTCTACAACCTGTATGGTCCATGTGTGAGCTCGGAGTCTGAGATGCCTGGACCGTGGCCAGGACTCGCACCCCCGGGCCTGCCAGCCCCAGCTTCCCTCCAGGAAGCCTTCCTCATTTCTCTCCTGTCTTCTTGGCCTCGTTCTTCTCATCCTCCTCTACCTTGATGGCCACCGTGTCCACACTGTCCTTCTTCTTCTTCTTCTTCTTATCATCTGCGGGGTAAGGAGGCAGCACGCGACGGGAGTGAGACGGGGCCCTGGGGCACACCGCGCGCCTCCCACACACAGCCCTTCATGTCCTTCTTCCTTCCCAACCCCTCCTGCCTCCTTTCAGCTGCCCCTCAGGGACCGATTTCTGTGCTCTGGTCTCCAGGGACAGAGCTGAGTTCCCTCCCCCTGAACCTACTGCAGGGGATGGGCGATGCTGGGTGGCAGGACTTCGGAAGCGGCCGGCGTGGCAGGTTTGGGTGGTGGCGAGGCTAGGGGCCTGGGCCCGCTCACCTCCGGGGACTTCTGTGAGCTCGTTGAGGGGCGGCACCGTCTCCAGTTTGTCGGTGTACATCTTGGCTGCCTTTCGCTGCAAGTACCGGGCTTCGATCTCCTTCCGGGTCCGTGGCACGCGGCAGTTGAAGACACAGCACAGAGTGATAACTATAAGGAGAGCAGAGTGGGCTTGGCCGGGGTCGGAGCTCAGACGTCCCGGGAATGACATCCAAACTTCAGGTGTGCCTCCATCTACCTATCCGTGTCTCACCCGAGAGACTCCGGCGGGGTCTCCGCATCCTGACAAACCCCTGCGGGCCCTGGGATTTCCAAGTTGTCTTCCCTGAGTAGGTCACACAGGGCCCATTCGTACAAGGGCCTAGTTCTTAGGTTAATGCCCCGCTGTCACTGTCTTGAAATCCTCAATGATTTTTGAATGAAGGGGTCTTGTATTTCCATCTTACACTGGCCCTGTCACGGGTCCTGGTTCTGAGGGTCCTTCTGACTGGATTGAGAGTTCCTGGAGGGCAGGGCGGAGGGCTGCCCTGTGACTCTCCAGCGTCCTGGAGGTGTCCCATGCTTCCGACCCAGGCCTCTGGGCTCCTAGCTTTTCCTCTCTGGGCTCCTAAGAGCAGGGCCAGAGTGGCCTCAGACACTGGAGGACATAGCTACAGCCTCCTCAGCCTCCCTGAGGACCAGCCTGCGCTGCTCCTGGCTATGACAGCTGTGAGAGGGCACAGAACCTGCCCCGGAGTGTCACCTCAGACGGAGTTATTCCAGGAGCGGTTTTCTTGCCGAGGGCGGCTGTGCCCACATGAGCTGGGCTGGGGCACGGAGCTGGCCTGTCTAGTGACGGGCAGGGCAGGGCAGGGCTGCCAGGACCTGGCTGGATTGAGTTTATTTTTCTAAGGCCCCCACAGTCTGACCACCTTGGCCCCGGCCTCAGGGGAGGGGATGGAGCTGCTTCCTATTATAAATCAGATGACCAGACATAACTTCCTGGCAGACTCCTGGGGACAGGAGGGTCAGGCAGGACAAGGCAGACCTATTTTGGGGAATATAGCCTGGGCTGGAGCACCCTCTGGAGTCATCCTATGCAAATACTGTGGCCCACTAAATCTCACCCAGACTCACAAAACGAAAGAAAAAATGAACGAATGAATGAATGAATGAATGAATGAATGAAATGGTCTCAAAGCCTTTGCTGCTGAGGACAGGACTGGACCCTTGAATGAATGGATGGGGGAGCAAACAGTAACTGGGTGCACTTTCGGGTGGGGGGCTGCATGAGGGCCCCAGAAGTAGGTCTGAGTGGACACTGCTGTCTGGGGTAGACCAGAGTGGACAGCGGGACTTTCTCACCCAAAGAGCTGGGTCCTGGTCTTGCCAGACCCCTGGGTGTATGCCTGAGGCCCAAGATTTGTCCCCCGCCCTGCCCCTGCTGGCTCGGGCCACCTCTTCCAGCTATCCACCAGGCACCCCCTTGGGACCATGCCCACTCAGGCTCTCCACAGGGACTGGTTCCAGGCCCTGGGAGGCCTGGGCTTCAAAGGAAACTCACAGAGTAGCTACTGGTGGCCAGAGCAGGGCTCAAACACTGCCCCACCCATCCTGGCCTGGTCACTTCCCTACAAAGAAGGAGAGAAACAAAATGGCAGGGGCTTGGGGTATGAGGCCCCAGGCTGGAGGAGGCCCTCGGAGGCACCTGTCCAACCCCAGCCCCTCTCCACGAGGCTCCGGGGCGATGCTCCACTCCTAGGTAAGAGCAGATGGAGAAGCAGGAAAGCTGTTTCCTGCCCAGGAGACAGGGCTATGTCATCCCGACTTCCCAGGGCCCTGCGTGGAGGTAACGAGAGCTGCCCGGCTGCTCGGGGGTCTTTGGGACCATCCCTTACCCTTTGCTAGGAAATGGGGTGAAGACTCAGAGTCGGTCTGTGTGGCTAAAGTCCAAGTGCCTCTTTGGGTCCCACACTGCAACTCTCCTGTGTGGCCCCAGCTGAGCAGAGCCCACGGGAGGCCATTGTGTGTTCTGAGGTCTCACAGGGTCCTCACCCCGGCTCCCCGGGGTGGCCCAGAGCTGCACCCTGCACCTGCACCCTGGACTGCTCCTGTGGACACCTGGGCTGAGGCCGCAGCCACGCCCGTCTGTCCGCGGGGCCTCCACCAAGAAGCCTGACTGGTTCTAGGCCTTTGCAGGGAAAAAATGCAGCCTCTTGCTCGGATCCCGCTCCTACCCCGGCCGTGAAGAGATGGTAGAGGGGTGGGGTGGACGGGTTCCCGCAGGGAGGGCGCTTCTGGTGCCAGGAGAAGCACATGCAAATCAGATGTCCTTGTTTCCCTTGGAGCCCCCACATCTGGATGGGCCTTCTGCTGTCAGCCGTGCCCTCAGGGGACCTCGTCCAGCTCCAGCTAGAACTTAAATGCCACTTCAGCCCTGACCCGAGGTCACTCGACAAACGTCCTGCAGGGGTTATCTGAGACCTGTGTGGAGGCCGTTTCCTCCCACCTCTGCCCACACCATCCCTTCGCCTGGTGCACCTTCCCAACAGTCCCCCCTGGAAACCCCGCCCCTCCACAGCTCATCCCCTCCTGTCTGAAGCTTTTGCAGGAGGAGTGGGTTTTCTTCCCCTCACTGCCTGCCCCCCACCCCCTTGGCCTAGGACCCTCCCTAGACTGTGCTATGGCGGTCTCCCCCACCCAACTGGCATTTTCTGCCCCTTTTCCCCAATTCCAGATCCCCTCCCCAGAAAGATGACTGGAAGGACCATGCCCAGCCCATTTCTGTTGTGACTTTGCATCGAGCAACTCCCAGTCTCAGGGGAGGATGGGGGTCTCCTGCTTTTAATTGAGGTGGGTGTGAGTCATTCGGAGAGATGGTATTTGACAAAGTAGGATTTGCAGCCTGGGAGCCACATCTGCTGGGCATCTGGGGAGCCTCTGAACTGAGCTGTAGCCAAGGGCGGCCTTGCCGGGGCCCCTGGGTGTGGGCCCTTTAAGCTGGCCAAACTGCAGGAAAAGCATCAGGAGGCCCGCTATAGGGAAAAATGACACGTCTTCGTCCTGGATCATGGAGTCCCCTGTAATTACCATAATTGCCATGAATACTTCAGGTCACCACCGGCCTGTCAGCCCTCCACAGGGACTGTGTGTGGATCAGGAGGTGCCAGAAACCACAGTGGGCCTCCTGCGGGCGCCTGGCCTGCTTGCACTGCCCGGAATTGCCGCTCTGAGCCCCTGGGGTGCTGGGGGGGGGGGCGATGCTCCCACTGTGGTGTGTCAGGGAGGGCGGGGAGCAGCTACTCACTGATGGACAGCACGAAGAGCGAGAAGATGCCCACCACGTGCCACAGGCGCATGTCCCAGAACACCACCGTCTCCTTGGTCAGCGGGGGCGGCTTGGGCTTGGGTGGTGCTGTGCTGGGCTGTGGGTCAGAAGAAAGGGGACTGAGCCAGGCAGAGGCCAGGGGCTGGGACTGGGCCGAGAGACGCCATGGTCTCAGCAAGGACTCAGCCCAAGCAGTTCAGAATCTGCTATGATCAAGTGTCTTAGGCATTCACAACCAATCACCTAGACCTTGGGAAGTTCCAGATTTAGAAAAAGGGAGGAGAACTGAGCCCCAGAACCATGGAGCTGGGGACTTGGAGCGCGAGGGTAGTCGATGCTTGGGGAAACCAAGGGCCGTAGGGGCAAAAGTAGATGGCCTGTTCTCATCAGGTTCAAGGTCTCTTCAGGCAGCCTGCAGGTCTCTCCCCCGGCTCAGGTCCTAGGCCCCCACAGGCAGATGGGGACTCAGGACCAAGGCCAGAGACACGTCCAGGTCTGGGTTGCCCTGGGGATTTTGCTCTCACGTACCCTCAGTGTGGGGTGGGGTGTGGAGTCAGGGACTGTGACTCTGATGCCCGGCCAGGACTCCCACCAGGTGGCTTTGACAGTCGCCTACCCTTCCAGAGTCACTTCCTCTGACCAGAAAGCTAGGACAGAGTCCTCATAGAACAGAACCAGATAAATAATTTGTCCGCAATACGACAGTGACACCTGGAGGCCAATAGATGTAAGCACGGCTGGAGAGGTCTGAGCAGAGCAAAGACAGACAGTGACCTCCCGCCTTCCCAATGGGACCCACGCTGTCCTGGGGGCTCGCGGGGGCACCAGCCTGCCCTGGAGGTTGGATAGGACATGGCCCTGCCATAGGGGTCTGAGGGGACATGGCCCTGCTCTGAGGGGTCTGAGCAGGACTTGTTCCTGGTCTGTGGGATTGACAGGGCTATGACCTCTGTCACCAAGCTTGGTGGAGTGGATGGAAGTTAGTGCCTAGGAGGAGAGAGGACCCTGGGACATCTGTGCAATATGTTGCCCTCTGATTAACCCGCTTCCCGTCTGCCCAGAGCATACTCGCCGGCGGTGCTCGTGGCTGCAGCATTTACCCCGAGATAACTCACGGATTACAGCCCTAACCTTACCCTCAAAGTTTGCCACAAAAGATTTCCCTTTTATTATTATTTTTGCATTGCTCTAGGGAAACAAAGGACATCATTTTATTTACAGCATTCTGTTTTTACTAGTGGTATTTCCACTTACAAAATGTGGTAATTCTCGAGTGCGGCCAATGTCAAATCCTAGAAAACGCAGCGTTCTTACGTGTGATGTTAAATCAGCGCCGGCAGCGAGCTGCGTTTTTTTTTTTTCTAAGCAGGAAAAGAGTTAACCAAACAAGGACAGACGTCCTTCAGGCTCTCTGGGAAGGAGAGGCAGCCCCTGGGTCGCCATGCACCTGGTCTTCCCCCAGGCCATGCACGGACTGGGCACCCACCACACACCAGGCGCTCCCTCATCTAACGAACACGGCCCTTTGGCGTGTGTCAGGCGCACTTGGAGAGGAATAGCAGCCCGTCCCAGGTCCCCGGGAGGATCTCGGTGCCAGGACTGGTTCTGATTCCCCAGCTCTTCTCTCTTAACCAGGGGAACTGGGGTGGGCACCTTCTCTAGGCTTCAGTTTCTCCATCTGTAACTTGAGTGCTTTGCTCCAGGCGTCTCTGGGAAGCTCTCGCCACACAACCTGAGTGACAAGATTGACAGGAAGACACCTCTCCTCAGCATCACCCCAGGGGCCTGGATCCCTGTGCGGGGTCACACACGTGCACAAGTGCGGGTTTAGGGTACACGTGTGGGGGATTGGAGCACGTGTGGGGTTGGGCACATGTGGGGTTGGGCACACACTTGTGGGAATAGGGTACGCCTGTGGCTGGAGTACACGTAGGTGTGGTCAGCACACGTTGGTAGTGTCAGGGCCAGGGACTGGGCAGTTGTGGGAGTCTTGGGCAGAGGGTAACAGGTAGCAGTCAGGCATCTCCTTGTAGTGGGCACTGCTGGGGGGCTGAACTCTGAAGCTTGGAGGCCCCAGCCTTCATCGGATCCTCAGCTGGAAGGAGGGTGATGCCATGGACCCCATGGGCTGGGGTGGGTGATGCCATGGACCCCAGTGCTGCCCATCTTTCTGGTGCTTCCCCAGATCTCCCAGGCTCGCCTAGGCCCTTGCTCAGGCTGTGGACAGATGGCAGGTAGAAGGACTCAAAATGCAATTTCTCTTAATGAGCTGGGAGAAGACATGCTCCTGGGGCCTGGGAGAGTCCTTAGCTCAGCACTGACTTGACCCCCACCCTCAGCCTCTCCTGCACCCAGGTCAGCTCAGTTTCTGCACCCGAGGCTTCAGGACAGTGTGCGAGGGGCCTCAGTACACGCCGTGTGGCTCCAGCCAGCCTGGCTCCCCTTACAGGGATACTGGAGCTGACATCTGACTCCAGCCCAGCCTTCTGATCACGCCCCCTGATCAACAGCAGGGACAGCCTAGCTTTGGGGTTCAGAGCTCGGGCCCCATGTCCCTCAGACCCTCTAGTTCAGGGCTGTGTCACCTCAGACTTCTAGGATAAGGCTTTGTCCTCCCTTTCCTATCGCGTCCCCTAGCACCTGCCACTTCAGGGATCTCCTGGGTGCGTCCCTCCTCTCTCAGCTCTGTCCCTGCCTGCACAGGCTCCGTTCTCCACCCCTCCTTGGCCTTGCCTCTGGGCCTTCTCTCTCTGCCCTCATGCTGCAGAATTCTGAGGTCTGGTCTGCCTCTTTGGCTCCCCTTCCTCGCTCAGTAGCAGTAGGGTACAGAAGGGCCAGGGAGGCTACAGATGGCTCCCACCCTGCCCCTCCCAGCCCTTCCTGGCCCCAGCCAGGCTCCTGGCCAACCACCCAGCCATCTTCCTCATCTCTTCCTGTGCACTCTCGGCAGCTCCTCCCCGTTCTCCCTACTATGTTCCCTTTTCCAATTTATCCTCCTCTGTCCAAACCAGGACTCGTCACAGTTCTCCCCTGCTCAGAAACCTCTGCTAGCTCCCCATTATCCCCAGGACCAAGACAGACCCCGAGGCCCTGGGTCCCGTCCTTCCTGCCCTTCCCCTCCGGGGCCAAGGGCTTGGCATGGAGTCGACTCAGCACGTGGCTGCACTCTAAAGGGTCTCTCGTCCTCCTGTCCCCAGCCTCCAGCTTGGAATGCCCTCTCCTCCTTCCCCAGGCTGTCTCGCCCATTGGATGGGGAGCCCTGGAGGATCTCTGGAGGCAGAAGCTGCTGCCTCCAGCAGACCCTAAGAGCAGGGACTAGATCTCTGACTTCTCAGACTAGAGGTCACTGAAACCAAGGACTATGCACCCCTCCCCCCAGGGTCCCCATCAGACTGAGCACCTCTGTGTCTCCCAATGGCACAGGGAATCCTTAAGATCAGGTCAGGGTGAGTGTCCTCCATCAGAACGTCCCTGAAATCAGGGGCTGTGCCCTCCCATCAGGCCACAGACCCTAGAATCGGAGCTGAATCTTCTCCACAGCCTGGAAGCGCTTGGGGCAGGGCCGTGTCACTCCATTAAGCCGGGTCTCCCAGGGCAAAAGGAAGGGAAAAGGCAGCTCTCGGTCAGAAAGGCGCTCCCCACCCTCTACCTGGACTGGTGCCAGCCACCCCGAGCCCCCACGCGCCGCCCGGCCTCACCTCCACCAGCTGCCCGGCGACCCCCGCGAGGCAGAGCCCCAGCGCAGCGCCGCCCAGCGCCCAGAGAGGCCCTGCGCCCTGCCGCCGCCCCGCCATCTTCACACCGCTCGGCCACAGGTCCAGGAGCTGAGCGATGTCCGCCAGGCCGTCGGCCCGGTGACTGCCCCCTGGCCAGCTGGCGCTCGGCGGTGGCGCTCTGGGCGCAGGCTGCGAGCGGGCATCATTTATTCATCGTCGGTGTCTGGTTGCTGTGCCGGCCGCCGGCACATCGGTGCGGGCGGAGGGCCCGCCCCCTTCCCGGGGGATCGGACTCCAGACTCCCCCCTCCCTTACCCCAGGACCGGCACAGGGTGCGAATGGGTGGGAGGGAGGACAGGCTGGGGTCAGGTCCTTGAACGAGAGGTCCCACCTCCCTTCCCCGCTCGGGCCTCAGTTTCTCCAACTGGAACAAGGGGAGGGGCTGGAATCTGCTGATGTAGGACGCTCTTCCCATGCTGACGTTCTGAATTTGAAAAACTACTGGACCCAGGTGTGTGTGTGTGTGTGTGTGTGTGTGTGTGTGTGTGTGTGTGTGGGTGGCTGGGGGGCGGGGGGGGGCATGGCAAGCAGGTTGCCATGGTGACAGGAGCTTAGGGATGTCCTGGGCTTTCCGGGCTGGCTTCCTGCCCAGAAGCAGCTCTGGTCACCCTGGACACCAGAGCTGGAGGGAGGATGGGGAGCAGGGGGCTAGTACCGTCAGAGGCACCAGCTGCGGGTGCTGTGGAAGGTTCCTGAAGGAGCTAGCATATGCGGCCAGCAGGTCAGAGTGGGCTCCTCCTGAAGGGCTGATTCTGGCTGACCCTGACCTCACACTGAACCTGGCCCACATCACACCCTGGTCCTGACGCCAGGGGGAGCCTTGACAACACCAGGGATGAAGGAAGGGAGGTTCTGAGGGGCTGCAGAGACTTGGGGAGGACTTTGGAAGAGGAGCGGGGAGGTCTGGGTGGGGAGAGTCCTCTGGTCCATCTCTCTCCCCTCTCCTCTCCTTTCCTTCTTTCCGTTATTATTAACCTCCTCCCTGCTGAGTGCTGGAGAAGCAGCTCAGGGGTTGGACCTCTGCATACCTCATCACCAAGAACACCAGTGGAGACCTGCACAGGCTGGAGTGCTCTGGGCCTGAGGTCTGCCCTCCGAACTGGGGACCCTATAGACCCAGAGCCTTGTGGGGGTCCTGCCTGTAGGTGCCATAGACAGGCAAGGACCGAGGTGGGCCGCAGCGGAGAGCAGAGGGCCAGCCTCGGACGCTGGTCGACATCAGGGCTGGGAGATGACAGTGCAGGCAGGAAAATGGGAGAGCCACTGGCAAAGGCCGGTTGGCCCAGGCGACCCCTCGAGGAGACCCTCGACAGTGGGTGGCAAAGTCTGGGGGTCTCGGAGTGCTCGGCCACCCCATGCTCCCCAGGCTTGCCCTGGCCAGGCAAACAGGGATTCCACTAAATCACTCGCCGAAGCTCTCCGTCTGCTCTCCACTTCCTCATTCCATCTGTCACGGGCCAGGCTAGGGAAAGCCACACTGATCAGCCAGGAAGGTCACCTTTGGGACACGGGGTCAGAGAGGACTTGAATGAACTGGGCTGGGGTTAGTGAGCCTGCCAGCAGCCCTGAGCAAACCATTCCTTCTCTCTGCTCCGATCTGTTCATCAGTGGAATGGAGACCATCACAGGGCCGACGTCGGATTTTATGAGCTGACGATTGTGGGGGTGCTGACTGCATGCTGGCTCTCCTCGACAGGACGCATGGCTCAGCCCAGGAGGGGAGGGGTGTCATTATTTCCTGTAAAGTTCATTGTCTCTTCATCCGAGAGGCAGGACAAGCCCAGTGAAGAACTCTGAAAGGGATGCGATCATGTGTGTCCCTACCATCGTCTGAGATGGCCACGGCTTCCAGTGGGCCGCACGTCTCTGCAGGCTCTTAAACACAAGCTCTTAGTGATCGCACTGTATGCTCTTTATTTATACCCTTTTCCCGGAGCCTTTTACTCAACACGAGCATCCCAGAGTCCCCCTGCCCCTGTCCCAAAGGCACTATCAAATACTGTCGCGCAGGCTTTGAAGTCAAACTGACCTAGAATAACGATGTCCCAAAAGTCTCAGTGCAGTTTTAAGGTTTACTAACCTCAGAAGTATAAAGCTACAAATTTACAAGAAACACCACTTGAAAGTTTAGTTATTTAAATTTCCTTTTTTGCCCTCTGAAAATGGCAAAAGCTGCCTGAAAAAAATGAAAGCTGTTCTCTAAATTCACAAAACTAGATCAGCATCGAGAAAATCTAAGTAATTAAACTTTCCAATGATGTTTCTTGTAAATGTGTAGCTTTATACTTTATAACTCCTGAAGTCATTAAAACTTAAAAGACTTCCACGGCACGATCGTATTGAGAGCCGTGAGCCCTCCTCCGTGGGCTACTTCAACCTCTCTGAGCTTCGCTCCATCATCGGTTGAATGGGTATGACTATAACATCATAGCATCTGCTGGTATAGTACGGCCCTCAGGAAATGCTAGTCACTATGATTATCGTTGTTGTTGCTAAAGGCAGTGTGACATTACACCATGTAAAAACCCAACGATGCCTGTTCAATTCTCCAATTTAAACACCATGGGGAGAGGGAAACCCTGAAAGCTGAAGTCTTATCCATCCTTTTCTTCCTCTCCTCTGTATACTCATGAAAGACTGAATCCCAGAGAGAGGTTGTGTCTGTCCTGCCCTGCCTAAGGGCACTCAGGAACTGGAGCCTCAAACTCAGTCTTCAGTCCCTAACCCAGGGCTCTGTCCACTGTCCAGGACTGTTTCTACTTCTTATGAGGTCTCTGTATCCCCCTGCACCCCACCTCCAGTGGGGCCTATCCGGTGTGGACCTCAGGTTCCCTAGCCTGGCTCCCCTGGAAGACAATGTCCCCTCCATGCATGGTGTCACGAATGCTGGCCTGTAAGATCCTGTTTGTCGCTTGTGCACTATTTTTAGCTCCTGTGAGTTTCCTGTAGGGACCCAGTCCCGCTCCCAGGAACTCTGGGTTGGAAGCCATGAGCAGAGTCAGTTGGCAGTGGCGAGGGGACACGGTGGAGAATTGTCTTCTGGAGCCTAAAATCTCAGGGCTCGAGGTTCAGCTCTAGGGAAGCAGGGGGTAGGGAGCAGGGGTCTCCCAGTCACGGAATCAGGCTGGGATCTGGTGTAGCATGGACTTAGTCTGGCCTGGGGTGGGGGCTGGGCAGCCTAGGCCTGTGAGACAGCGGCTGGGGCCTGCTGGGAGCTGGCAGTCACTGACCTTGTTGGCCCTGGGCCCAGCCCAAAATAGTTCTGTGGCTGGGCAGGGCCTGGGTGATACCTGTGTGTGCATATGCATGTGCTTGTGTCTCGAGGCACTTGTGTACACGAGTGCACATGCACTTTGCACTTGCTTCTTCGTGCGTCTGGGTGCCTCAGTGTGCGTTCCATGGAGCAGCGTATAAGTCTGTATGCGTGTGGATGGGCACGTGGTCTGCACACATGTGCTCATGAGCGAAGCTGCCACCTGAGTTCTGCAAGCTGCCACAGAGGCCCTGCCAGTGAGCTCAATAGTAGAAAGGTCTGTGTGGCACAAGTGGATGCACATGCTACCACATTTCTGTGACTGTGGAATCGTATATGTGTGTATATGTGAGCAGGGGCTGTGGGAGTGGGGCGGACAAGTGGGGTTGGGCAAGGGCTTTTGGTTGTATTGTAGGTGGCCAAGGGCAGGTGGACCCCGTGGAGGCTGTTCTACCCAGGGCACTACAGGTTACCTGGCCACAAGCCAAGGACGAACTGAGAGAGAGGCTGGGCAGGTCTTGCCCCATTTGGCAGATAATAAAACTGGATTTGGCAGTGCCCGTGAGGTCGCCCAGCGAGTGGGGAGTGGGTGAGGGAGGACAGGCCCCTGGCTTTCCAATTTCCCTAGATGTGGCTGGACAGGAAGGCTGGACTCTGGGGAGGAAGCCAAGGGGGCCCTTCCCTTCCTGCGTGAACCCAGGCAGCACTTCCCTCAGCTACAGATACAGATGAGAAAACTGAGGCCCAGAGAGGGGAACGGCTGGCCCAGCGCCATCCAGCACAAGATCAGATCCTCCCTTGCTTACGGCCCTGCCCCACCTACCCCTTTTGTCACACGTGGTGACATCATATGTTCCTGGACATCCTTGCTCTCTCCAGGGCCCCTCCTCAGCTCTTGGCCCTTCCTCTCTAGCCCCAAAGATCCCCTTGCCTGCCTACCCCATGTACCAGGGGACCCACAGACCAGCCGAGACCCCTCTCATCCACGAAGGAACCCCTGGAACCCACCACGTACCCGCTCCACGGGGATCTCTATTCCGCCGGGCGGGATAGGACATGCCTCCCTCGGCCTCAGACTTGAGTAAGGGGTTGGTGGGCCTCTCTGTTCTTCTACTGTTTGGATGGAGCCTTCTTCACCTCAGTGTCCTCAGCCCTGAAAGGGGCAGAGGCAGCTCAATGACACCAGTCATCCCCTGGAAACTGTGTGCCACAGGAAGTGATGGGGAACTAGACTAGTGGCCAGAGGAAAACCCGGTGGCAGACAGCGGGCTCCTTTGTTCCAAGCGTGAACCATGGTCCCTCCCCCTCCCGGGAGGTCCTCGCGACTAGGCTTAGGATTCCCTTTCCAAGGTCACAGGCCCTGGAGCAGACAACCGCTGGCTTCACGCTCTATACTGAGACCCAGGAGTGGGGGGAGGGGGACTTCCCCAAGGTCACACAGACAGGAGTGGCGGCTGGCCATGGACGCCCGGCCCAAGGGGCAAGGGGAGGGCAGCCTCGGTTTACCCACTCTACGGGTTTCACAAACCAACCCACCCAGCCACCCAGCACTCCGGGACGCGAGGAGAGCCCGGGCGTGAGTGTGTCTGTGTTGGTCAGGACCGAAGGGTCAGGTTCCCCCGCCTCCGCGGCTCCTCCCTTCTCCCCTCGTTGGGTCCCAGGAGCCTTCGGACCTGGAGGAAACCAGAGGGAGACCTCGGGCGCGGGGCAGACGGACGCCGCCTTCCACCTGCTCCCCCGCCGGCCCCTTGCTCCAGCCTGGGTGAATAACACCCAGGGGCGCGGCGCGGCGGGGCGGGGCTAGGGGCGGGGCTAGGGGCGGGGCGGGGCGCGGAGGGGCGGGGCGCGCGGCTGGCCAGTCGGGGCCGCGTGCTGGCTGCGGCGAGCGCACCCCCGCAGGGCTCTCCTGGCGTCCGGCGCCCCACCGCACAGGTAAGGGCGGGGTGGAGCTGCGCGTCTTCGCGCCGGCTCCTCCTCTGCGCTCTCCCCGCCGCTGGCGGGGCCTTCGCCTCCGCGCCCCCTCTGGCCCGCGCATCGCCGTCCGTCTATGGCTCCTGGCGGCACTCGCACCTGGGCCGTCCGAGTTTGTCCCGGCGGGGTTCAGCTTCATCCTCCCTGCCCCGTGGGCACCCGTCTGGCTCGGGTTTAGGGGCGCCTCAGGAACAGCCCCCCGCCCGGGGTCGGGCGCGACAGGAACGCAGTGCGCTGGGACTTGGCCTGAGCCGCGGTGCTAGGGCCGTGGGCCCTTACTCAGCCCGAGAGACTGCCCGGAGGAGGTGACGCCGGCTGGGTTGCTTGCAGTGAGAACGGCATGGGCAAGTGCCTATTGGCTGGAAAAGGAGCCCATGTTTGGGAAACTCCAGTGATTACGTGTGTCTGGGCTGGGAGAAGGAAGGAAGTTGTGAGGTATGCGTCTAGAGAGGTCAGGGGGAGCCTCTAGGGACAAGAAGCTCGAGCCATGGAGGGGCAGAGGAGGAGTGCTGGGGGACAGGCCCAGGTGGAGACTGAGGGGTCAGCTGTGACAGTTCCACGCCGCTCCCTTGGGCAGCCCCTCTCTCTATCTACCACTGGGCTTGCTGCTTGATCGAGGGGACTGCAGAGCCACCCAGAAAAATTCTCCACAGCAAGTAGAACTTCCTTGCATGTCCAGACCAGGAAATACCAGAATGGGTGCCTTAACAGGGTGTGGCTGAGGGGCCGGAGGGGCCAGGCCTTGGAGGAGGCAGGGGAGGCCTTCGTAGTGACCCTGCTGGAGACGGACCCAGCGTGGACAGAGGCCAGGAACTCAGAGGAGGGAGCAGGTCTGGCCGCTGGTTAGACCGACACAGGGACAGGCAGCTGACTCACCTGGGCACGCCAAGACTGGCCAATTCTGGGCTCACTCCAGCCCACGGTGAACCTTAAGGCTGCCTGAGGAGGTAGGAGGCTGGGCCCTGCCAGTAGCTTGCTGTGTGCCCTCAGGTGAGTCACCTAGCTTCTCCGAATCACCTAGCTCAGGTGAGCCTGGTGGGACTGGGAGTCCGGGACCCGGGTCTGATTCCTGTACATGCTCTGCGGGTGCTGTCTCTGGGCTCTCCTGGGCCTTCCTGGGCCTCAGGACCCCCATACATACATACAGCATGTGCAGCCTACCACTGGGGAACCTTAGAACTGGATAGAGAGAGTGGGTGAAGAGGCCATGCCCTTGACCGGAGAGAGGCGAGTCGGGTGAGACCAGGTGAGAGAGGAGAGGACTCCTACTGGGTCCCTCTCATATTAAGGTTCAGCACCTCCTCTTCCCCTTCTTCCTCTGCGAACACACGCTCACGTATACTCACAGCTGGCCGCACCCCTGCCCTCACAGCCTCCTCATCACCTCCAGGATGAAGCCCAAAACTCCCTAACCTGGGGCCACCAGACCAGGCCCCCCCCCCCCCCCTTAACTGCAGCCTCCACACCCACCCAGCCCACCAGCCGTGCTTACCTTCTGGCCTTTCCTGTAGACAGCATGACTCAGTTTCCCAGGGTGAGAGATTTTTGGGGGGGCCACAGACCTGGAAGGGCCCTGGAGTAGTATCTGCAAGCCAGGTATGTAAGACGCCCTGCGGGGCCCCAGGCTGCTGAGAGGTGAGAGAGGCTGGGCACCAGGTCCCCGAACCCAGAGCCGCTCCTCTCCACCGATTTATCCTTTTTAGGGAGGACGGAGATGTTTGAAAAGTTCCGAGCTAGTCGGACCCCCATTTCATAGAGGAGGTGATCGAGACCCAGAGGGGAGCAGGGCTGTAGATAAGCTGGGGCACGGTGAGGGCTGAACGGCTGCATAGGGGGGCTAAGCTCCAGGGTAGGGGAGCACTGCCAGCCCATGGGGGAGAGGGGCAGAGAGCTCTGTGCCCTGCGTGTGGTGTTGATGTGGGCGGGGCCGCTTGGCCCCATGAGTGTGAGGGGTACTGGTGCTCAAGGCCTCCCAGCAGTGTTATTTACTGTGGGTCCCTGGCTTACTCCAAGCTGGTTCCTGGCCTGTACCTCCCATCCTGGCCACACCCTCCCTGCTTTGCCTTTAGCCATAGCCTTCACCTCTCAGCTCAGACCCCAACTGCCTGCCCGCTGAGGATGGAAAGCTTACCTTAAAGGGCCTTTCCATTCTGTCAGTTTCTGGAGATATGGGTGAGGGTCGGGTGCGCCAGGCCACACTTGCTGTACCCCCGACCCCTGGCCGCGCTCTGCTGGTCTGCCTGGGCTGACCTGGAACAACCTGCCTCCTTCCCCCAGGGGCTGGGGCTACTGCAGGCCAGTCATGGGGAGCCGGCTGCAGCTGCAGACCAGCCTCTTCCCCTTCCTGCCGCTCCCTCCCAAGGCCTCGCCCTCCTGAAGCAGCAGCAGCAGGAAAGGTGGGGCGGAATGCCTGGGCCTGGCCCTGGGCCCTTGGCCAGAGTTCTGAGGCATCTGCTCCACTCGGCCCCAGAGCCAGTGCCCTGGGAGTCGTAGGCTCCCAGGGTGGGGAGGGATGACACCCCTTTCCTCTTGGGTCTGCCTCTGTCGCCTGCCCATCACTGGCTGCCTCGATGATGTCTCCCACCTCACCCAGGTCAGCTAACTTGAGAGCCTCGGAGTATCATCGCCAGGGAGAGGCAGAGTCTGGGCAGATGACCTTCTTTGTCAGGTGAGGGCGCCACGGTCTAGCGGAAGAGGGCTGTGACCGCTTGGAGGCTGCAGCCTGGCTGTGGGGTGGGTTTGAGCCCAGGTCCTTGCAGCTCCTCCCTCCAGGCAGGAGGCCACCTTCTCAGGTGGTCGCTGCCTGCTTGGAGGGTCCCTACAAGGAATTCCAAAAGCCAAGCCCACCTGCCCACCCCTACGGCCCCACTTCTTGAACGAGACCCATCCAGCAGGTTGGCCTGGCGGGAGGGCGCATGGAGGGTCCCACTCACACTGACCTCACCCTTTTACTACTTGGCACCATCTCCTCTGTAGCTGTCGCAAGTCCATCTCCCCAAGTCTGACTGACACCGCTCCCTTGCCCTGAGGTCCTCCATGGCTCCTCTGTCGACCCCTTAGCAGAGCCTGGGCCCTCCCAACTGCGAGCCTCTGCCCTTGGCTGCAGGCCTTCTCTCTGCCTTTTTGTTTCTTGCCCAGCCTTTGTGGCTTCTGCTGAAACTCCCTCAGTCCCCCAGCCCTACTGGGTGACAGAAACCTGAGCCTTGGCCTTGAGAACGGCTGGGCTCCCCTGACGGCATGTCCTTGTTTCCAGAGACCCAGCGGAGAGGGGGCTGGCGCACCACGAGATGTCACTCTGAACCCTTGGGAGCCATGGCGGCTGTATGAGCCCAGCAGTCGACAGTGGACCAGAACTGGGCCTGAGGACTCTCTGCCTTTTGGGGTAAAAAGGGATGCTTCTCTTGGCAGTTCCGAGCCCTGTCTCCCGCTCCTTCAGGCTCCCCTCAGCTTCAGCTGGGCCCAGGCGGGGAGTGGGGCAGGGGTCAGTGGCCAGTGTCTGAGAACTTCCCTTTGAGGCGACCTGGGCTCCTTGCTCAATTCTGATGTGTGCGGGAGTCATGGACCTTGCTTCTGGCACACGCCTGAGAGGACGGGCACTGACCCTGGTCCCCCAGCTTTGTCTCACTCTAATCTGTGCCCCGTTCACAGGCCCTCCGGCTGGCACACTGGCCATGTGCAGCCCTGAGGAGTCGGCCCTGCTTCGGCTGGAGGAGGTCTTCTCGGCCACCCTCGCCCGAATCAACAGCCTCGTCCTCCAGCCCCTGCTCGCGGCTGGTGAGCCTCGGTTCTCCACTGGGAAGGATGGGGGACAAAGGAGCTGTCCAGGGACAGGAGTTTTACCTTGTTGGGCAATCTGAGCTACAGCTTTCTTACCCTCAAATGTAAGCGCTGACACTTGGTGTCGGCATCTGGGGTCCTGGCCTCCTGATGCTGACTGCTCCTTTCTCAGAGGGACCCTGAGCAGCCAGGCCACGAACCCTGTCCTAGCCCAGACCTGGCTGTGCATAAAGACGAGCTTCTACTTCTCCCAGGGCTCAGGCGGGATTCTCTGGCTGAATTCTCATCTTGAGCTTCCCCAGGGCACCACCAGAAGGCAGGATGCCTGGGTGTTACTTCCATCTTGGGTCTCACTTGCAAAGTGACCCGGGGCAGGTGCCTTCCTCTTGGGGGCTCTGGCCATGCATCCGTGAATGGCGGAGACTGCAGGACCCTCTGGGTCCCACATTCTGGGTCTGAGGAAGCCGAGACTCAGGGGGGCATTAGTATACTTGGTGCCCCTAGGTCATCGGTGCTGTCCCTGTTTAAGGAGGAGGGGAATAGGTGCCCGTGTTCACGCCTCGGGGTGCTGCTCACCACTCTGCCTGCCTCTCCCCTGCTGAGCTCAAGGGGGCACATCAGCTCCCAGTCTTGGCCCAAGGACCCCAGGGATGTAGGGCCCTGGCAGCAGCTCCAGGGCTGTGGGGTGCTGCTGGCGCCTAGGTGACCATCAGGGTCCCTCCGTGCCCCTCACGGTATGGTTGTGCTTCCTGCCCCAGCCCCAGAGCCGTCGGACCCCCGGGGCAGAGAGTGTCTGCAGCTCCTGCAGCAGCTGCACAGGTGCTCCCAGCAGCTCTGGGAGGTGACGGAGGAAAGTCTGCATTCACTGCGCGAGAGGCTGCGCCACCCGGACGCTGTGGGCCTAGAGTCTCTGCTGCTGCTGCGCGGTGCCGAGGGTGTCCTGCAGGTCTCCGTGGAGTAAGACAGTGAGGGGGCCTGGGGCTCGGCCTGGCGTCAGGGTTCCCCAGGCACCAGGGCTCACCCGGGCCAGGTCTTGGGCAGAGGTTTGGGTTGAGCCTGGAGTGGGGCTCCCCTAGGGTCAGCCTCAGTGGCCTTGGGCATTAGCCTGGTGTGGGCTCAGACACCCCAGGCCTGAGACTTGGGGCCTCCCAGGGAAGAATTCGTGAGCCAGAATTGTCTCATCGGGTCAGTCAGGGGTTGAGGTCACCAAAGCCTAGAGCCAGGCTACTGCCTAGGCCCTCAGGGCTGCAGCCACTCAGTGAGTGGGGTCTGGGGACCCCGGAAGGGCAGGGGCTTGGGTCTGGAGGAGGGGGCTGGGCCTACAGGGTGTCCTTGTGCTGCCTGCAGGTACATCAAGTCCTACACGAGCTGCGTGGCGGTGCAGGCCTTTCAGAAGACGGCAAAGAAGAGGAGGTGAGCACGGGCCTGCGGCGGGCCCTCTGGGCGGCGGGGTCTGCGAGGGAGGGCCGGGGAAGCCCGTCCCAGAGCAGCGAGTGTCACGGCCCGTGACTCATCCCGAGCACTCCTGGCTCTGACAACTCCTCGCTGGTCTTCACTGGAAGAGAGGGAGGGAAGCCTAGTGAGCAGACTCCAAGTATCCGCTAGGCAGGGTGACCCTAGGGTGGGAAAGGGGATACTCCCACTCAGCGTGGACGGTTGTGGCCACCGATCCCTTGAAACACCAGGTACTGCTACTGAATCTCCAAGAGGGGCACTCAGACTCTGCATTCACCTGCTGGGGGAGAGGCGTGGGGTCTGGGACCGGTGCTTGGACCTGGGGCATCGGCCAGGGCCGGGGGGTGGGGCGATGGTGGTGGGTGTGAGGTTGGAGGAGGGGAGAGCGAAGGTGACACGTGGCCTTCCCTCCACCCAGCGAGTACTGGCGGGGCCAGCGGAAGGCGCTGCGGCAGCTGCTGTGGGGCGTGAGCTCCGAGGGCTCGGTGGGCACCGCGCTGGTCCAGGCCCTCCGCCAGCCGCTCACCCATCACGTGCAGCAGTATGTGCTCCTCCTGCTGAGCCTTGGGGACAGCATCGGGGAGGTAGGTGGGCTGCGGCTCAGGAGCCCTGGTTTGAGAAGGACTGGGCCAGGCTTGGGGGACACGGCCCTGTTCTGGGGGGGTTCGAAGGGGCATATTTTTGCCCTGGAGTGTCTGAGGTACTTGGCCCTGCCCCGACGGAGCCGGCAGACACCCAGAGAGCAGACGTGGAATCATATAGGGGTGTGAGGACACAGGCCCAGCTGGGGGAGTCACGGGATGGTCCTGACTCCCCGAGAAGCACCTTCATGCTGGCCGCTCCCCGGAGGCGGAGCTGGCAGGGAGGAAGGGAAAACTTCAGCTGAGACCCAGGCCGGGGCCAGGCGGCCCTGCAGGCTGCGGGGAGCTCTGATGAGCCTCCCGACCTGGCTGCTCTGTGCCCCGCAGCATCACCCCGCTCGGGAGCTGGTGGTGCACGCAGCCGCCCTCTTCGGGGACCTGCAGTCCTTCATGAGGCAGGAGCTGGACCAGGCCGTGGCCACGCAGGCCCTCTGGCACGCCCTGAGCAGCCGGCAAAGGGTGAGTTCGAGGCCTGAGGGGCTGTCAGGGGGCTGCTGGGTCACTAGAGCTGCTTGTTGTACTCTCCGTGCCTCAGTTTCCCCACCCGGAAGCAGGGGGGTGGCTGAACCAGGTGGCTGTGAGGCTCCTTTGTCCAGCCATCCTCACCCATTTGCTGAGCACCTCGTGGGACAGGCCATGAGCTGGCTCTGGGGAGGAGCGATCTGCAGAACTGACCCTCTCTCGGGATGTCACCAAACAACTGCATCCCACGTCCCTGCCCACTGTGGCACATACTGCCCCTGCAGAGGGGACAGTCCCCTGTGCCCTGAGAGCGTGTGACAGGCTTGGAACCCAGGGTAGAGAATCAGAACAGGTCAGGAGGACGAGAATTGCCGGAGAGAGGCGGGCACTGCAGAACCCTGGGTGAGAGTTGGTGGGAGCTTGGCTGGGGCTGCGGCTTGAGGTGGGTTGGGCAGGACACAGTGATGCTTCCAGAGAAGTCGTGCTGCCCTGCTGCGAGTGGCTGGGAATGACCCTCCAGACCTCGGAGCCCCATCACTGTCCATCAATGTCCATCACTGACCTGGGGGTCTCCAGGAGATGCTCGGATCAGTGGGCATCCGGGGCGGAGGCAGGCAGTGGAGCGGCTGGCAGCAGCCAGGACAGGGGTGCCTGAGCCCCGTGCCTCCCTCATCGTCTCGCCAGGACGCACTCTGCACCCCCACTCGCCGACTCTTGCAAGACAGCCAGGACATACCCGTGACGGTCACCCCGCTGCGGGCAGAGCGTGTGCTGCTCTTCGATGATGTCCTTGTCCTTTTGCAGGTTAGAATGGGGCTGACCGGAGGTCTGGGGGCCACCGCGGGGGTCAGGGGGTGGTTGAGAAAGGAGCAGGGAAGAAGCAGACAGGTGGGGTACACTGGGGCTGGTGGGAGGGTGAAGGTAGAAAGGCGGGGGGCCGGGGCGGGTGGCCGGCGTCGTGGTTCTGCAAAAGCAGGGGTGGCAGGGAGAGGCTCCCCCAGGGGGGTCCCAGCCTCAGCCCTTCCCGGCCGGCCTCCTGGCTCGCGCCTTCACCTCGTGTTCCTCATTCGGAAAACGGGGTAATTGTGAGTGAGTTCGTCCTTCAGCGGAAGCTGGACACTCTGAGTTCTCCTCAGATTGGAGAGGTCGTGAGTGGCCCTCGGCGGCTGAGGAGGGCTGCATGAACATTCAGGGCACCTGCCAGCTTCTAGAGAAGAGTGCCGAGCGGCAGAGGTGGCTCTCGGCACACACAAGTCAGGAGGGAGCCAGGCCTGGGTTTGGGATTGTCGCATGGCTAGTAACCATGACTGTGCTTCGTCCCTGTGAACTCACATGGTCCGGTGACAGCCACAGCACTGTCTTCTCTGTCCCCCGCAGTGTCAGTCTGGAGCTCCCCTGGAAGCAGGGAGGCTGAGGCCGGGCTGGGGTGTCGCTTGCACCCCCCCAAACTTGTGTCCCCTGAGCCTAGTTCTGGCGTCTGTTCCGATCAGTTTGAGCTCCCCTCCACTCGGGACGTCGCACTCTGCTCCAGGGGCACCGGAGAGATGCTGCCCCTTAAAGGCGCCGAGCCCTTTCCTGACTCCGCACCTTTGTCCGTCCTCTTCTCTGTGGTCTGGGTCTGGCACACTCCTCCTCCCTGCAGCCCCGGGCCTGGCGCCCGCTCCCGTGGCAGTGGGGCAGTGACCAGCCCTCCCGGGCCAGGCGGGAGGTCACTCCACAAAATCTCCCGGAGGAAAGGACGTTCGGTCTGGCTGTCAGAGCAGGGCTGGTATTTTGGGTAGAAGGCACATCAGCTCACACCTTCTCGAGATTCGGGGCAAGCTCGAGAAGGTGCGAGTGTGGAGTGGCCGTGGCGCTGTGGTGTGGAGGGGGTGACGGGTGGGGACACGTGAGCTGGGAGCGGTCTGCGTGGTCTCAGGTGGTGGACCCAGCAGTGGAGTCTCCACCCACCCCAGGCAGCAGGAGCCTTAGACAAGCTTCTCGCAGGGGCTGATGGGGTCTGAGCTGCATTTCCAGAAGACCATTCTACTGGCCGTGATGGAGCAGGATTGGGGGCCGGGGGAGGCTGATCCCAGGTTCCTGGCCAGGCCCTTGAGTGGGAAGGGAGCTAGAGGACCTGCCTGGAGATGGGGAGCAGGCGGGGGTGCTGAGGGATTCAGCGCTGGGCATGCTGGACTGAGCAGCCTGGGGACACCAGGGGTGTCATGTGCAGGCTGGTGCTCGGGGCAAGGCTGGGCCAGAAGACTAGGTGAGTGTCTGCTCTGGGCTCTGGATGACACCTGTGCCTTATCTTCTTCCAGGGCCACAGTGTTCACACCTTTGATCTGAAGCTGGTATGGGTGGATCCTGAGCAGGACGGGTGAGCAGCCTCCTCCAGTGACAACCCAGCCTTCCCCCTGTACCCCATGAAACCTGCACCCCAGGGCTCTGACTTGGGCCCTCCCCAACACCCTCCTGGACATGGCTGGGGCCTGCTTGTCTCCTCCACCTGTCTAGGTGCACGTTTCACCTCTTCACGCCCGAGGAAGAGTTTTCTTTTTGCTTCAAGGACCCGAAGGGCCAGGTGAGTGTGGGTGAACTATGAATCGGGGGGAAGGGGGTGCAGAGGAGTGAGAGAAGGTGACCAAAGGGAAGGGAAGGGCACAAGTACATAACCCCGGAGGCTCCATGAGTGTGTCGGGCCTCTGGCGTCTTGGTCAGAGTGTGTCGGGGGTCAGCCTGGGGTCAGGCATCAGAATGCCATGGAGAGTAGGTATTTTTCTCTGTGAAGACAGCATTGGGGCCTATGTTGCTCGCTGCCAGGTGGTTTGCCTCTCCCCTCTGGGCAGGCCCTGAAACTGCAGACAAGGGCCTCAGGTCAGGATGGAGGGCCCCAGGGAGCAGTAGGGAGCAGCTAGAGATTTCTCCACGTGACAGAGCAGGGTGGGGGCGGGGGCGTAGAGACTGTCATACTGGAGCCACCCAGAAGGCTTCCTAGGGGGGCCGCCTCCGGCAGCAATGACCTGTCTTGTGATTTCCCTGTTCCTCCCAGGCGGTCTGGAAGTGGAAGGTTACCCAGGCCGTGTGCCAGGCCCTGCGTGGGAACAAGGACTTCCCGGTGCTGGGGGCGGGCCCGGAGCCCTCCCAGCCCCCCACCTGCCGCTCCATGGCATATACCTTCCTGGCCGAGGGCCGGCTCTGCCAGGCCACCTACGAGGGCGAATGGTGCCAGGGCAGGCCCCATGGCAAGTGAGTGGGGCTCTGGATCTGGCAAGGCGGGGCTCCCCCGGGAGTCTAAGGGGGCAGACAGGACCCCCATGGGGCACGAGCCAAAGGCGGTTACTTCCTATGGTCAGTCGGTCCATTCTGTTTGTCCCCCAGAGTCTCTCTTGAGTCCTCTTGGACAGGACCTGGCCATAGCAGGTCTGTGGCAAATAAAGTCTTGGTGATGGTGATGCGGGGGTGTGGGCAGACGTCGGGGGCAGTGGGGGGGAGAGGGGTGCTGGCCTGCAGGGCCTGTAGTCACCCTCTGTTCTCAGGAGGTGGCGACATAATCCTCGTGTCTGCGTGGCATTGTGTAGCTGTGGTGGACACGGTTTGCAGACGTCCTGTCTTCGTCAGTCCTCACACGAATGCTCTGGGGCAGTGGGGTCACCTGTTTTATAGGTGCAGAAGCTGAGGCCCGAGACTGGCATGACTCGCCCCAGGCCTTGGGCCGGTCGTAGGGGGAGCCTGGCCGCAGTGGCAGGCCCACCTGACGCCACGGGCAGGTCGGCTTTTGAAGAAGCCCCTCCCTGTGCTACAGCCGGGGAAATTAGGGCCCAGAAGGCAGAAGGGACTCGCTGAGGTCACACTCCCGAGCGCGTCTGCTAGTTCCGATACCCTGATACTTCCAGAGAGGGCTGGACAAAGCTTAGGAACTAAAAGATCGAAAAAAACGATGCGTGTCAGACGAGCAGAGGAGGATGGTAGAAACCCCACTGACTAGCATTTGGCTCTGAGTTTCCTATAGGTCAAAGGGAAAAGGAAACCTGGATGTTTCCAGAATTCTCCCTCCCGGGTGTAGTTGAGTGTGCCCCTCGAGGCTGCGGGGCACACTCAACAGGGCTGGGAGTGCTGGGGTCATTGAGCTCAGAGGACAGGGCTGGGCGGGGCAGAGAGGCCAGTCCAAGGGGACTCAGGCCACTGGGAGAGAGAGTCTGAGGCTGGGGGTCATGTGCATGTGGAGGGATGGGTCTGGTGTGCCTGATGCCCGTGGACCTTGATTGTGTTCCAGGGGGACCCTGAGGTGGCCAGACGGGCGGAATCACGTGGGGAATTTCTGCCAGGGCCTAGAGCACGGGTGAGGCTGGGGCTAACGTGGGGATGTGTGGGGGGCAGGAGAGTGGTTTTCGTCCCTGTCAAGGTCACTGGGCTGGCCTCATCCTAAATTCCCAAACCTTGAATAGGAACTTTAGAGGCCATCTGGTCCAGCTCCCCTCATTGTACAAAAGGGGGCCGCCTCCCCCAGGAAGACTGCCAGGGTGCCACCTCCCCCAGGAAGACTGCCAGGGTGCCCTTACCCAGGGCCCGAGCAGGGGCGGGCCGTGGAGGGCGTGGTCCAGAGCCAGAAGGCGCTCCCAGGAGGCGTGGGGGCAGGATGGAGGGGCCTGGAAAGAAGACGGGGTCCGAGCGTCTGAGAGTCCCCCGTCGTCTGGGAAGGCCCCTGGAGGCAGGGACGCCCCTGGTGGCATGGAGGGGGTACGGCGGCCGGTCCGGGGTCCAGGCAGCGGTGACGGAGCTGATGTCCCTCCCCACCCACCCCCGCTGACAGCTTTGGCATCCGCCTGGTGCCCCAGGCCTCCGAGGACAAGTTTGACTGTTACAAGTGCCACTGGCAGGAAGGCAGCATGTGTGGCTACGGCATCTGTGAGTAAGTGACCCTTGGCCTGATGGTGGGATGGGCTCGTGGGCAGGGCACGTCCCCTTGGCCAAGCTCTGGGAGGCAGGGCCAGCCGCCGGTCACCCTGTCCAGGTACGGCAATGACGAGGTGTACAAAGGCTACTTCCAGGCGGGCCTGCGGCATGGGTTTGGGGTCCTCGAGAGCACCCCGCAGGCCCCTCAGCACTGCAAGTACACGGGCCACTGGGAGAGGGGCCAGCGAAGCGGCTACGGCATCGGGGAGGACGGCGAGAGGTGAGTGCTTCCCGGCCACCCCCAGGACCGCCTCGCAGTGTGTGTGCCCCGTGTCAGTGAGTGTGCTCTGTCTGTCCCGCAGATTCTCTCTGAAGTCCCTCACTGCCCCGCATCCCCGCGGTTGTCGCTAGGCTCAGGACGAGGGGGTCTGGCCTCCATGACCGCAGGGGCCTCCCCATTCTGGTGCCTCCTCCTGCTTTCTGGGAGGAGGTCCTGACTCCCCCGTGGGGCCATCTGAGGCCCTCTGGGCTGTCAGACGAAGCACCGGAGCCCAGCCTGTTCCTCTGACCTCACCCCTGCCGTGACGCCCGGGCACCCCTCCAGCCTTCTAACCACTGAACACCCTCACATCTGCCCTTTCTGCCACCTCCCCCAGGAAGACTGCCAGGGTGCCCTTACCCAGGTCGTCTCCCTCCATCTCCCACTCTCTTGGGGCACCCGACCTCACCTGCTTCATGTCTGAGTTGTCATGTCTTACCTGCCACCCCCTGCCATGCCAGCAAAGCACACAGGCTCATGAGAACAATTCCGATCCAACTCTGGCCACCCCCTCCTCTCCCAGGGGTGAGCGCTACATTGGCATGTGGCAGGCCGACCAGCGCCATGGCCCAGGGGTCATGGTCACCCAGGCAGGAGTCTGCTACCAGGGGACCTTCCAGGCGGACAAGATGGTGGTGAGTGGGGTGACCTGCGTGTGTCCTGAGCCGCCATCTCCTTGTACCGGGGCTGCATTCTGGAGCCCCCGGCTCTGGAGGGCCCCCTGCTCTGGTCAGGGGTGGGTGGGTGGGAAGCTGAGTTCCTAAGTGCCGGAGGCAGCCACACCTGGGCAGAGATTCAGTTCTGCCACCCACCTACTCTGGCCTTGGCCAAGTTCCCCCTCAGCAACTCAGATTAACTACTTATCATAAAGACTAGTGAACTAGCAGGAGTGGCGTGCGTGGTGAGGGTGCTGCCAGCAGCCTCTGCAGCTGCGGTTACGGACCTCTGGGTGCCTAGCCCTGGACGCATGATCTTGTGGGATCCTCCCAGTAGCCCTGCGGGTCATGTCATTGTCCCTACTGTATGAATGAGAAATGCACGGCTTAGAGAGGTCAGGTAACTTGCCCAGTGTCACGTTCTAATGAGTGGCAGTGTTGAGACTCAAACCCGGGTCTCCTGAGCCCGGGCACCCAGCAGTCGCCTCCTGCCTCACCCTACCCTGCCAGGGGCTTGGCGCATAGTAGGGCTCTAGCCTCATGGCTGTTGTTGTTATTCTGGTTCGTTTGTTTATTTATGCTATGCTTTGTTGTGGAAAAGGTCAAAGGAAGAAGAAAAGACAGGAATGAGCAATAAACTAGATTCAGAAATAAGTGGAACAGAAATTGTATCCTGTTTGGCTCTGAGCTTCCTGGCAGCCAGTGCAGCAAGAGTGCCTGATCGGTTCTCCAGTCCCCAGCCCCGGGGTCAGCCCCGGGGTCCGCGACAGGGAGGGGGAGATGGTTCAGGACATGTGCAGAACTTCCAGAGCCATCGGAGCGAAGGGAGGGTCCCCCAAGGGGCTTCCTGAGAGAGGTCCCCGGGGAGGAGGAGCCAGGCCCCAGGGTGACTCGGGGATGAGGTCCCTGGGGCTCACGCTCGGTGCGCAGCGGGCCGGGCTGGCATCCCACCAGCCACAGTCCTGGGAGGTGCGACGGGACTCAGGACCCTGCTCCCTGTGAATTAATGCCTACTCCCTCCTTTCCTACCATTTCCTCCCCACCCCGTCTTCTCCTCCTGTCCCTGGCTCCCTTCCCTAGGGCCCAGGGACCCTCCTCTCTGAAGATGACTCCTTGTACGAGGGCACCTTCACCAGGGACCTGGCCCTCGTGGGGAAGGTGAGGGACACCGAGCCTGCTCCACTCTCTGCCGAGGCCAGGGCTGGAGCCTGCACCCGCCTCCCAGGGCCCAGGCTGAGGGTGTGGGCAGTGGGTGCAGAAGGGAGGGGAGGACCTCCCCATCTCCACGCAGCCAGGGGTGGGCGCAGGGACCCTTCCCTGCGGTGGGGGTGTGATTTGATCCTGGTGGGAGTCGAGAGGGGAGGGGCGTGCTTGCGATGGGTGTGGCGGGTGCTGGGGGCCTTCCGGAGTGTCTGCCCCCTCCAGCGCCACCATCAGTGCCTCGGGCAGGTGCCGCCGGAGTGACGGTCTTTCCTGCCCGAGCTGACCTAGCAGAAGGCAGTGGTGTCCTTGCTGGGGCTTTTGGAAATGTGGGTGCTGTTTTGGTTTTGTAATGACTGGAGGCCACCGTAGCATCTGGTGGGTGGAGACCAGGAGCATTAGGAATGGGACAGCCCCACGCAGCAAAGGATCGCCCCTCCCGAGGGCCAGCGGTGCCCCACGCCCTCCCCAGGCCTCTGCTGACCTATGGACTTGCCCACCCCGGCCCCAGAGTGGTGGTTCTCCCCGCTCTGAGCTGCGAGTCCCTTCTCTCTCTCTCTGTCTCCAGCTCTTGGTGGGGGGGCTCCTGCAGGGGTGGAGGGTTATGAGTCCCTCAGGCTGGGGAAGATTGAATGGATGGTGGGAAGGCCACCCACCAGTCCCTAGCCTCTATGACCTGGAATGGACCACGCGAGGCCTGTCATGATTGGATGCAAGGGCAGCTGGACAGACAGACAGTACACAGACATCCCTGCCTCTCTCTCCTGGCTCCCAGGGCAAAGTCACCTTCCCCAACGGCTTCATCCTGGAGGGCATCTTTGGCAATGGAGTGGGGAGAGGCCTGCATACTCAGGGCGTGCTGGACACGGCTGCCCTCCCGCCTGACCCAAGCAGTACCTGCAAGAGGTAAGAGCCTCACCGTGTGGCCTGGCCTTCCGGAGCCCATCTGGGGCAGTGGCGGTGGGAGGTGGTCTGTGTGTGTCTGTGCTTCCAGGGTCTCAGGTCTTATCAGAGGGGCTTCTCTGTACCTCTTAGCTCTTGGGAGAGTTCAAGGAGCCCGGGGCACACAGCCCCCAAGTCAGACACTCTTGGAATCAAGGGCTGTGTGTTGATAACTCCACGTGCCACAAAACTGTAGAAAAACATTACATGTAGGCTTTGTTTAGACCCTGCTTTTTTAATAGGAAGGGTAAAAGACAGCTTATAAAATAAACAAACAAGAATAAAATAGAAAATAAAAGTGTGAGTTGAGCTTAAAAGAAAAGGAGGTGCAGATAGGCCTGCTAATAGTTATGATTGACCATTATCCTAGCATGAGTTCCCCGGTAGCCGAGGTGAAGAAGGAAACTTACTAAGTGGAAGAGGAAGACGTGGTTTTGCACTGACGGGGGCATCTAAGTGTGTGGTGGTTCCAACGGGGTGTCAGCCAGCATTTTAGATGTGGGGAGTGGATACAGTTGACTTCTTGACCCATTGTCCCTGTGTGCTTCTCTCTGACGGTAGGAGCTGAGCATGGATAGCAAACCTCAGGGGCATGACCTAGCCCGGCTGGGGTGCAGGTGTAGGGAAATCTGTGAGCGTGGCGGAAGGGCAGTGCTGCATTAGATGTTCACACAGCCAGACCCTCGGGCCTGTTGGCCAAGGCAGGATCAAGCTCAGGAAGGAACAGGTGTGGTGGGACCTTATGGCAGGGGATCCTGGACTTCCGGGCCCTGGTCTCTCTTAGGACAAGACCCCGTTCTCTGGACTGGGCCTCCAGCTCTCCAGATCTTTCTTTCTCTGTGTGGCCCTGTCTCTCTTCTCCACCGAGCAGTAGACTCTGTCCTTACTCAGCCTCTCCTTTCTCCTGGAGCGTTTGAGGCAGATCCATCTGTATCTCCAGTCCATCCACCCTTCCTGGGCCCGACTCCGGGCCAGGCTGGCTATCCCCACCTCTCCAGGAGCCTGGACAGGGTCCTGCCCACCACAGCTTTGCTTCTACTCCCTGCCCTCCACCGCCTCTGTTGCAGGCAGCTGGGCCTGGGCGCCTTCCCCGTGGAGAGCCGCTGGCAGGGTGTCTACGGCCCCTTCCGGGACTTCGTGCGTGCTGGCTGTCCCGGGGACCTGCAGGAGGCCCTGCTGGGCTTCCACGTGCAGAGCTCGAAGGAGCTTCGCAAGTCCCAGGAGTACCTGTGCTGTGAGAGGTGAGGCCCAGGTGGGCGTGTACCTGCGCACCCATGGGGACATCCAAAAGGCTTCCTGGAGGGGGCGGGCCTGGGCCCGGGCGTGGGTGAGAGATGTGTGTGTGCGGTGCCCCAGGACCCAGCCGGACGATGGTGTGGGCAGAATGGACGACGTCCTGGAGGAGCTCCTGCAGCACCGGGAGCCCGAGGCCCTGCAGCAGTGCCTCAGGAAGGTGAGGGCCCTCGAGGGGAGAAGCCTGCGGCGAGGGGACTTCACGTCCCCTGGTGCTGACCGGAGGGGACAGGCCCTCGGGCCCCGTCCCAGAGGGCCGCAGTGCTCCCATCTGTGAAATGGGCGCGGTCTTGGGGGTCCTGCCCCGGACCCTGAACATCTCTTTGTTGCCTACGCACTGGCCAGGCTCTGAGCAGCTCTCTGCACCCCCTGGGAAAGCTGCTCCGGACGCTGATGCTGACCTTCCAGGCCACTTACGCGGGCACTGGGGCCAACAAGCATCTGCAGGGGCTGGCCCGGGAGGAGGTGAAGCAGCACGCGCAGGAGCTCTGGGCCGCCTACAGGTGAGCTTGGTGGCACACGTGGACAGCTACTGCCCTGTGACCCCAGGGGGGTGGGCTCTGCCCTTTCCAAGTGTCAGCACTGCCTGGGACCCCGGGCAGGAATGGCGCCTCTCCCTCAGGTCTGGATGGAGAGAGAACCAGAGGGTGGGTTGGCGAATGTGCAGCTGGTGGGCAAAGGCGTCGGGTGCGGGGAGAGTAACTGATGGCAAGGCCCGACCGGGCCCTGGACTGACCCCTGACCCCAGGGGATCTCTGGCCCTACTGCAGGCCGAGCCTGGCCCTGGACTCAGGCCCCATCTCCAGTTCCGGCTGACCTGTGACCCCATCGGTCGTTACAGATAGGGCCCTGGCCACTGCAGTGCCCCCTGCGGGGTTCCAGGTCTCGGGCTGGCATCCTGTCCTCCCAAAGTCCTAAGCACGGAGGTTCGGGAAGCTGCACTGTGCATCTCGTGCTCCAGGTTCTGGGAGGCGGAGCCATCTGCCCTTGGGGATGGGGCTAGGAGCTCTGGTCTGTAGGAGGTGGCAGCCACGCCGACCCTCTCGTTGCTTTGCAGGGGTCTGCTGCAGGTTGCCTTACAGCGCAAGGGCCAGGCCCCGGAGGCAGAGGAAGACACAGAGACAAGGTAGCCGCCCCAGGCCCCCAGGGGGCCTGAGGGGTCCTCTCCCCCAGGGCAGCCGGGCTCAGGTCCAGGGAGGCCTCACACCTTTGCGCCTGGGGCCTCCCTCAGGGAATGGGGCGCTTCTGGGGAAAGCGTTGAGAGTTCTCGCCATTGACCGAGCTTTGTACATTGACCATTCAAGGACCAGAATGACCCATGACCTCTGTTCCACAAGCATCCTGGGAGGGGTCAATGCACCAAATGTCTCTGTTCTGAACGTGCTAGCCCAGCCTTGTCTCTCTGTATGCAGCCGCCCGGGCTGCCCTCCTTCTCCCTAGGGACACATGGGAAAACTGAGGCCTGCCAGGCACTGAGCCTGAGGTCACACAGGATCACGCAGGTCATTAAATCTGTCTCCCTTGGCCCCCTCCAATCACACCTTACAATGTGCCTCCGGATTCCAGGCCTCAAGACGCTGAGCAGAGAGGCCTTTCTGGCACTGCGCTGTAGGAGGTGTGGGGAATGGGCTTAGACCTTGGGGAGAGCGTCCCCCTGGAGTCCTAGGAAGCACGGAGAACCAGGAGGCGGGACTGGACCAGCCTGGATGGGCCGCTGAGGGCTTCGCTGCCAGTCACTTGTCCATCCCGGGCCCTGGTTTTGCTGTCAGTCAAATGGGGATCAAAATCCCGCTCCACCTGAGCAACTGACCGAGAGCAGACTTGAACAGGGTTTTCTAGGGAACGAGGAAGGCTGGAGGCAGGGTACCGTTGTGGGACAAGGAGCAATATGGGCTTGTTGAGGGGCAACCCAAGTAGCGATCCCACCCCAGACCCCACCCTGCTGACCCCGGCCTGTCCTCACAGGGACCTGCAGGTACACGGATTGGTGCTGCCCCTCATGCTGCCCAGCTTCTACTCGGAGCTCTTCACTCTCTACCTGCTTCTCCACGAGAGGGAGGACAGCTTCTACAGCCAGGGCATCACCAACCTGAGCCTCTTCCCCGACACCAAGCTGCTTGAGTTCTTGGATGTGCAGAAGTAAGCCTCCCCCCATGCCTCGTGCTCCAGACCTCTTGTGCAGCACAGGCTATAGATAGTCAGCTCAGATTGTCCCTAGCAAAAGAAGGGAGGCGTTAGGTGGCCGTGTACCTGTGGCGTCCCAGGGTTCTGCTGGTGTGGCTGCATTCAGGTGTGGCTGGATCTAGGTGCTCAATGGCCTGAGACAGAGAAGCAAATTCTCTCCCTCTCTGTTAATCTGTCTCTGGCGCCCCTGTGCAGTGATGAACATGGCACCAGCCACTCAAGGTTTATGCTCTCCCAGCTCAGTCCCTGACTGCGAGTCCCCGACTGCGAGTCCCCGACTGCGAGTCCCCGACTGCGAGTCCCCGACTGCCTTCGCAGGGAGCTGGCGTCTCCTCCCCAGCATCTCCAGCAGGGCCCCCGCAGTCCCTCACTGGCTTGGCTTGGGTCTTGAGTGTGCCCTCGAATACTGGCTGTGGCCCAGTTTGGCCAGGCCTGCCTCCGTGTCTACCCCTGGGGCTGGGGCAAGGTCACTTGCTCCTGGGTCTTGGACTGAGAGAGGGGGAAGGGAGACCCTGAGGGGAAACTGAGGACTGCACCGGAGCAGTTCGGGGCCCCCTTTCTACCCTTGGTTGCCAAAACATCCTCTGTCTTCCGCGCCCCTTCTGATCCATTGATAGTGTGCGTGACGGGGACGTGGGCCTGCTCTGTCCTCCCTCAGCTGCTCTCCTTTGTCACACGGTGATGGTGCTTCCCACCCGCCCCAAACCTTGTTTCCCCTTCCATTGTGAATATGTCTTGCATCTGACAGTCACTGCCTGGAGACCGGGTGGCCGACAGCTTCCCAGGTGTCCGTCCTCCATACTGCCCCCTGCTGCCAAGTCCCGCTCTTGTTTGGGGCCAGACGGAGGCTGTCTTCTCAGGCACCCCCCTCCCCCTCCCATCCTCCCCTTGGCTAGGGCTCCACACACGGGCCCTGGGGTGCCAGTGCGGACCCATTTCCTGCTCTCAAACCTGCTGGGGGGAACTTTGCCCTCTGACCTCAGACCCCGACCCCTCTTGGCAAAGCCTCTCATCTCATTTTAAAAATTTCAGACACCTGTGGCCGCTCAAGGACCTCAAGCTGACGACCAATCAGGTGAGAGGTGGGCCCTTTACTTGCCCCAGGGAGGAGAGGCCTGAGCCCTGAGCTGGGCCCCCAGATTTGCTCAGGCGTGCAAGCAGCCTCTGTCTCCTGTCACTGGTCGGAGGCTGCGGAGGGTCCTGTGGGGCAGGGATGGGGCAGGGAGGAGACGCCGGGTTCCGCATTATTCTGAGCTCTGGGTGAGGGTGTTGCTGCTGGCCCGCAGGGACCCGGCTCAAACACAGGCCCCACCTCTCACTGGCTGTGTGACCGTGGCATAGTATGTAGTCTCTGTGCCTCAGTTTCCTCATCTGTGACAGTACCCCCCTGGGGGCGGGGGGAGTGGGCAGGTCCCGACTTGCTGGGCAGTGGTCTCAGAGGGTGCTTGCCGGACCAGCAGCATCAGCAGCCTTTGGGGAGCTGTTAGGAAAGCAGGTTCTTGGACCCACCCCAGGCCTCTGGGTCAGAAACTCGGGGAGTGGACTGGAAACCCACGTTTCAGGGGGTTCGAGGGCTGTTGACATAGGCGCGGCTGGAACTGGGTGGCACCAGGTGACCCTTGGCTTATGATTATTATCTTCTTTCTCCGTTCTGATCCTCCCAACCTCCTGCCGACCCTCCCCCCACTTCGCAGAGTGAACTGAGGCTCGCAGTGGAGCTGTGACTTGCCTTGGGTCACTCAACCCTGCGGGCACGGCGGTGCTGAAGCCAGTGATGGGGATGGGGTGGGTGCCAGGGGCTCAGGGCCAGCACCAGCCATGGGGAGGAGGACATAACGGGGCTGGGGGCCGTGGCCTCACCTGGCCTGCTCCCTCTGCCGTACAGAGACACTCCCTTGTGACAGACAAGTGCTTCCTGTCAGCTATCGAGTGTCTGCAGAAGGTCATGTGAGTCCACACCCTGGGTGGGGAGTGGGGGTGGAGGTGGGGGTGGGAGGCAGGAGCATTGGGTCCCTCTGTGGGGACTGAGCCCGAGGACCTTGATCTGGAGCCAGCCACCCCGCCGCAGCACCACGGTGGACCCCCGGGAGAAGCTGGAGGTGCTGGAGAAGACGTACGGAGAGATCGAGGCCACCGTGTCTCGGGTGCTGGGCCAGGAGCACAAGCTGCCCATGGATGACCTGCTGCCACTGCTCATCTACGTGGTGTCACGTGCCCGGTGAGCTGCCTCTGGGCCAGGACTGAAGTCTTTGAGCATAAGGGTTTATGGACACAGCTTTTCCTGGTGTGACAGGGATGCTGAGGGCCAGGGATGAGAGGGTCTCAGGGTCCCACCCCGGGTCCCATCCCGGGTCCCATGGGTGCCAGAAGCAGAGAAGGGACCACACCCCAGGTGTCCAGCCCCCCAGGCTAGGGCTCCTTCCCCGGTGGCTTGGTGCCTGTCCCCGATGGGCCCCTCCTCCCTCTCACGGGGGGCGGGTGCTCATTCTCCAGCATCCAGCACCTGGGAGCTGAGATCCATCTGATCCGTGACATGATGGACCCCATCCACACAGGGGGCCTCTACGACTTCCTGCTCACGGCCCTCGAGGTGAGGGACAGAAATTCCCTGGTCTCTGGGCAGACCCCTTCCCCGCCCCAGCCACCGTCGTGGGGGTGGGCTCACTCACATTCGTGACTCGCGTGCCTCCGTGGGAGGGGTCCTCACAGAGCCCCTGGCCCTGCCCTTGTTAAAAGGGGCCATAGTGGAGTGGCCACAGTGCACCTCAGTCCTGGGGACCCCAGGACCACGATGTGTTCCAGGCTGTGTCCCCTGGAGAGGGAAAGCTCCATTCCTCTGTAGACTGGGGGCGCGGCAGCGGGGTGAGTTGGACACACAGTGGACCAGGCCCCGGAGGCGGGCACGCCCTGGTGTTGGGCCCCGGAGCCTGAGCAGGTGGCTGGGAGCGGGCAGGCACCTGGCCTCAGCCCCACCTCTCTCCCGCCAGTCCTGTTACGAGCACATCCAGAAGGAGGACATGCACCGCTTGCCCAGCCGCTGGGACTCCAGGGAGCCCCGGTAGCCCGGCCTCCCCTGGACGGACCGCAGAGCCACAGAGCTGAGAGGCCGCCGTGGGTTCCCATGGGGCCAGCGGGCCCGGCCTGGCCCTCGTGGCCCTCGGAGGCGGCTCTTGGAGATGAATGCTGAGTTTCCCACAGGAGGATGTCGCTGCCGCCCAGCTTGGGATGAGGGTGAGGGCGACAGATGTGGCTCCAGACCTGGTGGTTTCCTCCCGCTTCCCCTGGGCCAGTCTCAGATGACCGCCTCCTGCAGGCAGGCCGGGGGTGGGGACCCCCCGGCTTCTCCTTGCCGGAGTCTGGCTCCTAAGTCATTGGGCCCCTCTGGGCCTCAGAGTTGCCGTCTGTGAAATGGTGGACGAGGTCGTCTGTAAAGGACCTTCCTTCCGTCTTGCTGAAGTCCTCCCGGAAGTCTGACTTCGGTCTGTCGGGCTGTGACTGAAATGCTCACGTCACTGTCATTCCGTCTCTCTGCTCCTAGTCAGAGACTCCAAGCTGCTAGTGACCACGCGCCTCCTGGGCCTTTTTCCCATGAGTGGTCTCCTGGGGACCTGCCTTGTTCCAGCTCTGCTCCAGGGGTGAAGCGTGGGGAGAGGGTGGGTTTCTGCGGTGGCCGGGTCTCCCCTGCCACTGCGCCCTGGGCTAAATAAAGCAAGTCAGGTCATCGTGCTTGGCTCCAGATGTGCCTTTCGTAAACAAGGTGCTGGCCTCAGCCTGTGAGGGAAAGCCCCACATAACTGAGCCGAGGCTGAATCCCCACCTGGAGCCTCAGGGTGCGGGGGTGGCTGGGAGGGGGACCCACGGACCCTCAGATGATGTAGGGCAGTGGGCGGGGTCACCCAGGTGCCTCCTTGTGCTGCCACCTTCAGATGAAGAGGCGGGGGTGAGGCTTTCTCTGGCTGTTTCTGCTGAATGTGGTACTTGAATGGTCTGGGGCTCTGGTTTGGCCAGAAACCCTGGAGGGGGGTGAGCTGATGAAGGGTGAGGACATCCAGGCTTGGAGGAAGGGTCGTGGCCATTCACGCTCATGCCGGACTGAGGCAAGTCTCCAGTGTTTTAATCCTCTCCAAGTTCTCGTGTCTCGATCAATGAGAACAGCCTGGCCCGAGTCTGTGGGATGCTGCGGAGCCTCACGCAGAGCCCCGCACGCTTCCTGGCCTCTAGATCAGGGCACCCGTGCTGCAATTCAGATTCACCAGGACCTTCCACTCGTCCCCTCACTGGGCCTTGCGTGGCACCTGCTGAACTGGAGCCTTGGGAGAGGTCAGGGGCCGCCAGGGCTGTATCAGACTCTTTGAACAAAACCGTGAAGCAGACAGGGGTGTTCACATTAGACAGGAAGTTGATCACTGAGCTCAGTGCTCCATTTACAAAAGAGACACCCACAGCCACGTAACCACCTGCCGTGTGGTGCCTCAGGGAGGCTGACGGAGATGCGTCATCTCCAGGGACCCCAGTGGGGACGTCTGCCTGCTGCTGCCGGGGCCCCTGTGGCTGCAGTGAGAGCACACTGCTGTCCACTCTGGAAGTCGAGCTGACCAGGGACTGCAGCCCCTTGGCGGTCGGGCCCTTCCTGCTCTCCGTCTTTGTGGACCCATCTCTTCTCCAGGGTGAGGATTCTCCTTTCAGCAGTGATCGTGAGGACGTGGCAAAATGCATAATCGGTCCCAAACAGGACTCCATGATCACCTGGGCTGGGGAGACACTGCTGGGTGCTGGCTGGCAGGAGGCTTTCTGATAGGACCAGGCCAGCCCCGCCCTCGAGGGCCTGGCTTTGGGGCTGAGAAAGAGACACCGGAGAGATTAAATGGCCTCTCAGTGAACAGATGTGTCCAAGTGCCTCTGACTGCATCCCTGGCCCTCGGGACCCACCTTTGCCCTGGTGACCGCCCCCCACCACGCTGCGGCCCTGGCCCTGCGCGCAGCACGCAGTGTCCTGTGCAGCCTCGCCCCCGCTACTTCCCCTCGCCCACTGCCTCCCTTCCACGCCAAAGCCGCTCGCTGCCACCCCGGTCCCTCGCTCCGGCCCCAGAAATGTCCGGTGCCACCGGCTCCCAGGCTGCCCCATCCTCGCAGGCCAGGTCACGGGAAGGCCCTGTGTCCTCCCGGCTCCTTAGCCCTTCTCCAGGACCCCTTCCCTGACCCCATCCCGTTGCTGGTGAGTGACCGGTGGGTGTCTGCTCTCCCCGTGCTCTTCAGACACTGCTGGCTGCCGCTCCCTGTGCTGATGCCCAGAGCAGCCGGGGACCAGGGTCGAAACAGTTCGATTCAGGAAAAGTTGGACTGTGAGGGGAACTGGACCCCAGGGCGGGTCTGCATTTAAGACCGACCAGGTCAGCACCTATGCACACAGAAGCCCCTCGGGCGTGGCCAGGACAGGCAAGGATACACAGAGAGATGGAGGCCCGGCCAGACTCGGGGCGCAAGCAGACAGGAAGCTGATGCCAAAGTCTCAGGAGACAGGGAAGGGAAGACAGCCCCCCTCTCTATCTCGGGGCCCAGGTCGACCTTGCCTGGTCTCCCCAGGGCCCTGTCCACACCTGACAGTGGTGGTGCCAGTCTGGCCTGGCATCTCCATGCACTGATCCGCTACAGCGTCCTGAGCCCCTGCTGGAGGGAATACCCCACAGCGCCCAGGCTACAGCCTTTGGCCCAGTTGTGGTTGATGGAGATGATGTCCTTCTAAAAGGGACATGGGCATAGGGTGGCCCCCTGAAGACTGCCTCCCTCCCTCAGCCAACGAGCTTCACTAGGGGCCTCCTGGGTGCCAGCCCTGTGCCCTGCGTGGGTTATGGTCTAGAGCACAGCTCCCAACCTTCTTCAGGGGAGAACAGCTAGCTTCCTCTCTCGAAAAGGTGCTAGCAGACTCCTTGTGCTTGCTAGGCAGACAGAAGAGGAAGCTGGAGAAATTGAGTCCATAGCTAATCCTAGTGGGAGCTGGTGGACGTCTAGAGGGCCCTGAGATCTGACCAAGCTTCTGTTTATTCAGATGACCCCCAAGGGTGCTGGGAGCCCGGGCTTGGTCAGGCAACCCCTTGCCCACCTCAACCCCAGGGAAGGCTGGAGGGCGTGAGAGCACGGGCAGGGGGCAGTCAGAGGGGTGACGTGGGCTGCTGGACAGGCCCTTAGCAATGCTGTGTAAATGAAGCAAGTGTTCCCTGAGCAGGAACCTAAGAGAGTGGCTCCCCCAAAGGGATGGCTGCCCACTGTGGGGTCAGTGAGGGGTGGGGACTGCTCTCTTATGGGCACTGGAGAAGGGATAAGGTCAAGATCAGTGTTAGGAATAAAGTTAGAGATTAGGGTTAAGGTCAGGATTAGTGTCAGGTCAGAGTTAGGGGTCAGCATTGGAGTGAGGGAGAATTAAGAATGAGGTAAGCTACAGTGAAGGTCAAGGTCAGGTTCAGGTCAATTTAGGGTCATGGTCCAGGTCAGGACTTTCCTAGTTGGCTTTGATGGCATGGCCACATCGCCACATGGTGGTGAGCCAGGAGCCCAGGTGTCTGGACCACCTGTCCCCTCCTCCCATGGGCCCCCCGCCTGTAGACAGAAGTTGCCTCAAGATGGGCAGGTTTTCCAAAGCCATCTCCTCATGTGTCCCTGGCCAAAGCCTGGCCCCTCAGGTCCAAGGGTGGCTGGCAGAGAGTAGGAGAGGGAAAAGTGGTCCTGTCAGCAGGGTCACGTGTGTGTGTGTGTGTGGAGGGTGACAGGTCCAGCAATCAGTTAAACTGAGATCGGTAGCTATGGTCTGAAAAAAGCACACAGGAGAGGGTTAGGTTGGTCTGTCTGGCAGTAGAGAGAGACCCCAGGGCAATAATAATATGAGGCAAAGCGAGAGCAAGTCAACATCTAGAGAGTGAACCTTGTGTTGCCATGTTGGCCGAAGCCCTCCTGCCTCCCCAGTCAAGAGTCCTTGGGTGAAAGTCTCCCAAGGGAATGGGATCCAGGAATCGGATCGTGGGCAGTGGCGATAGCCTGAGATGAGGTTATTCCAGCGTTCTGAGGTGACAGGCTGGGCCAGATGTCCCGCAGCCGAGAGCCCAAAGACGCTAATGGTGCCACCTGCCATCTCTGACCTCCCGGCGTCCAAGGTGCTCCTTCCTTACCTTTCACAGCATGACCTGCCCCTGCTGCACGGGGGCTTGACCCTTTAAAAGTTACCATTCCTAACCCACGCCCTCTGGCCGAGTTCATCCCCAGGTGATTACAATGCGCCATCCTGGAATATTGCCCACCTTGAACTCATGATCATTGTCACCAACGCCCATAACTGCCCAGACCCCACAAGTGTAGGCGGGAGGTAAGAGAAGCCCCAGGTGACACTCTCCCTCTCCTAGCTCTGCTCTGCCACCCAGAGGACCCAGTAGCCTGGTTTCCTGAAGGGCTCGATAAATGCCCGGGGTCCCTTGCAGCCGGTGTGGGCCTTTTCTCACCCCCCCTCCCCACCTCATAAGTAGACAGTGTAGGTAAACGGGTGGTACGTACCTGGGGAATTGCCACGATTAGAGTCCACTTGCTTTTTCAGCTCTCTTTTTGAGGGTCCATCGTATCTTTCAATGGCTCCCGTTGTCTGTGGGTGGTACGGGGCCCGTTCTGTCCCACGAATGCCCAGGTAGCGGCCCGCTGCTGGTACTCCTGACCAGGAGGGCGGCGTCCATGACTGGTGTGTTCAGGGAGTCTAAATAAATACCTAGCTGTACAGTTAAGAGTTTTCGAACACTACGTCCTATGTTTGCTCTGCAAATGAGAATTTCGTAACAGATGCTTGCTGGACGGAGCCTGCTTTGCCCCGTAATGGAGATGCCAGGGAGGAACGAGGCATGGGGAGCTGGTCTCTCCTTGTCCACCAGTGCCCAGTTGCGAGCCAGTAAATGACTCTTAAATGGCGTATGCTGAACGGTGTCTCTCAGGCAGTTGCCCTAATCACAACGCCAGGGGTCGCCCTTGCTGAGTGTCAACATCCTTCTGCCACAGGCTCAGGTCTGTGTAATTGTTGGTCACTGACGCTTGTCACTTTAAAGGCCCTTCTGCGCGGGAGGCCAGCTCTTACAGCCTGCGGGGGGGTTTCCTTAGGCACTTCCGCCTCTGCCAGCTCTGCAGGGGGCGTATGGTGGTCTCGCCCCACGACCGCGTGCTGCTTTCTTGCCACCGTGTGGCTGGGCCCCCACGCGTGCACTTGTCCCCCTGCCTCTGTCCTAACCGTGGCCTTTGCCCAGTGGCAGCATCCCTCACAGTCAGGAGAAGTGTTACTCTTAACACATCCATTTCCACCATGCATTCAGCAGGGTCAGCTCCCTGGGCGTGTGGGGGGTCCGCCGAATGAAATACAACACGGACCAGATTCAGGACCATAGCAGGGGCAGAGTCAGCTAGCTATTGGAACGAAACAGCCCCCCCACCTCCGCCCCCACTCCCAACCTGAAAAAGTCTTAATGATGGCAAAGCAATACCATTAGCCCCCAGGGGTAGGAGTCAAAGATCCCATGCAGAGAAAGGCGGGGCCAACCCTATGGGGCGGGGCCAACCCTATGGGGCGGGGCCTTTTTCCTTTTCAGACAAACTTCTGACTTGAGTTACAAATCCAGCAGGCAGTGATGGCTTCTGCACCGGACACGTATGTTCCTCTGCCTTGTAGGGGCCGATAGTTCTTTTTTTGATTGCCGGAGTGACTGGGAACCCACCCTCATAAGCCAAGGGGCAAGCAGACCCCTGGGTCTGGTTGGGGGCACCAGCCTCCTCTGCTGGCGGACGTGTGCTGATGCCGGGCTGCTGAGAGACTGCTGACGTGCCCACACGAAGACTTCGTGAGAACGTGGTTCCTTACAGGGCAGAGACGCTCGACCCGGCCACTGGTGACACGCGGCAGGGGGTTTGTCCACTGGCACAGTTTTGCCCATGACCCTGCACAGTGGAGCCTCCCCTGACTTCTCAGGAGCATTTACAGGCCAAGTGTGTACCACACGTCGATACCAGCTCTGCATTTCTACGGCAGGACACCGAATCGGGCTGAAGGCCCCACTCACGATCGCCGGAAGCTCTGTTTTTACTGTAGCTGTTGCCCAAATCCTATCGGTTACATGGAGGCATTTTTCTTTGCTTGTTCAAAGGACATGGACCAAGGCGTGAGCACGTGCTTGTCAGGGGCGATGGCAGCAGCTGCAGAGAGGTCACGCTCTGGGGTCACGCTCCCTGCAGCTGGAGCTCTGGAAGCACAGGGGGTGGGGACCTGGGCTCCCCCGGGATGGGAGGGGGCCCCTTCTTTTCTCCTTTGGCTTAGCTCTCCCTGTACCCCTCTCGGTGCCCACAGAGTGTCCACAGGGAAATTTTTTTTTTTCTTAAAGCAGAAGAGAAGGGGGAAGTAGAGAGGGTGGGGGGGCGCAGCTCTGCACCCCAGGCCCACTCTGTGATTACTTAAGTTTCAAAGAGCTGCCAGCTCACCTCGGCAAACTTGGAGCTACACCTGTGGTGCATTCTGGTGGCTGGTTTCCATGCCTCCACGTGCGGCTCGGTCTCCAGACACTGATTAACAGGCGAGGCTGTGGGGCACCCCTGTTCCTCTCCTCTCGCCCGCCGCTTGGTGACAGCATGCTCTAGGGGATCCGGGGCAGTCTGTTCCACATC
>NW_024349803.1:18697661-18777797 GCF_902729225.1 Pteropus medius | reverse complement strand
CTTCCTGGCCTCTAGATCAGGGCACCCGTGCTGCAATTCAGATTCACCAGGACCTTCCACTCATCCCCTCACTGGGCCTTGCGTGGCACCTGCTGAACTGGAGCCTTGGGAGAGGTCAGGGGCCGCCAGGGCTGTATCAGACTCTTTAAACAAAACCGTGAAGCAGACAGGGGTGTTCACATTAGACAGGAAGTTGATCACTGAGCTCAGTGCTCCATTTACAAAAGAGACACCCACAGCCACGTAACCACCTGCCGTGTGGTGCCTCAGGGAGGCTGACGGAGATGCGTCATCTCCAGGGACCCCAGTGGGGACGTCTGCCTGCTGCTGCCGGGGCCCCTGTGGCTGCAGTGAGAGCACACTGCTGTCCACTCTGGAAGTCGAGCTGACCAGGGACTGCAGCCCCTTGGCGGTCGGGCCCTTCCTGCTCTCCGTCTTTGTGGACCCATCTCTTCTCCAGGGTGAGGATTCTCCTTTCAGCAGTGATCGTGAGGACGTGGCAAAATGCATAATCGGTCCCAAACAGGACTCCATGATCACCTGGGCTGGGGAGACACTGCTGGGTGCTGGCTGGCAGGGGGCTGCCCTCGAGGGCCTGGCTTTGGGGCTGAGAAAGAGACACCGGAGAGATTAAATGGCCTCTCAGTGAGCAGATGTGTCCAAGTGCCTCTGACTGCATCCCTGGCCCTGGGGACCCACCTTTGCCCTGGTGACCGCCCCCCACCACGCTGCGGCCCTGGCCCTGCGCGCAGCACGCAGTGTCCTGTGCAGCCTCGCCCCCGCTACTTCCCCTCGCCCACTGCCTCCCTTCCACGCCAAAGCCGCTCGCTGCCACCCTGGTCCCTCGCTCCGGCCCCTTGCTCCGGCCCCTCGCTCTGGCCCCAGAAATGTCCGGTGCCACCGGCTCCCAGGCTGCCCCATCCTCGCAGGCCAGCTCACGGGAAGGCCTTGTGTCCTCCCGGCTCCTTAGCCCTTCTCCAGGACCCCTTCCCTGACCCCATCCCGTTGCTGGTGAGTGACCGGTGGGTGTCTGCTCTCCCCGTGCTCTTCAGACACTGCTGGCTGCCGCTCCCTGTGCTGATGCCCAGAGCAGCCGGGGACCAGGGTCGAAACAGTTCGATTCAGGAAAAGTTGGACTGTGAGGGGAACTGGACCCCAGGGCGGGTCTGCATTTAAGACCGACCAGGTCAGCACCTATGCACACAGAAGCCCCTCGGGCGTGGCCAGGACAGGCAAGGATACACAGAGAGATGGAGGCCTGGCCAGACTCGGGGCGCAAGCAGACAGGAAGCTGATGCCAAAGTCTCAGGAGACAGGGAAGGGAAGACAGCCCCCCTCTCTATCTCCGGGCCCAGGTCGACCTTGCCTGGTCTCCCCAGGGCCCTGTCCACACCTGACAGTGGTGGTGCCAGTCTGGCCTGGCATCTCCATGCACTGATCCGCTACAGCGTCCTGAGCCCCTGCTGGAGGGAATACCCCACAGCACCCAGGCTACAGCCTTTGGCCCAGTTGTGGTTGATGGAGATGATGTCCTTCTAAAAGGGACATGGGCATAGGGTGGCCCCGTGAAGACTGCCTCCCTCCCTCAGCCAACGAGCTTCACTAGGGGCCTCCTGGGTGCCAGCCCTGTGCCCTGCGTGGGTTATGGTCTGGAGCACAGCTCCCAGCCTTCTTCAGGTGAGAAGAGCTAGCTTCCTCTCTCGAAAAGGTGCTAGCAGACTCCTTGTGCTTGCTAGGCAGACAGAAGAGGAAGCTGGAGAAATTGAGTCCATAGCTAATCCTAGTGGGAGCTGGTGGACGTCTAGAGGGCCCTGAGATCTGACCAAGCTTCTGTTTATTCAGATGACCTCCAAGGGTGCTGGGAGCCCGGGCTTGGTCAGGCAACCCCTTGCCCACCTCAACCCCAGGAAAGACTGGAGGGCGTGAGAGCACGGGCAGGAGGCAGTCAGAGGAGTGACGTGGGCTGCTGGACAGGCCCTTAGCAATGCTGTGTAAATGAAGCAAATGTTCCCTGAGCAGGAACCTAAGAGAGTGGCTCCCCCAAAGGGATGGCTGCCCACTGTGGGGTCAGTGAGGGGTGGGGACTGCTCTCTTATGGGCACTGGAGAAGGGACATGTTTAGAGTTAAGGTCAAGATCAGTGTTAGGACTAAAGTTAGAGATTAGGGTTAAGGTCAGGATTAGTGTCAGGTCAGAGTTAGGGGTCAGGATTGGAGTGAGGGAGAATTAAGAACGAGGTAAGCTACAGTGAAGGTCAAGGTCAGGTTCAGGTCAATTTAGGGTCATGGTCCAGGTCAGGACTTTCCTAGTTGGCTTTGATGGCACGGCCACATCGCCACATGGTGGTGAGCCTGGAGCCCAGGTGTCTGGACCACCTGTCCCCTCCTCCCATGGGCCCCCTGCCTGTAGACAGAAGGTGCCTCAAGATGGGCAGGTTTTCCAAAGCCATCTCCTCATGTGTCCCTGGCCAAGTAGACAGTGTAGGTAAACGGGTGGTACGTACCTGGGGAATTGCCACGATTAGAGTCCACTTGCTTTTTTGGTTCTCTTTTTGAGGGTCCATCGTATCTTTCAGCGGCTCCCGTTGTCTGTGGGTGGTATGGGGCCCGTTCTGTCCCACGAATGCCCAGGTAGCGGCCCGCTGCTGGTACTCCTGACCAGGAGGGCGGCGTCCATGACTGGTGTGTTCAGGGAGTCTAAATAAATACCTAGCTGTACAGTTAAGAGTTTTCGAACACTACGTCCTATGTTTGCTCTGCAAATGAGAATTTTGTAACAGATGCTTGCTGGACGGAGCCCGCTTTGCCCCGTAATGGAGATGCCAGGGAGGAACGAGGCATGGGGAGCCGGTCTCTCCTTGTCCACCAGTGCCCAGTTGCAAGCCAGTAAGTGACTCTTAAATGGGGTATGCTGAACGGTGTCTCTCAGGCAGTTGCCCTAATCACAACGCCAGGGGTCGCCCTTGCTGAGTGTCAACATCCTTCTGCCACAGGCTCCGGTCTGTGTAATTGTTGGTCACTGACGCTTGTCACTTTAAAGGCCCTTCTGCGCGGGAGGCCAGCTCTTACAGCCTGCGGGGGGTTTCCTTAGGCGCGTCCACCTCTGCCAGCTCTGCAGGGGGCGTATGGTGGTCTCGCCCCACGACCGCGTGCTGCTTTCTTGCCACCGTGTGGCTGGGCCCCCACGCGTGCACTTGTCCCCCTGCCTCTGTCCTAACCGTGGCCTTTGCCCAGTGGCAGCATCCCTCACAGTCAGGAGAAGTGTTACTCTTAACACATCCATTTCCACCATGCATTCAGCAGGGTCAGCTCCCTGGGCGTGTGGGGGGTCCGCCGAATGAAATACAACACGGACCAGATTCAGGACCATAGCAGGGGCAGAGTCAGCTAGCTATTGGAACGAAACAGCCCCCCCACCTCCGCCCCCACTCCCAACCTGAAAAAGTCTTAATGATGGCAAAGCAATACCATTAGCCCCCAGGGGTAGGAGTCAAAGATCCCATGCAGAGAAAGGCGGGGCCAACCCTATGGGGCGGGGCCAACCCTATGGGGCGGGGCCTTTTTCCTTTTCAGACAAACTTCTGACTTGAGTTACAAATCCAGCAGGCAGTGATGGCTTCTGCACCGGACACGTATGTTCCTCTGCCTTGTAGGGGCCGATAGTTCTTTTTTTGATTGCCGGAGTGACAGAGCACTGGGAACCCACCCTCATAAGCCAAGGGGCAAGCAGACCCCTGGGTCTGGTTGGGGGCACCAGCCTCCTCTGCTGGCGGACGTGTGCTGATGCCAGGCTGCTGAGAGACTGCTGACGTGCCCACACGAAGACTTCGTGAGAACGTGGTTCCTTACAGGGCAGAGACGCTCGACCCGGCCGCTGGTGACACGCGGCAGGGGGTTAGTCCACTGGCACAGTTTTGCCCGTGACCCTGCACAGTGGAGCCTCCCCTGACTTCTCAGGAGCATTTACAGGCCAAGTGTGTACGACACGTCGATACCAGCTCTGCATTTCTACGGCAGGACACCGAATCGGGCTGAAGGCCCCACTCACGATCGCTGGAAGCTCTGTTTTTACTGTAGCTGTTGCCCAAATCCTACCGGTTACATGGAGGCATTTTTCTTTGCTTGTTCAAAGGACATAGACCAAGGCGTGAGCACGTGCTTGTCATGGGCGACGGCAGCAGCTGCAGAGAGGTCACGCTCTGGGGTCACGCTCCCTGCAGCTGGAGCTCTGGAAGCACAGGGGGTGGGGACCTGGGCTCCCCCGGGATGGGAGGGGGCCCCTTCTTTTCTCCTTTGGCTTAGCTCTCCCTGTACCCCTCTCGGTGCCCACAGAGTGTCCACAGGGAAATTTTTTTTTTTCTTAAAGCAGAAGAGAAGGGGGAAGTAGAGAGGGTGGGGGGGCGCAGCTCTGCACCCCAGGCCCACTCTGTGATTACTTAAGTTTCAAAGAGCTGCCAGCTCACCTCGGCAAACTTGGAGCTACACCTGTGGTGCATTCTGGTGGCTGGTTTCCATGCCTCCACGTGCGGCTCGGTCTCCAGACACTGATTAACAGGCGAGGCTGTGGGGCACCCCTGTTCCTCTCCTCTCGCCCGCCGCTTGGTGACAGCATGCTCTAGGGGATCCGGGGCAGTCTGTTCCACATCCGTCCGCTTGGCTGCCTGGGCCTCGTGGTCATTTCTCTAAAAAGGCCATGGACCGTTATGGCCCCATGTAGGATGCCAAGTTGTCAAGCAGCGAAGCAGTCCCCAGGTGGCAGCATGAAAGCTGGGGGGTTGGGGGGGCTTGCCACATGCGGAGACCCAGCCAGTAAAGAAACACAGAGCCCGTGGGGGGTCACGTGGTTTATATCGTCGGCCCTGACTGCACAAGCAAGATCCGGGGTGTCAGTTCCCGCGCGTGTGGTCTCAGCTCCCCCCTGGTCTTCCGGCCGCCTCCTCCATCCCAGCCCCGGGCAGCTCTCCACGCAGCAGGTTCTGCCACTGAGGTCGCCCGGAACCTCTCCGCCTGCCCACCCATCATCCCGGCCCTCTTCGTTCTCTGCATTCCGGCCACTCTGGCCACTTTTCTTGGTGTCCCTAGAGCCCATTGAGCCTTTCCCCTCTTGTGTGCTCTGCATGTGTGCTCTGCCTGGACCCTTGGCACGGCTTCCCCCAAAGCAGGCTTCTCCTTGGCCCCAGGTTCCCAGCTGTGAACGCTCTTTCCGACATGAGGAGCCCCTCCCTCCCTGCACTCTGTCACCGAGCAGCTTTGTCCTTCTTGATGCTGTCTCTCAGCTAATTTCCTGCTCCTCTCTGGGCTGGGAGCTCTGGGAGGGCAGGGAGAGACCATATCTGTCTTGGCCACTCCGCCCACAGGGCCTTGAACAGTGTCTGGCACAAGATCCACCAACTGAGTAAATGACAACCATGAAGCTGCAGCTCCCCTGGCACCTTCTGTGGGGCGCTGCTTCTGCCCTCTCCCCACCAAACCCATCTTACGGCAGGACCGAGCTCCAAATCCAGGTTCCTGAGCAGCACCTCAAGGCTGCAATGCAGCATCCTCCCTCCCAGTGGGGCTGCTGCTCCAGGGCGGAGCTGAGCAACTAATATTATTCGTGACACACTTCAGGCTGGGGAGCCCCGACACAGCCCCTCGGGACCCTGTTCCAATTTGAAACAGAGACACATTTTCAGTGAGGCGAGGCAGGGAGGGAGAAGGTGGCAAGGACTCCAAACCAGTGGAAATCGGACCTGCTGGCCCTGGTACGGGGAGCAGGCAGCCCTTCCCCAGACTCTGGGACCGGCGCTGGGGTCTCTGCCCTGGCACCCAGGGAGCGAGTAAGGAGGGTCTGAAGCATCATCCCTCTCCTCGAAGTCACACCTGGGATTTGCTGAGCGGGAAATCCTTCAACCCCGACTGACCAGTAAATTGGGAGCCAGGGATGGAGGGGAGGTTGAGGCAGTGGAGGGGAGGGGAGTATGGCCTGTGGCTTTTTCCTGAGCAGAGGGCGCAGGGAGGAAAGTCAGGGCTGGGGCAAGGGGGGACCAAATAGCAAGATCATACAGCTGTGTCCCACAGGATTTGGCTGCCTTCCGCACCCCCGGGCCCAAGCAGCCCCATGGCCCTTGCCAGTCAATGTTGGGGAGACAGCTACTGAGGGCATGGGGAGCCCTTGGGTGGCGGCTGCTGCCGGTTGGGGGTGAGTGAGTCCTGCCCTGTCTCTCCACTGGGGACAGTGATGAGATTAACTCTATACTTATACCATGAGCTTTGCCAATGCCTCTGGGGAAAGGTGACTTTGGTGACTGAGTGGCTGTTAGTGTCCCACGTGCCCTGTCCTGCTCCGTGCTGGAGACACTCCCAGTCTGCGTGGTCAGGGCGGGAAGGGGAGAGGGGCTGTGTCTTGGAAGAGGACATCGGGGAACTGGATCTTGAAGAATGAATGTGGCCGATGGAGGGATGGCATGTCAGGCAGAGGGACGGTGGGGACAGCGGCCGGGAGGGAGGTGCGGAAGGGCCTGGCTCTCCCAGAAGGCAGAGAGCTGGGATGTGCGTCAGCGACAGGTCAGGCAAAGCCTGCAGAGGTGCGAAAGGCCTGCGGGGCCTCGGGGGCCTTTTGCTCATGGTTCCTAAGTTTCAGCCCCACGTGATTTTTTTCTCTGCCCCGGTGGTGGTTGTGAAACACGTCTACAGATTCTTTCACGCTCTTCCCAGCAAGACGTGGAGGCTGCAGCCCTCCCCTTTACACCTTGGCCTTTGACGAGCGCCGTGGGACGGGGGCTGCGGGCCCTCTGCGCCGAGTTAGAAAAGGTCACCGGCTTCTGCCGGTTCTCCTGGGACACTTGGGCTGGGAGCCTGTGACCGCCCGGGAGAAGTCTGACACGCCCGAGCTGCCACGTGCGGAGACCCAGGGTCTGAGTCTTCCATTCCGGACACCGGGCATGTGAACGAGGACACTCCTGAGATGACCGCGGCCTCGGCCACCGTCTGACTGGATCCCGTGAGACACCCCCCAGCAACAGCTGCCCAGCTGAGCCCCGGCAACCCAGATGCATGAGCAACCAAAATAACCGCCATCGTTTCAAGCCACCGTTATTGCATGGTTTTTTTTTTTTTTTTTTTTTTAATGCGGCAATAAATGAACAGACGAGTCCTTTCTTCATATCAACTGTTCATCATTTAATTAAAAAAAAAACGTATAGGCTTTCTTTTTAAAACTGGAATGTATTAAGATGGGAAACTTCATGTCCCTGAGTTCATGGAGATCCATCACCAGCGTCAATAAATGGAAGCCTGTTGTTGAAAGAGACAGGAGACAGAGCCACGTGTCCGGTTTCTCTGAAGCACTGTGGTCCTGGCTGCCTTGCTGGGCAGTTGGGGGCTGATTCCAGCCGGTGTTTTTCACTTTTGCAAAACCATTGAACCCCCTTAGAAGCCCTACGACCCTCTAAGATGCACCCCTTTCCCAGGGTCCCGAGTTCCTGCCCCATGTGGCCCGTCTTCCGAGTTTTGAGGTTTTAATACTTTTAGCCTCTTCCATTTCTTCCTCCAGCCCGAACGAGAAGCCGCTTTCCAGAATCGTTCGAGAATCTCTCGTTTCGCCTTTTCAGTTCCTAAGCTGCTGAGTGCGGCAGGCGGAAAAATTGTCTCCCAAAGACGTCCGTGACCTAATGCCCGGAACCTGTGAATGCGTCACCTGACATGGCAAAAGGGACTTTGCAGATGTGATGAAGGACCTTGAGATGGGGAGATGGTCCTGGATGTTCTGGGTGGACCCAATCTAATCACGTGGGTCCTTCAAGGTGGGGGGAGGGAGTGACAGAGAGAGATATGACACTGAGAAATGGCCAGAGAGATGCGACCTCGCTGACCTTGAAGATAGGGGAAGGGGCAGGAGCCCAGAAATGTGAGAGGCCTCAGGGAGCTGGAAAAGGCAAAGAAATGGGTTCTCCCTAAGGCTCTGGTCACCAATTCTGATGCATGAATTCTTGTCCCCTGTACCACCAAGCAATTCTCCGACACCAGCTGTGTGTCGTACAGTATAACTCAACTATGACACTATCTACCTGGAGGGAGCATCAGATCCCACACGTTAAGGGCTCCGTCCTACAAGACGTCCCCAATCAGAAGAGGTGGTATGAAATTTGTCCCTGAGTTTAGCTGAGGGGTCGGCGACACCACCTGGGCTCTGGGCTCAGGGCAGCCTCAGTTCACTGGCCAGGGGGGTTGTGAGTGGATGATAGAATCTCTCTCCACTTTCTCCTTGCAGGCAGGCCAAGGTGGAGTCTGCAGTTGCTGGTACGTTCTGCCATACTTGGATTAATCCCTTGGGACAAAAGGAAAGGTCAACCCAGAAACTTAAGGAGGAAGCCAGCTGGCTCGCTAAGGCAGAGCTTCCTGATGTTGAGCAGGTTGGAGCCGGGCCCAGGCTGCAGGCTGCAGGCTGACTTCATGGTCGGCTTGAAGTCCCGTTCACGGTCGGCTTAGTTAAATGCTGTGTGACTCAACCGGATGCCTTCGGCCAGCCTCTGTCAGTCCGATGAGTCAGATCGAGAATGGATTACTCTAAACCCTGTGCAAGAATCTTTCCATAAAACGATACTTTCTCTCTCCTTCGTGGGTTTTGCTTTACTCGGTTTTGTTTCCTGCTCCCTTTGTAACCCTTCTCTCTTCCTGTCTCAAGTCCTCTGCAGACTTGGGAGCTGTCCTTGGGCTGGGAAGATCCGGATGGGGCCACCGTCATGACCATGGGGCACGGACCACCCACCACGAAAGCCACTCGGGGTATAAACGTACAATTATGTTTATTAAGGGGAAATGACAAGCAGAGCACACCCGGAGGTGAGCTCAGGCCTGGCGCTGCTGGACCGGGCACACTGTGGGAAGGTTCCAGGAGCACCACACCCCCGTTGTGCCCTTCATTTTTATGGGCCAAATGGAAACATTTGGACAATTATGAAATACTGAAAGCCTCCTGGTCAGGAAGTGGCCTCGTAAAAGGGAGAAGCCTCGGAAGCTCTGAAGTGACTGACATCGGTTTTGTGTTGACTAACTCGGACGTGCTGGGCCGGCTCTCTGCTGACGGGGGCAGGAAATAGGCCTCCAGCAGCATTTCTTCAGCTGTCCCAGCCCGCCCGGCTCTGAATGGGGTTCTATATAGAAGTTTCTCATGAAGCAATGTGCTTGTGCTGCATGCAGACTCTCCATTTATTCACCCAACAGATAAGTTTTGTGTCTCATAACATGTTACAAGTGTTGTTCCAGACCCTCGGGCTGTCCCGGATGCCCAGGCAGCCAAGGTTTCTGCTCCGGAGGCCCTGGGGGTGGGTCCTGGGTCTTCCCGGCTGTGCCCTGGCTTAACTTATGCTTGCCCCGGAGCCAGACCACGTGGCTGGAACCTTCTTTTTGTGGTCTACTTTCATTGCATTTTTCGAGTTCTCGCAAAGCTGGCCTCCAGCCCAGCAGGTGCTTTATCTTGGTGACCCATCCATAGATTAGAGAAAAGGAAGCAGTGTCTGCTCATCTCCAGCGAGTCAAGTTTTCCAAAGAGTGACAATGAGGACTGTTTGGACCTCTGAGGGGACTTCCAGCCAATGGGGCAGAATGAATTGAGAACTGAGCTTCAAAGCCTGATTCATCCTCTAAGGCTCTGTTTTGACCTTGAATGAACTAATCCTATTTTATGCATCCATTATTTTCCAGGAACTAAAAACCAGCGTTTTTCCTAGAAGAGAATTCCACCAGAGATTTAAAAATGGTGAGTTATATGCGTGTAGGTGGAAGTGAAAATTTGACTTTATATATGAGTCCCAAAAAAGTAATTGTGTTCCGCTCTTACAAAAAAGCACCTAAAACATTTGTAAGCTAAGCATCTCAATTAGTAAAAACCTGTTCAGTACAGATTCAGCCTGGGAAGAGGATAGAGCTCCAAGTCAACAATGCTGGGTATTTCCAAAGCTAGACATCTTTTTTTAATACTCAGAGACAGGACATTTACAAACAGCGTCACCTGTCATCACACCCATAGAAAAGACTCTTTTCTATGGAAATGGGATTCAATTTCAAAACCTCTTCTTCCCACTCATCACCCCTTTGGCCATAAATTTATTATTTTCTCCAATGGGTCATGTGCTTTGTGCTGGAGACCAGCATGGAAGCAGCAGACAGTTTTGCCAAGAAGATGTAACGGTCAGCCCCTGAGATACCCATTTTTACACTATCCAAAAAGTGTCCTGAGGAGGCAGTATTCTAGAATATCTGTGCAGGGACCTGGGAATAGAATTCTTTCTCCATATTACATTCCACCCAGCTTCCTGAGTGACTTTCTGCGACCTCCCAACCCAGCTCCCTTGCAACCATCCTGAGTAAGCCGTTGCTCATGGAAACGGGGTAGCAACTGCCAGAGGAAGTGACTTTGGAGAGGATGAAAGACTCTGACCTTCTCTTATAAATTAAGCGGTATAAAGGCGATACATTTTAATTGTGTTGAAATTACTGTCACCCTTGAACTACGGTATAGTGGTTTGATTCTAAACCTTGTAAACTTTAGGAGGTGGAAATGACATTTTGAAAATGGAACCGGCAAGATTTGTGAGTGGCTTAGATGAATGGTTTATGAGAAAGGGAGGAGTTGGGGGTGACTAGATTTTTGTCTGAGTAACTGGGTGAATGGGGCATCGCTTATGGAGATAATGAGGCTGGGAGTTGGTGGAAATTGGGGGTGTGGAGAAGCCTCCTGGAAAAATCTTCTTAGAAGGAAAAAAATGCTTTGATCTTGAAAGTTTAAATGCAGGAGTAGCCTTTGAGTGTACTCGAAGCCTGTTTGTAATTCTAAAATGTATCATTCTTAGAAATTTAGCAACCATTAATTTGTTTACACCATCATTTACACCATTTATTTGCCTACCGTGATGTACTATGTGTTAGGCACTGTACTGCACTTATGAAAAACTTCCCATTATTAACTGAAGCTCAGATCTTAAATAATTTGACTAAGGTCACCCTGCTAGTATTATGCACAATAGAATTCTATTTCTGTATACTATATGGAAAGTTAACCCAATACAGTAGGTGCTTCGCGGCTTCAGGACAAATAGCACAGGCTCAGAAATTGGTAGCACATTTGAAACTGGGACTGCTCTGGAGAGCTCAGATGGTTAGGTTTCCCTGGAGATGGCGCTGGGAGTGGTGTCTTTGGAGAAATTAGTCCCTGAGCTGAGCGGCCTCTGGGTGTCCTCCCAGTAAACAACCCATCGTGTCACACCTCTCAGATTGACACTTTCCCTTCGAGGTGTAACTTGGCCTTCAGACAGCTCAAAAGAAGGGAATTTATTATATGGCTGCAGCATATATAGTCCAGGGAGGACCCTGGAGAGGACTTTTGTCACCCCCCATGCTTTTCTCTGGGCGCCTCCTTCCTTCTTTCCTAGCGGCCAGACTTCTCTGCTTTCCAGTCACCGTGGTGGCCCCCAGAGCTCTCAGATTTCCATGGTATTAGTTCAGATGCTCAGAAGAAATGGCTTCTTTCTTGAACCCACCTCACACTCTGGGGAAATGTCTGCTGGGTCTCTGCTGAGCCTCTACATGCTATAAACATGGCTGTTGTGGGGGCCACAGATTTGGAGAGAAATAGCCAGAAAGAAATTTCTCCTGCTGCTCAGAACAATCAAGGGTGGGAGCACGATCGGGCCCCCACTAGGAGGTCCATTGAGGTCCTGCGGTTGTTTGCCATTTGGTCACTGTCCCCTTGGATCAGTGGGGACTGTCACTATTTTATACTCAGTAAACTTTCCCCTTTTTATTTGAGAAACTGCTCCTTCCCCATTCCCTGTAGGCCTGCTGGGAATCATACAGTATTCGTCCCTTTGTGACTGGCTTGTTTCACTCAGCATAATGTCCTCTGCGGGTTGTAGCATGTGAACAGATATTCCTTTGTTTTAAAGGCTGAACGATGCGCCATCGTGTGTATATATGTATATATATATATATATATATATATATATATATAGATATAGATATAGATATAGATATAGATATAGATATATAGATATAGATATAGATAGATAGATATAGATATAGATATATAGATATAGATATATATAGATTTATATATATCTATATATAGATTTATATCTATATTTATAGATATATATAGATTTATATCTATATCTATATATCTATATCTATATCTATCTATCTATCTATCTATCTCACAATTTGCTTATCCATTCATCCATCAATGCACGCTTGGGCTGTCTCCACCTTTTGGTTGTTGTGGACCATGCTGCTATGAACATGAGTGTACACATATCTCTTTAAGATCCTGCTTTCGATCCTTTGGTATACACACAAAAGTGGAATGGCTGGATGGTGTGGTCATTCTACGTTTAAGTTTTTGAGGATCCGCCATATGGCTTTCCACAGCGGCTACACCATTTTACGTTCCCATCAACAGTGCACGAGGGTTCCAATTTCTCCACATCCTCCCAGCACGAATTTTCTGTTTTTTGGATAGTAGCTATCTTAGCGGGTGTGAGGTGGTATCTCATTTTAGTTTCGATTTGCACTTTCCTGATGATTAGTGATGTTGATCCTATTTTCATGTGCTCATTGGCCATTTGCCTATCTTCTTTGGAGATTTCTACTGAATTTCTACTTGAATATGTCTTCTCAAGTCCATTGCCCATTTTAGAATTGGGTAGTTTATTTTTTGCTGGTGAGTTGTAAGAGTTGTTTATATTTTAACCCATCATCAGATACGTGATTTGCAAATGTTTCCTCCCATTCTGTGGGTTGCCTTTTTATTCTGTTGATTGTGTCCTTTGACGTACAGAAGGCTTTAACTTTGATGTAGTTTAATTTATCGATATTTCTTTTGTTATCTGTGTTTTTGTAGTCATATCCAAGAGACCGTTGACAAATCCAAAGTCGCATATATTTTCTTCTACGAGTTTTATAGTTTTAGCCCTTATATTTAGGTTTTTGATCCATTTTAATTTTTGTATAAGGGGTAAGGTAAAGGTCCAACGTCACTCTTTGACATGTGGACATCCAGTTTTCCCAGCACCATTTGTTGAAAACACTGTCTTTTCTATACTCAATGGTCTTGGCACCTTTGTTCAAAATCATTTGACCACATATGTGAGGATTTATTTCTGGGCTCTTCATTCTTTTCCATTGGCCTATATGTTTGTTTTTATGCCAGTGCTCCAATATTTTGATTACTTCAGCTGTGCAAAAAGTTTTCAAATCAGGAAGTGTGAGATCTCCAACTTTATTCTTCATTTTCAAGATTATTTTGGTTATTTGGAGTTCCTTGATATTCCACATGGATTTGAAGAAAGATTTTTCCATTTCTGTAAAAAACACCTTGGGATTTTGATAGGATTGCACTGAATCTGTTGATTGCCTTGGGTAGCATTGACATCCCAACAATATTAAATTTTCTAATCCGTGAATGTGTGATGTCTTCCCATTTATTTGTGTCTTCTTTAATTTCTTGCAGCAATGTTTTGTAGTTTTCACTGAGTAAGTCTTCGCCTCCTGCTCAATTCCTGTTTTATTCTTTTTGATGCAATTGCAAATGGAATGTTTCGTAATCTTTTTTCCAATTGTTCACTGCTGCCGTATTAGAAACACAACTGATTTTTGCTTGCTGATTTTGTATCCTGTAACTTTACTGAATTTGTTTGATATTCGTCTTATTAGTTTTGTGTGTGTGCGTGCGCGTGCGTGTGTGTGTGTAATCGGTATTTTAACATCATGTCATGTGCGAACAGAGGTAGACTTTTTCTAGCCTAATCGTTGTGGCTAGGTGTCCACTACCACGCTGAATAGAAATGGGGAAAGTGGGCATTTTCTTCTTTTGGGGCTCCAATGACACAGAGTTTAGATCTCTTGTTCTTGTTTCCCAGGTCCTGAGACTCTGTTCCCTTTTCTTTTCTTCTTTTTTTGAAGAAAATCCTTTTCTCTTTGCTGTGCAAATTAGATAATTTCATTAGCTATATGCAAGTTTACTGATCCTTTTCTCTGTAGTCTCCATTCTGCTGTTGAGCTCATCCCGTTATTTTTGTTGTTGGTTTGTTTACTTGGGTTATTGTAGCTTTCATTTTTAAAATTTCCGTTTGGTTCTTCTTTATCTCTCCTGTTTCTTTGCTGAGATGTTTTTCTTTTTTTACTTTAGAATTTGCTTAAAGAGTGCTTGTAACTGCTGGTTGGAACACTGGTGTAACTGCTTGAAAATCCTCGTCAGATGATTCCAACATCTGTGTTGTCTCAGTGCTGGTGTCAATGGCTCATTCTTTCTCATCTGAGTTGAGGTTTTCTTGGCTCTTGGTCTGAGTACTTTTGGACTGTACCCCAGACATTTTGAGTACAAGGTTATGAGACTCTCTCTCTTTTGCATATCTATTTTAGCAGGCGGTCAAATCTATTAATGTTAAGAATGTGTGTCCTGGCCCACGTTTTGTGGGCTATGTTTTAAATATCAATTACCTTTCAAAACCTTGGCAGTGCGACTGTGCTCTGCTGCTAGTGGGCTACCAGACACCCGGGCGGTTTTCCACACTGTGGTTCAGCTCACGGTGTTTGCTCTATTGATTCTGGTCAGTTTTATAGTGGGATGTGTCCAGGACTTGATACACAGATTTCAAGCATCCCATTCTGCTGTGGACCAAATTGCATACCCCCTCCATCATCCCCACCCCTTTGTCATATATTGGAGCCCTAACCCCTACTGTGATGGTATTTGGAGATGAAACCTTTGGGAGGTAATTGACTTTCAGTGAGGTCACGGGGGTGGGGCCTTCGTGATGGGATTAGTGCCTTTATAAGAAGAGACGGCAGAGAACTCTCTCGCTTCTTCTCTCTTTCTCTCTCTCTCTCCCCATGCCATGTGAGGACACACTGAGGAGGCGGCCAACTACAAGACAGGAAAGGGCTGTCGCCAGAAACCGAGCATGCTGGCACTTTGATCTTGGACTTCTAGCCTCCGGTACTCAGAGAAGATGCCACTCAAGCTTCTCTCCCCCTTTTTTTCCCAGTCTGGGCCACCAGGGCACTGAGGCTTGAGTATAGGCCTTCTGGCCTCTCTGTAGGCATCTGCAGACACTCCTGGCTGGCCTCCCCAACTCTGCCCTCCCGCCTTTCAATGTGGGACAACCCTCCAGAACCATGGCCATTGTGGCTCTCCCTTGGCCAGCACCCCTGAGTGGCTTCTTGTGCCTTTGGGAAAAGCTCCAACTCTCAGCCAACAAGGCCTTGTATGCTGAGTTCTGCAGATTCAGCTCTTGCCACAAAGCACCCAAGACCTGTGAGCCCTGAACCTCACCTTCATCCAGCTGATGTTTATTTGGGCTTAACTAGCTTGTTCTTAAGAAGCCCTCCCTAGGCTAGGGGACCCATTACCTACTGTGGCTTCCAGTGCTGAAGCCTTTCACACAAACTGCCTTCACTTTTCTACCGTCTTCCCTAGACTGTAGACTCCAGAGCCAGCGCGTCTAGTTTTCTCGGCTGTGTTCTGGTTGCACCGCGCGATGTCTGGCGTGTGGTGAAGGAGTAAACGAACCACGAATCTTCACCTGCATTTCCTGCCTCATTCCACCGCATTTAGATTTTCAGCAGCAGCATTTTGCAGTTAGCGATGGCCAGCGAGCCTCTCGGCCGGCAAGCCCTGTCTTCTCTTCTCCCTCTTTTTAATTCCTATTTTCTTCCTGCACCCCACAAAAATTCCCCTTTCATCAAAATGCTCTATTTATTTATTGTTCTATTTATTTAAAATAAAGCAATGAAATGAAGAGCAAGCACACCAGTGATATAGCAAGGCAACCAAGTTTTATTAAAATTACCCTGATATTATAGAATGGGTTTAGATAATCATGATTTTGAACAATGGGTCTAGGTAATCATGTTTTTGAAGAAAAAATAGTATTAGCTCAATTTATTTGCAAACCTTATTTAATGACTATTTATTAATATTTTTATTTCTGCAGATAGGTGCATTTTTCTTCTCACAAAAAACAAAAAAACAAAAAAACAAAAAAACGAGAGAAAGGATGACATGAAACTGTTTCCTAGGAGCAATATGGAGTGAAACCTCTGTGCAGTGTTTCAAGTGTGACCATGAAGGACCGTGCTTAGAATTGAAACTATTTCGATTTCAAAATTAGATGACAATTATATGGAAATAAAGGATGCTGTACAGAGCTTTGTTATGAAATAACCTCATTTTAGAGACATCGGGGCTAATATCCTGGCCCCCATGCAGAAAACTGACTTGGCTGTTAATTCCCAACTGAGCACGGGAAAGGATTTGCAGGTAAACCCCTTACAGGTGGTGGGTAGACAGTAATAGAGATCTGTTTGGAATAGCGAAGGGACTCAGCGATTTGCATTGATTTCTCCCAGCAGAGCGACCTCAGTTCTCTGTATCCTCTTGTGTCAATGAAGCAAGAAGCTCTCGGCCAACATTTGCCCGCTTTTCAGTCTCATCGGAATTGTTCCGCAGCCTCAGCTTGGTTTCCAGTCTCTGCTTCCATTCTTCCCTGAGCCTAAAAATGGAAACAAAGCATACACAAAAGGAGCATTCATCTCCTTGAATGTTGATTCAGGGAACGCTTCCTTCCTTTTTCTTTCTGAAGTTATGTATGTGTGTTCAGGTGTTAGAAGGTATGCAGAAGACTTGCAAATTTAAATACATACGGATTCCAACTCTCACTTCTATTCAAAGTATTCTAAACTTAATTCTCTGAACTTTCCTTTGAAAGTGCCCCATCTTTAAAGTGAGGGTGGGGGTGGTAGAGGTGAGGGAAACCTGTCAGTCTTGAATCGTTGACCCGGCAAAGCTATCTTTCAAAAACAGAGGTGAAATGAAGACGTTTTCAGATGTGCAAACACTGAGAGAATTCACTACCACCATGAAGAATGGCACTGCACGACATGTCAAAGGCAGTCCTTTCAAGCAGCAGGAAATGACACCAGATGAAAATCTGGATCACAATGGAATCGGAGCCCCCGAAAACGCAGTTACGTGGATACCCATTAATAATTTTTCTTATTATTTAAATCTCTTAAAAGATAATTAACGGTGGAAAGTAAAACTGTTAATGATGTAACGTGGGGTTTATAACGTATGCGCACGTCAAACTGAAGTTTGCACAATGGCACGAAGGCCAGGAGGGGAGAAGTAGGGCTATACTTTTGTACGGTTCTTACACTTTGCAGGAAAGGATGTATCCTTAAAGGTAGACTGTGATAAGTTAAGGGTATATGTATAAATCCTAAAGCCACAGCTAAGATAACGCAAAGAAATATAGCTAAAAAGTCAACAGAGGAGATAAAATGGAATCACAAAAATATTTAGTTATTCCAAAAGAAGGCAGGAAAAAAAAAAAAAAGGAAATGAAGAACAGATGAGAGAAAAAAGAAACAAATAGCAAGATGATAGTTTTAAAGCCAATCATGCAAATTAATGTTAATGATGTAAGCGATCCAATTAAAATGCAAAGATCGTTGAACTGGATAAAAAAGCAATATCCAAACTTATGCTACCTACAAGAAAATCACTAAATATGAAGACACAAATAGCTCAAAAGTAAAAGGATGGAAAAATATGCCATCTTAACCCTAATGAAAAAAAGCTGGAGTGGTTATATTAATATCAGATTAGATAGATTTCATAGCAACAAATATCATCAAAGAGACAGAGAGTCATTTTGTAATCAAGGGGTCAATTCATCCAAAAGATATAACAGTCTTAAACATTTATGTACCCAGTAACAGAGCTTCGAAATCCATGAAACCAAATGTGATAGAACTGTTAGGAAAAACAGACAAATCCCCAAGTATAGCGGAAGATTTCAAAACCCGTATTTCAACCATCAATAAGAAATCAGTAAGGATATAGAACGCTTGAATAATGCTATCAACCAACTCTTCTCCACTAATAAAAGGCAATGACTCCCCAACATCCCTCTCACTTCTCTGCGCTAGAAATAATAAGGAGGAAACTGAGGCACGGGAAGCTTTGCGGACGCACTCAGAGACCCGAAGGGCTGGGACCCTCCCTTTGTCACCTTGCTGCTGCCGTATGGGATCCTGGATTAAGTGAGGGTGAGGAGGGCGGAGGGGAGCTGGCGTCCCCGAGCCCTTCACCCATTTTCTCATCAAGCCTCAGAACGACCTAACGATCTGGTGTCTGTCTACTTTCTCTGTTTTGTGAGGGAACAAGACGGATAGTGGTTAAGAGCAGAGACCCTCTAGAACCAGACCACCAGGTTCGAATCAGAAGAAGGGGCGGAGGGTCACTAATGAGTTGTAGCCTCGCCGTCCCACCAACCGGAAAGCTTGTTTCTTGCAGTCCTTTGTTACCCGCGTGGACAGATCCTGCACACGTGTATTTTAACGTTTTAATAATCCGCATAGTTTGTTTCAGAGCCTGTTTTGCTCACTCTTTGGCTTGCACCTCACTTTTAGGTTGCGATTCTTACATCCTCCTCAGGCCAGTGTCACTCCGCCCGAGGCCTTCTGCGTGCTCCCCAGGGGACACGCACGCACCCATGGCGTGGGACTCACTGTGGTCTCTGGTGTGCAACATGCTGAGTGGCCTGGCCGGGGGGAATGAAGATGGCCGAGACCGCAGAAATGACGACCGCCCAATGCAGCTTCTCAGAGAAACCCCGGACGAGACGCCCTAACACGAGGCTCCAGCAGGGAGCGCAGCCTACTTCTTCTTGCTGGTGGCCAGGAATATGGCTGAGCAGATCTCTCTATGTAGAAGGCACTGGGTTCCCCTCTAGGGCTCAAGAGAGGGTTTGGGGGCCGACGGTGAATTTAACTCATGTGAATGAATGCATGTTCTCAGCCCAGTGACCCTGGCCTGACAGTACGGAGTCACCAGCCCTGCCGTGGGGCCGGCACTCACCTGCCCCATGCACAAACTGTGTCCTTAATGAGCAGATAGTGATTGAGCTGTTCTATGAGGGGATAGAGGACCCAGACAGGCATGTCCCTTACTGTTGCCTGTGGGTGGCTCTCCATGGCCATCAGGAAGCAGAGTGTGTGAAGGTGGTGAGCTGTCATTGTCTCCACAGTGACAGCCACTCTGGTCTGCTCACGTGAGTTACTGCTCTCCACTTGGGCAGCCTGGCCGGGCTGGAATGGGGACTCACGTTCGAGGGGTGCAAGCCCACGACCCTCCCCTGTAATAGCAGAGCAGCCTGTGTCTTTACACACGCGAGCACTGAGAATTGGTCACTGTCATCTCCTCGATTGATTGCTTTTCCTGAACACGTCTGCTGACCTGCTCCCCAGATTGAGCGTAACCCTCACGTGCTAGGGTTACTGATGACAGGGAGGAGAGACGTTTCTGTTTGTGAAGATGAGATTTAGAGCGTAGACTTGTTAACTTAGAAGAATTTAAAAGATCCCTGCCCATAACTATAGATGGCGGCAGCAACGTAAGTACGGGAACCTAAAACAATTACGTCCTCTGAGATGCCTGTCTGGCGGTCTTCTGGAGAAATGAGTTTTGCTTTGAAAACGTCGACCCACAAGGTGATCGCGATGTGTCAACATATGTTTGTGGTGGGGATGCTGACAGCGAGAGGTCGTGCCAGGAGGGAAGGGTATATGAGAACTCTACTCTCTGCTCAGTTTCGCTGTGAACCTGCTCTAAAAAATAAAGTCTATTTTAAAACGTTAATTAATAAAAAACAGACAAACACGCCGCATACTTCCTCAGCGCACTTCTTCCCAGGCGGTGTTCCTCCGATTCTCGGTAGTAAGTCTGTTTGCCGATTTCTCTTTCCCAGAAGCGTTTGAGTTCGTGACAGGTGTTCCCGCAGAAGACCTCCCGGCGGACGTACTGATTGTTCATCCCCTGGAAGAGAGAACAGCAGTGACCCCCCGTGGAACACGTGCCCTCGGACGTCATTACCTGAAGGAGACCCTGGCCGGGCACAGACCCTCACCCGCGGGGTAACAGCTGTCACCTCACTGCCCGTTTTCAGCATCCGGTGATGCTAATTCAGAAACTTCCCACCGGAGCATTGCGGGTCCTAGGCACCTGGCAAATACCTCTGTCCTTCCTTCTGCCTCACAGAGGAATACCGCCCTAGCTTTTTGTCAGCACAGGTGTGTGCAGGCATCTTATGCGTTTGGTCATCACGACATCCCATGAGTGAGCATCACCTTCCCCATGTTACAGGTGGGACGTCTGAAGAGTTACAGTTGCCTGTGGTCCCATAGCCGTAACCAACAGAAGGCAGGCTGCATACTTCTGAGTGTTTTCAAGCCCTTTACTAAAGGATTTGCCATGGAAAATGCTCCCAGTGTCTGACACACCGGATCGAGCAGTTTTGAGAAGTGTGCGTGCATTGCACATGTGTGTGTTTGTGTGTATGGAGTGTGTGTATGTATGGAGTGTTACACGTCGGACATTCAGGAATGCTCAGTTTTTTTTCCGTGAAGAAACTATGCCCAACTCCTAGACCTTGGTGGATCCAGCAGGGAATGGGGAGCGAGAAGAAGGAGTTCGTGGGGGCCACTGGAAGCATCCAGGGAGAAGCAGCGCCCAGGGGAAGTGCACGGATTCACACGCTGTGCCGGGGCTGCCGACTCTTGCGCTAGGTGAAGGTGAGGAGGTGTCAGTGGAGATAACAGTGGCTGCGCCCACACAAAGACGGGACACACCAGAGCAGGGCTCGTAGACCGCCTGCTGCAGAGCTGGACGGTGTGAGTCACCCGGGCGCTAACACCCAAGGGAAATACAGACGGGCGGTTGGACACAGGGGCCTGGAGCAAAGGTCTGGACCACAGCTGCCTCTCAGAGACTGACTGGGCCGTGGGGCCGCTGGAAGGAGGGAGGATTTTGAAACCAGATGGTTACTCCAGACCCGTTTGTCTGTTAACTTGATGCACCTTCTGCTTGTCAACAAATTCTCCAGGCTACAGTTTCCTCCTCATCTTTAAAATCTCTCTGAAGATCAGATTTCCTCATGAATGTGAAGGTGTTTTGCAGTGTAGAAAGTTCTGAATAAATCTAACTTTTGTGGTTCTTAAACTTCAAAGTGTACAGAGTGACGTACTCAAATCAACTGTAAGTGGTCACAACAACCTCCCCTAATGTGCGTCCTGTAGGGACAAAATAATTCCACCTGGCTTCTCTTATCTCCTGGATCGGTGGCTGTCGACCTTGGCTGCCCAGTGGAATCACTTGGGAGCTTTACAAAAACCTGATGCCGGGCCTCCAACCCCAGGGAGTCTGATTTCGAAGACTGGACTGGCCTGAGCATCAGGGTTTTTAAACCTTCCCCTGTGATTCCAACGTGAGAACCGCTGTCTGATCCTGCCCTCTCTTGCTATGGGCACGTCTACGTCCTGAGCTGGCCCCCAGGGAGGCTGAGGAGTTAAGGGCTGGGCATAGGGATGTCACAGTCACGGCCATCTTGCAAACTAGACATTCTTTTCCCATTTTGCAGGTAAGAAAGCTGAGGTTCAGAGGTAGCGATTTGACTTTGTCAAGGTCATCCAGCTGGTAAGTGGGGGCAGCTGTCATACTCAGGGCCCAGGCTCCATCTACTGCCCCCTAACTGTCCCCTGCGGAGGAGGACAGTGACTTCCTTACTTCCTGGAAGTACTCAGTAATCTCATACTTTCTTGACAAAATAGCATAGATCTGACTGACTCTGCCGCCACCTCGGGGCAGAGCTCTTTGGAAATGGGGGCTATCCTGTGTTTTTTTAAAAATCTGTTAAAGCATGTAGTGATGGCCACTAAATATTTGTTAAATCGAATAAATGCCTCCTCCCTTCTCCCCAAATTATAGAATCCTGAAAGGCTGGCTTAGAATTGGCAGTGGCCCCTTTGGCAGTGGCAGTGCTACAGGGCATTGAGGGAAAGTCTATAGGGACAATATGGGGGTTCCCTCGGGTCACCGCTCCTGCCTCGTGGCCCTCACGGACCTGGCTGCACATGTGACTGGAACATGCTTCTCAGGAGGGCAGAGGGAAGCAGTCCTGTTTGCACGGTCCTTTGATCCCGGTCATTTTGAATTTCTGGCATTCGGGGGAGTTAGTGCACGTTAGCTTTTTTCCCCCACAAAGTTTAGGGGGTTCGTTTTTTTGCTGAAGAAAAGAGCAGTGTGAGCCCGAACAGGAGCTGTGTGGCATTCAGCATCCTTCCCTGTGCCCCTCTCAGACGGGCTCGGTCCTGGCCCTCTGATTTTCTCTGTTGTCTGGCATTGGGACATCATTAGCCAAAATGAATAGAGTGTAATTGACAACCCCAGAAGCAGATGGGTGTGTAATTGACAACCCCAGAAGCAGAAGCAGATAGAGGAAGGGACTGACCGCAAAGGGACCTGGGGGACTTAAGGCATATAGAAACATTCTGCATCTTGTTTCTAGTGATGGTTACACAGCCATATACAACGGCCCAAACGGATCAACGTGCACACACAGAATGGGCGAAGTTTATTTCCCATGAATTATGCCGCAATAAAAGTCGAGGGACACAGTCTTCTGTGTTTAGACCAGAGATTCAGCCAAGTTCCCTGGCTCTAACGCACTGGCAGCCACTCATTGTTGGGGGGAGCCCATTCCTTCACGTCACCTGTGTCCCCATGAGCATCTGTGGTTCAGTTTCCTGGCTTCTAAAACAAGGACACTGCTCTCGCCTTGCAGAAATGCGAGGAGGACAATATCAGTAGCTGGAAAGCCTTCGGGAGCACAGGGGATTGTACTTGATAAAGAAATGGCTCTGGTCCTCTGTATCTCCTCGGCCAGGAGTCCAGCCACCAGATGATGCTGCTCTGGAGAGAGTTGGTACTACGACTTCCTGTCCGTCACCACCGCCTCGGAAAAGCCATAACTCCAATGACAGCTATGAACTTTACTTCACAAAATTAACTGATGCTTAGAGAGAACAACAGCATATAACACCTGCCCATCGATTCAGTTAAACAAAATGTGTTGAACTTTTACCACCCGTGGGATTCTATGCAGCAAGAGGGGCCAACAACCAAAAACAAAGGCACATTTGTCCCTTGTGGGTCCTAACGCTGTGCCAACCACTTAATTTTCCAAGTCTCAGGTTACTCGGAGTGGTAAACCCAAATTGAGGAACGAGAGAGGGTTTTTCTTTGTTTTTATTTTTTTTTAAAGAATTTTGGCGTCGACTGCTCATTCTTAAGAATCTTGGCTAGACTGGCTCATTATATACCAGCTGACCATGCATTCCACCGATATATTTCTTGTATATCCAACACCTCATAAGAGCAACTATTTGGTGAATATTTTAAAAGGCTTCATAAAGATCACAGCTTGAAATAGAACAGAGGGTTCCAGTTCCAGATAAAATGGAAGAGGCACACGCCACCCCTGTCTCTCCAGGGACTGCAGCTCCGAAGCCTGGACAGACCGCACAGTGCAGCTGACCGAGGACTTTGAAACGCAGACAGAAGCAGGTGCTTTGGAGAGCACCAGAATGCCAATTACCATCGAATGGCGCTAAATTTTTCTCTTTTCACTTTGGTATTCCCCAATGTGTAGACTCAAGGCAACCGGAAGCCCAGAAGTGGGAACGTGGCCAGGGAAAGCTCCAAGAAGTCTTCTGATTCTAGGGAGAGAGGAGACCCCTAGTGCTCAGAGAACGAGAGGCATCCCTTGTTTTCCTTTGTCCACTCTCTCAGGTCACCAGGAAACTCCAAGGTGAGGGAGGCATATGGCAGCAGCTATGGAATTGATGGGCAGCGCGGGGCCTGCAGACACAAAAGCCTCACTCCTGTAGGAGGAGATGGGGTCCTATCCCTCACGGCTCTATCTCTCTCTCAGTCCTTGGGGCATTCGACCCCAGATGCACAGTAGAACAGGTAACTAAAGTCCCGGGGTTTCTGGCCAAAGGACCGAAGAAAGGGGAATCCAGGGACTTAGAAGTTGCCGGGGGTACCACACAGGTGGACAGACCTCCGGAAAGAGATTCCTTAGAAATGGCTTATGAGCATGGAAGCTGGCCTCTTGGCAGCACGTGCATAGTTCTGATCCTAAACAGTGGAACTAGTAGAGAGAAAACGCACCACAGATAGAGAAAAACTGAACGACATCATCAGCCAACTAGATCGAGGTGTAGATAGGGATCTCTTCAACCAATGATGAGAGAATACAGATTCTTTTCAAGTGCACATGAAGCAAACCACAAAAGAATCCCCAGAACTAGCCAGTGAGTTTAGCAAGGATGCTGCAGGATATGGGATCAATACACAAAATTAATATATGCCAGCAAAGAACGATTGGAGACCGAAATTAAAAACACAATACCACTTATAATAAATCCCCCAAATGAAATAACTTACTTATAAATCTAGCAAAACATGTACAAAATATGTTTGTTAAAAACTGCGAAATGCTGGTGCAGGATATGAAAGAGAAAACACCAACGAATTCAGAGGCATACCATGTTAATGGATTGGAAGACTCAACATAGCAGAGATATCAGTTCTTCCAGAATTAATCTATAGATTTATTGCAACTCTAATAAAAATCCAAGTTGCATTTTTTATAAAGGCAAACTGATTCTAAAATTTACATGGAAAGGCAAAAGAATTAGAGTAAGTAAAAAGCACTTTTGAAAATTAAGAATAAGGTCGAAGGAATCACACTGCCTGATTTTAAGACTTATTATAAAGCTATAATAATGATGATGTATGGTTGTTGGGTGTTGGCAGAAGGGTTAGGTGTTGTGATGTGTCTCCTTAAATGGTGTCGGAGCAACAAGATGCCAATAAGGAAAAAAAAAGGAGAAAAAAGGAGGAAAAAAAACTTTACCTAAACCCCACACCTTATACAAAAATTAACTCAAAATGGATCGTAGAGCTAATATAAAATGTAAAACTGTAAAACTTTTAAGAGAAAACGTAAGAGAAATTATTTGTGGCTTGGAATTTTAGACATGACATCAAAAACATAAATCATAAAAGAAAAAATTAATAAATTGGGCTCCATTGAAATAAATAAGTTTTGCTCTTCAAAAGACACTGTTAAGGGAATGAACGATAAGATACAAACTAAGAAAAAATATTTGCTAATCATATATATGACAAAGGATTTGTAGTCCGAATATATAAAGAACTCTCAAAATTTAACAACATGAAAGCAAACAGCCCAATTAAAAGATGGGCAAAGCCCTTTCATAGACACGTCACCAAAGAGAATACACAGATATCAAATAAGTACATTAAAAGATATTGGACGTCATTAGCCATTAGGGAAATACAAATTAAAACCATGTAGAGAAACCTCTACACTCCTAGATGAAGGGAAAAAAAAAAAATATTGACGATATCAAGTGCTAGAGAGGATGGATGTGGAGCCATTAGAAATCTTATATGTTGTTGCTGGGAAGGCAAAATGATACAGGGATTATTCCAGAAAACAATTCAGCGGTTTCTTATAATCGTATACCCACCATATGACTCAGCGACCCTGCTCCTAGATCTGGAGCCTAGAGAAATGCAGACTTACATTCTAGCAAAAACCTGTACACAGTTCTAGTCGTAATTACCAAAAGTGGAAACAACCTTATAGTCCTTCAATGAGTGGATGGATAAAAACCTGTCAAGCATCCATCTTCTGGAATACTGTGCCCCAATAAGAAAGAGCAGACTGGTGATCCACTCAATAGCTTGGATGAATCTCAAGGGCATCGTGTTGAGTGTAAGAAGCCAGTCCCAATAGACTATCTATTCTCTATGATTTCATTTATAGGACAGTCTCAGAAAGACAAATTGTAATAATTGCCCGAGGTCAGAGGTGGGAGAGGGTATAACTACAAAGGCAGAGCACAAGAGGATTCTGGAGGTCATGGAATTGTTCTATCCTGATTGTGTGGTGGTTACACAGAATTGTATGGATGATAAATTCATAGAACCGAGCATGCACGAGAGTCATTTTTTGCCGTATGTTAATAGAAACATAAAAAATTTAAGATAGAACAGAAATATTTTTAGTAAAATGTCTTTTGACTTTTTGCTGATTTGACAAGATTCAGCCGTTGAAAACTCTAAAGCTAATTTACCATCCGTGAAGCACCACTGGACCCGTGAACCAGCGGCTACTCAATCGTCCCATGAACCAGCAGCACTGGCATCCCGTAGGAGTTTTTATAAACGCAGAATGTATCAGCATTTCATCTCCTCAGAGCCTTGTTAAGTGAACACTGGCACTGATTTCTGGCTTTCTCACGGAGTTTAGCTTGTTTTGAGTGCATCGTCTAAATATACAAATTAGCTATGGAAAAGCCCCTTTCAGATGCTGAAGTCATTTCTAATCAGACGCAAGGCAGGGGGTTCAGAGAAAAGATGGGTTGACAAGGAATATATTCACTTCATTTCCCCCGAGAAGTGCAAGATGAACTTCCATCCCAGGCACATTCAAGTTCAACACCCTTTACCTTGGAGATGAATCTGCAGCTGTCTGGACGACGTAGGGGAGGGTGGGCTCTGGGGCTTCCGGAAGCCACGTCCTAGTCCCGAAACTTGGGGCCTCAGCCCTTTATATGCGGAGTGGAGGAGTTACAGAAACGCCTCAGCCTTTCAAGGTTACATGCACCAAATTAGTATCAGAATCACAGAGGTCTCATTCCAGGGACATGGCGGCCTCCCTCCTGGTGAAAAACAGCCCTGCTCCCCTGCCCACTTGGGGCTGGAGAACTCTGCTCTGGCAGGACCTTCAGGGACCATGACTTGGCTGGAACCAGTTACGTTTAGAACATGTTCTGTCTGGATTATCCGTGAGCACGAACTTCGCCAAAGCCGCCCTCCACCCCTCGGGGAGTAAAGGAGCCTTGAATGGTGTGACAAGTCACACTTTGGGGGTCACGTTACAGGATGACTTAGGGAGGCTCGTTGTCCTTCGGAGCCGCTAATCCACGCACGGAGCTTGGCGAAAACATTTCACCGTCTGCTCAGTTCTCTCCCAGCGGGGCCGGGAACTGGCCAGGTGACTGTCTTCCAGTGAATGCCACCAAACCGAGAAGGGCTTCTCAGTGGAACGTGGCCTTCGAGCCATTTCAAGGAGCTCGGTGTGACCTTGCGTTAAACATCTGGAATGGCCCCTTGTCTGAGAAGAGTCAGGTTGTCACCAAACCCTGCTAGGCCACAGCTTACCACTAAGTGTCGATGCTCACACCTCGGCTGTGGAAAGGGGGAAGAGAAACTGGTGTTGGATCTGTGGGGCTGTCCCAGTGAGCCTTTTCCCGCCAAATGTGAACATCTCAGCAGAACCAGATCATGCAGAGCAGGAGGCAGATTTGGGAGCCACTCCACGCACCACCTATTCAAAATGATACCAAGAGCCGCACTCGTATCACGGAAGGATATTTAAAGGTAAAAACACCCATTTTGCTTTTAGTGTCTTTCTCCCGATCAATGTCATATGCAAATGCAAGGGGAGAGGATAGGAATAAAACAGTAGGAAAATATTTCTCCTGTAAGTTTTTCAATACCCTTTCCCTATTGAAAAGAAATCCACAGTGGAATGGAATATTTAATAGGTGAAAGATTACCCTGGAGAATTTTTTTTTTTTTTTTTTTTGCACTGACATACTAAACGGATATGTGAGATTCCTCAAACTTATTGACGCCATTAAGAAGCCCTTAGAAAAAAACTTATTAAACGTTTAAGTGTCACTACTCCCCCAGATCCGTCCCTGCCCCCCAGAGATGTGAAAAACCTACTTAATCCGTTAGCGTGGAATTTCAAAGGACGAACATTTATGATTTTCCTAATTCAGCTGGATCTTGAATTGACAACCTTTAGCACATCCACATTTTCATTCTGTGCCCATTATTTAAGGGGCAAAGACTCCTCTAGAAGTGTTCTCAATCGGCTTCTCCATTGAGAAGACAGTATCGCTCCCCCCCACCCCAACAACGTTGGCCTTTTATAAGCAAGTTCAAGGTCAATAAGGCAGAAATTGGAAAGCCAACACACTTCTTTAGCCAATTCCAAACTTTTACTCATGTCGGTTTGGTGACACCTAAAGAATCTGCGTGGATTGCATGGTGTTTCCAAGCTTCATGTGGCTGCTTTTCTGGGATAAGCCGACAGAGCCAGGCCAGGCCTTCCCTGGCCTGGTAGCAGAGAACCATAACGTGGTGTTACGTTTATGTTAATAAACATAATGATGGTCTTTCTTCCTAATAGCGAGCTCCATTCCCTGCAAGAGTTCACGGCGCTTGGAACACATCAATAGTTATCCCATTGCTTCATGGTCAGAAAGACCGTAAACTTAATAAAAAGGTAGAATGCTTAAATTTAAGCCTAGGAGACTAATTTGCTACCAGAGGGGGGAAAGGGAAAATAAAATTAATATTTACGTATGTTGCATTGCGAAGCATTTTATGTTGTATTGTGGTTCTTCACTGACAGTCACATGAGTTTGTCATCCTCGCTTTAAAGACATGAAAACTGAGGCTGAGAAAGACTGAACGACATGCCCCTGATCCCACAGCTGTACACGGCAGAGCTGAGGCTTAGACCCTGTGTTGGCCTGAACTCAGGGCATGCAAGCACTTTGAAATCCACCCTTATATTAGGCATACACAATATAAATTGTAGATATCCATATAAAACATGATTAACATTGTGTAATTTGAGCCCACTAAGGCATGTCAACATCTCCGATCATCCTTTTATTAAAGAGGAGGCAGAGGATTCAAAGTTAAACCTTCGATACTTAAATAGAAAATAAATGACCAAATAAATGGCCAAATCAGATGGGATTGTTGGGATTTGGTCAACAGACAGTGAGGCCTCGGAGTCTAAGGCTGTGGGTTCTGGAATCCTGTTTATTCTATGTGATTCCTGACAGCTCAGCATTACCAGCTGTATGACGCAGGATGAGTGCTTAACCTCTGTCATGACTTGGCCATAGACTGAATGGAAACCCCTCACGAGTGTCCAGCCCCAAGGACCATGCCGCCAAGCACAGACTGTTGAAAGGTGGCCAGGCCAGAGATGACAAAGGTATGATGACCTTCCCATGCAACATTTCGAGGACGTTCCTGATGGCAAATATCCCAACCTATTCGCCCTTGAGGATGTTGTTGCTCGAAGACCGTGGTCTCTCTGTTTTTAATTTTAAAATATGGTCGCCGTAAGCAAAGAGGTCTCTGGATGGCTGGGCCAAATCCGAGGGAAGTCTGAGAGTTAGTTGCAATGTGCTGCGGGGCTGTGCCCCTTATTCCATTGTCTCCTGGGGCCTCTGACTTTGGGCAAACCTGTGCTCCTTCACCAGGACCCACTGGCGAAGCGACTGAGCACCCACCTCGCTTCTCCCTCCCTCTTCTCTCGGCAGCCTCGTTCCCAGACCTGACTCCTTGCTTCCAGACGCCTCTTGACCTGATGGAGGGGCCAAGTCCTGAGTCGAGATTCTGATCCTGCAAAGCTAAATGTTTAACACTGATTTTACAGGATACTTTTCATTTACAAAGTGCTTTCAGTGACCTTATCTAATTTAATGAGTTATCAGCAAGGATATGGAAAAGGGATAAGAAATGTGACAAATATGATAAAAAACATAAGATGAGCATGGGAAGTCCCCAGACGATAATGCTTCTGCTGTAGAGGGGTGATCAGTGAGGGAAGGGGTCCGTAGGTGGGCAGGCCCCTGAGTGCTGGGCAGCCTGGGGAAGAGGCAGGACAAGACTTGACAGACAGAATTGCTGACCCTGTTTGCCAAGCTGCCCAGATCTCTGTCCACTGCAGACCCCAACTCATACAGAGCCCGGGACCTCTGCAGACCCTGCCAGAAGCCACTCTCTGAGTCTTCTAGTGCCTTCGTGTGGCCAGGAGCACTGGACCACTCTGTGAGGCGTGCCCCAATCTGTAGGGAATGAGAAGTCTGTCCCCCTGGCGATTGATCGTTAAGGACCTCGCTTAAAAAACCGTGCTTTGTAAAAGACAAGAGTTGCGAAATCGACGGGGCCTGGGCTTGCGTCTCCCTCCTGACCTTTCCCACTCCTTTGTGAATCTGATCCATGTTCCATGACCTTCGGATAAGCCGTTCCTGCTTAGTGGGGAGGGCATGGTGGTTCATGAGCTGCCCTAGATTACGCCGGCATTTTCACCGTCATTCTCTGAAGAAAAATGAGAACGGGGGAGGATTCAGCAGAGCCATGGGGAAGATTATTTTGGGCAAAGACGTTTGGGGTTTTTCCAGACACTAAGAATGAGGCTGCTCAGTCCGGTCACGTCTGGCCAAGCACCTCCTTACGTTTCAGGGGTACAGCTCAGAAAGGGCAGGAGCGGACCACGGCGCAGGGCTGAGGCTGGTTTTGTGGAGTAGGTAGGGGTCGGGCTGAAGTGTCAGGGTGATGGGGCTCCTCCTCCACGTCTCCACCAGGACCCAGGTGAGTGAGAACGCGTGTGAGTGAGAACACGTGTGCAGGTCTCGGCGTGCTGACGCTCTGTGCCTGGACTGCAGCTGGTGATCTGTGAGTACCAGCTGCAGTACACAGCCAGGGCTGCCGCCGGACAGTGGGGGAAGCCTGAGGGCCTCTATCTCCATCCTCCAGGTGATCAAGGTGTCACCGGGGGCAGCCCGGGGTGGAGTGGGGGCCCTGGGAGAGTCCAGAGGCCGAGTTAAGACTCTCTGCCTCTATCAGGCCTCGGAACCTCGTCATTCTAAGTCCTCCTTTTATTCCTCTGAAACGAGGGGTTTTAAGGTCATCTCCAGCTTGGATACACAATGGTTTTCAGAGGCTTTTTTTTTTTTTTAACTTTTCAGTTACTGTTGCCATACGATATTATCTTAGTTTCAGGTGTACAACATAGCGATTAGACATTTATATAACTTACGAAGCGATCACCCCAATAAACCTACTGCCCATCTGACACAATACATAGTTATGTATCTTTGACTCTATTCCCTGTGCTGTACTTTACATCCCTGTGACTATTTTGTAACTACCAGTTCGTGCTTCTTAATCCCTTCACCTTTTTCCCCCATCCCATCTGGCAGCCATCGAAATGTTCTCTATGTCTATGAACTTGTTACGATTTTGTCTGTTCGTTTGTTTTGTCCTTTAGATTCTACATGTAAGTGAAATCATATAGCATTTGTCTTTCTCTGCCTGACTTAATCTCCTCAGCACAATACCTTCAAGGTCTATCCATGTTGTTGCAGATGGCGAGATTTCATTCTTTTGTATGGCTGAGTCATACTCCATGGCATATGCGTACCACTTCTTTATCCATTGATGGATTGGGGAGGGTTCTTAACCTGAGGTGCATGGATCATGAACAGACTTCAAGGGATCCACGAAGCCCTTGTATGTACCTTCATATGTGCATTTCTTTCAGAATAGAGTTCATAGCTTCCTTAAATCCTCAAAGGGCTCACTGACAATGACATTTATAGCATTCATTATAGGCCCAAACTATTCTCACTCTTTATATGAATAACCCATATCTAGGCCTCACATGAGCCCTTGGGGGCACAGAGAGCATAAGTAATTTACCCAAGGTCACACAGTAGGCATTGAGATCTAGAGCCCAAGCACTTGCCCAAGCACTACATGTGGGTAAGGAATGACCTTCCCAAGAATATCTGAAAAAAAACAAAATGAAGCAAAACAAAAAAACAACCATCTCTCTTAAGCTGAAGCAGTTTTTAGGGCTAATATGGTGTTTTCAGGCTGGATTTCTCTTCTGATGTAAATCATCAGTGTTGATTTCAATCATCAATGATTAAATGATTAGTGCAAATTTAAGTCAATAATTAATTATAATAAATAAATTGCAATAAATCAATAATGATTTAAATCATTAATCGTGAAACTTATTAATAGCTATGGGGAAGTTGGTGCATGAATAACAGGATAGATGTATGAATTCCATGTAATATGCATTTCGTGCATTTCATAACAGGTGAATGATTTCAGCTAATCACTGTTTGAGGGGATTCCTGTGATTGTCTCATAATGTCCTGTGTAAACCAATCTGCTGTTATTCCTTCCCAAGACAGTTAAAGGGATTCCTAAGTCCTATGAATTAGTTTTTCTATGGAAAGAATACATTAGCTTATGAGCTATTGTTACTCAAACGCGTACCTAGAACAACAACGATAACCAAAGGAAAAAAAAGTAAGGTAGGCATAAAAAATAACTCATTACTTGTGAAATATATTTCTGTAGAACAAGCAACGTAGAAAAATTATTTGATTATAGTCAAGCTTGACAGCCTCTCTTAACGTTTTTATGTATTTATTCTAGAGACCAAGATCAAGCAAAGCTTTTACCAGATTACGACTTTCTCGAATTCAGGCAACAAGTCAACTTGGAGGGTTTCTGTGTGTATAATGGTACTAGATCTCGTAGACACCTACAGGCTGTGGCCTGTGGACGTTCGTCCTGTGCATCCTGGTGAATTCATCAGACACCTAGGACAATGCTTTGCATATAGGAAGTGTGCATATGTTTTTTTCTCCCCACTAAATGTTTATCAGCCTAAAGAAAATCAATAACATTAGATTTAATATGTTTGAAACCCGCATTTTTAGGATGAGATGGGGCTGCGTAGTTACAATGTACCATGGGATTTAGGGCCCTGGAGTGTGTAGTCACTGTTCAAATCTGTCCCTACCTACCAGGTGTGTGGCCTTGGGCAGGTTAATTATCCTCTATGAGTCTCAATTTTTCCCCCCTGGGAAATGGAGGTGACAATAGTTACCCAACATTGTGGCTTAAAGCATCAAATGGGATCATGTATGTAAGAGTTTTCTAGCAAAGTTCCTGGCGGAGTTAAGCCCACATAGATGGGTGGTTACTGGAAGCTATTATGAGAATATTAAAAACCAGAAGGGTTAACTGAATTTATACAATGAGGAGTATTCGTTCTATGACACCATCGTATTGTGGGGCGAAAAGCCAAGAGAAAAACAAGTCAAATCTGTAGGCTATACATATGACAGACAGAAGGTTAATGGAAATCCTTAAAGGATAACAATCTAATACAAAATGAGGTGAAGGACACAGAAGGAGAGATACGGATGGTCAGTAGACATACAAAAAGTTGCTCGACTTCATTTTCAAATATTGCTAATGACAACAATAATGAAATATTAGGTTAATGTCTTTGCTGAAGATTTAAAAGGAGCTGAGACCCCACGTCGAGATGATGTGGAAAACAGGCACTCGGAGACTTTTGGAGGAAATGTAAATTAACAACTTACACTGTTATGCTAATTTATTGGGTTTCATTTAATGAGTCGTTTATTTTTACAATAAGTAATATACTAATGCTTTTTTTTTTCAGTGTCAAAAGTTGAAACCACACAGAGATACCTAGAATTAGACAAGAACGTCCCCCTCTCTCCATATCCTCCCCCCTCGACTCAATCCTACCTTCCTTTTCAGCTACGACCCCTCCCAGGTTTGGTGCTGGTCTCCTAGTCATTTTACTAGGCATATGTACAAATACATGTAGAAATATGACGTGTGACTTTCTAAATATAAATGACCAGAAGCCGAAGGGAAGGCTGGCCTCCCGTCCGAGTGTGAGGCAAAGTCCAAAGCCAGATCCTGTCTCTCCCCAAAGGAGATAGACTAGCCACTGCCCAGAGGGGCCTCGGTGACCTTGGCCCAGCAGGAGGGGCCTGTGCTAGTGGACGGCCATGCTCCTAGACCCCGCCACTAGGACAGCAGTCCCTGGTGCTCACACCCAGGGTGCTCCTTCCATCCCCACAGCAGAGGGACCTGGTTGGCCAGCCCGTGTTTAGCAAGGCCACAGGTACCCAAAAGTGACCGGGAGAACTCCAGACCACAGAGGAAAAGGAAACCGTAAAACCCACTTGCCAGCTGACCCTCTTCTAGTTCATGAAGGAGTCACAAAGTCCAGAATGTGGTCCAAGATCGGACCGAAGCCCAGGGGCTCTGAGCGAGAGGCAGTCGGACTCTGCATGCTGAGGGCGAGATCAGCATCCCCATCGCATTCTGAAAGAGGGGGGGAAAAGTGTAACATAGGTGGAAAATTCCAGCGAGAGAAGTTGGGGAAAAGCACGTCAAGTGGAAAAGTAAACAGCTGAAGAAGTCAGGAAGGAAACAGTAAGGAAAAAGGCCTCGAGAAGCAGTACGAAAACCCTGTCAGGCGCAGGAACTTGGGCGGGGAGAGAGTCAAGAAAGGTTTGCAGCCGTCATTTCGGGATGGTGGCGGCCCTTGGGTCTTAGGCCATGAGTCAGAAACTGTCTTGCATTTAGCTACAAAATGCTTCAAGGAATGCGAAAAGTCAGAGGCCCAGAGATTCTGGAGCCAGCGCCTTGGCCTGTCTTGATTCATTGGTAAGACTCTGAGAAGTGACGTGATGACCTTGGGCCTCATGACCAGGGAGGGACAGAGGGGACACGGGCTTGTTTTCTGATTTCAAATCACAGCTTCCTTCCACCTCCGCGTTTCTTGCTGCCGGAGGCAGATCCTGGGCACTACAGAGCAGCAGCCCATGCTGTGTGCGCATTGTCCCGAGGCCTGACTCTGCAGAGGCATTGCGTTCCTCAACTGACACACAGGTGGCCAGGAGCCAGAATAACTGCCCACGCTCACACAGCAGTACCACATGGTGGGGTTGTCTTGCACGCCCAACCCAGCCCCTAGGGAAACATTTTGGCCCACCACACTGGGCAGGTCCGCTGAAGCTGGCCTGTGCCATGTGCTCTAAATGCTCTCGTCATCCTCACCAGGATCCTTCCAATATGGATGTCGATATCATTCCCATCGTAGAGACAAGGGAAGTGAGAGCTAGAGAATTAACATCTGCCCATGGGCACAGAGAGCCCCTGGGATTTCTCTGCACGGAACCCCACGATTATTCACTGTTTTGTCTTGTGAAGAAAGCTTCCATACAAGGCAATATAGACCGAAAATTCTAATCTAGTCACCGCTGCCCGGCCGCTTGGTGACCAAAAGCTGCCTTGGCAGTCTGCCTGGTTCTATATTTGTGACACCACAAATTTTATTCACGGCATTTGCCTACGAAAGCCTGGTTTTCTGTGCAGTGAAGATAATGGTAATGACAGCTAATATACCCAGGACGTACTGCAGTGCCAGGCAACTTTCTGCTCCTTGTCATGCATGCCCTGCAGGCCGGTCTTCTGATCCCCTGGCAGGTGGAAGTAGCAGCTCAGGCATTACCAGGAGTCACACTACTCAGAAGCAGCAGAGGCCAGACCAGCACTGTTCCCCAGGCACAGCTCAGGGGCTGGTGGCCTTCATTACTCCCCGCCCTGTGCCTGGCCTAGGCCTTTCCCGCATCCAGCTGGACTTGGTGGATGCTCCATCATTGCTGTACAGTCGTGATGACAGCAGCTGTAAGAGATATAATGTGGTGACTCCGCGCGTGACCTTTGGTCATCTTGCTTAGGGCTCCGGGGGGCTCAGCAGCCCTAACTCTGTTTTATAATGTAGCTGAACAAACAGCTGAAAGCCTGTCTGAAGAAGCAAGAGCTCTAAATATGAAAGCTTTAAATATAACTACATAAGGCAGATTCCCTCGCTTACTCTTTTAACAGTGACTTGCTGATCCTCTACCACGTGTTAGGCATTTTTCTAGATATAGCAGTGAGCAAGGCTCACGAGATGTCAGCCCTCGTGGAGCTTAAATCCTGCCGGAGGGACAAAGAGCAAGGCTCACGAGATGTCAGCCCTCGTGGAGCTTAAATCCTGCCGGAGGGACAAAAACAACACACAAGTAAGTCTGATGCTTTCATACGGTGACCAATGCTAGGGTGTAAACAGGACTTGTGATGGAAGGTGTCCGGTAGGGGTGACCTTAGAGTGGTCAGGGGTCTTTGAGAAGATGACATCTCAGTGGAGCCCCAAATGGTGAGGAACAGCCCTCACTGAGGGCACCCCCACAGACGTCAGAGCAGGGGAGCCCAAGGTCGGGGTGTCAAGTTCAGGGAAGGAACAGCTGGATTTTCAGACTCCTGGACACAGATTTGTTCTGGAAGGTCTGAGGAGGCCAGCTGGAGCAGAGAGCGAAGTTCCAGACAATCGGCTGCTCCTCCTGCCTCCAGCTGCAAGGAGAGGCCCACCGTGCCATCCCAGGGACCAGCCTCACAGACAGGAGCCAGGGGATGACCCTTACCTTGGAGGAGAGCGAAACCCCTCTATCTGCTGGGGCTGCCGGTGAGGCAGGTGCAAACTGTGTTTTCAGGCAAGAGCGACAAAAAGGGAGGTACCTCGAAACATTCAGGGAAACCATCTATTGGCTTTTGGTCCTAATACCTACCGAGGTGGAGGCTGGACACAGAAAAGCCAACGGGTTGGCTGCAGCCTGGGTAGCATGAGACCTCCGGCCCCACCCGAGTCCCGCTCAGGACCGGGGCTGAAGGACGCGCTGGGAGCTGCATGAGCTTCCCTGAGGTGCTGAACTCAAGTTCCCGAGCACAGCCGTGTGCGCCAGACTCCGAAATGTTTGCTAAACCGCTGCGAAAGGATAAATAAGGGGAAGGAAAAGAGAAAGGAATAACCCCTCTTAATAATCCGATTGAGACGAGAACCCAATCTGCCTCCTTCCTAAAGCCACTGAACCAGGGCAGGTGCTCCCCACCTGGACAGGTGCTCCACACTGCCGAGTCATTGGCAGAGACGGTGTACAAAGATGGGCCAGCGGGGAGTGGGTGAAGGATGCTTCCAGGAAGAGAGCTGAGGATGGCTGAGAAGCACCGAGGTGGGACCTTCCCCACTCTCTCTTTCAAAACATTTACGGGCACCACTGACATGCCCTGCACTGGCCTGGGGGCTTCAGGAAGAGCCTGCCACGCTCTCCTTCCGCCACAGAGCAAACCCAAGCTGTTAAGTGACTTGCCAGTAATGGGCAGAGCCGGCTTCTACTTTTAGCCTGAGTCCAAACCCACAGCTGGGAGAAACCACAGGTTAGACTGGACGGGCCAGCTCTCGGCAGCCTGGGGAGGTGAGTCCGATGTTTCCTGCTCTCGTCCATCCTTTCTTTCTCGCCACCCCTCTTCCCAGCAGAGGTCCAACCCAAGAAGTATTTCTCTGCCAGTGCCAGGAAAGGGCCGGCTCGCCTTCCTCCAGGTCCGTGCGGTAAGGAAGCAGAAATTGTCTGATCTGCTACCTGATCTTCAGGAGCATGTATGAGTGTGTATGCACGTGTGCACGTATTGATCTATTTATGGCTCTGCGCCTCCTTTTGGTCATTTTCAAGTGGGCACTTAGGACAACTCACTTCTCAGTGAGAGCACCGGGCCCCAGGGATCGACAGAAGCCAGGGGAAGAGCCACATCCATTTCGAAGAACGTCAGTCAGCTCTGCCCACCCAGCAGTTTCAAGCTGGAAGGAAGCTGGGACCGGAAACATGGCTGTGGGGAGTAGAGTGGGGAGGGTCGAATTTTTCCAAATCTTCAGTTAGGCATGGTTGCTGGCCCTGGAGACCGGTGGCATCAGGTGGCTGTCATTCCCTCTCTTAAGAGGCAGCTGAATTTAGGCTCATGGAATGGCAAAGCGATTGGTCTTACTCGCCCTCCTCCTCCCCCTGCCCCCGACAGGGAGGAGTCTTGGACTTGGGGCAGCAGAGGCCCGTGGCTTGGCTGTGCCTGCGCTGACTGAGCTGGAGCCAAGTCCAGCTTGGTGGTGGGTGGAGGTCATCATGAGTGGGGAGGGAGCCTTGAGCTCAGAGACAAGGATCTTCTGCAGAGTCGCTAATGGAGGCAGTCTTCTGTCCACGGGGCTGTCAACATTTCTATTTATAACTGACGGGTTTTTAGAGTGGTCACAGGATTCCTTTCAGAGGCTGAAACATTTTTTGTCCAAATATCTCCAAGTGCTACAGAAAAATCAACGTCTTACTTTTCACAGTGCCAGATGAGGTCTGGTTCTCTTTTCATAGCACGTGGGTTTTGTTGTGATGTCTGGTAAATCCAAAGTCAGTTTAGGTTTTTTTTTTGAGGAGGACATCCTCTAATAATGCACGTCAACTTTTTTGATCGATTTGATTATACGCCGATTTATCTCGTTCGTAGTCCTTGCCTGCCTTTTATTTATTTATTTATTTATTTTTTCCCTCAATGAAAAAGAAACCTGAGCAATTCGGAATTAGATACTTTCTCACTTGCCTTTTGCTTCCGTGTTGGGTTGGCATCTGCCAGGAGGGCTCCCTAGGGAACTGGGGCTAATCTTTGAAGGGTTAATTTACATCACACATTCAACATGAGGAATAATCGTGGAGCTTAGAAGTGCCGTATTGCTTGGGAGAAAGCAGAGGGGTCTTCTGCTGCTTTTTCTCAAAAAAAAAAATTTTTTTTTTTTTTTTTTTTCAAATCAGCGGGTGAAGCTGGCCAAGTCTGCAGGGAGGTGCAGAATCCTGGAGGCGCCAGACTACACTGAGGGGGTCTGGCCAAATGGCACTCTGCTGTTCGTCCTTTATCATGGAGCCTGGTCTCAAGTACTAATCATCTTATAACCAAAGCTGCTAATGAGAAAGAAGATAAGGAAAGTTCCCTGCCTGCCTTTCTCCACCCTCCTTCCTTCCCACCCTCCTCCTCTTTGGTTCTCCCTTCTTGCATCCACTCTGCATCTGTGGAGCAGCTCTAGGGGTCCAGGCAGTTGGCACGTAGGTGCTAAAGATGCCTGCAGACCAGTGAGGGAGACAAGACATGGAAACAAACCCGTGTGGCGGAGAGTCATGGAATCTCAGATGAGGGGGTGGGGGATAGGAAGTGTGGCAGGGGCAGTGCCGGGTCACAAAAGGACAAATACTATGAGTCTCCTAGAATAGTCAAATTCATAGCTATGAAAAGTAGAATAGCGGTTGCCAGGGGAACGGGGAGTTACTGTTTAACGAGTAGTTTCCGCTTGGGAAGATGAAAAAGTTCCGGTGATGAATGGTGTGTGCGATGTGAGTGTACTTAACGCCACTGAACTTTATACTTAAAAACGGTTAAAATGGTAATGTTTATGTTAGGTATATTTTGCAATAAAAAATAAGTTGATGTAAAGAAAATAATTAACTACAGACGGTATGGCCAAAATCAAGGTGGCATGCGAATGCCCAAGTTTGGAAAACATTGTCCCGGCCTCGGCCTCACAGTGCGGTTATGAATTATTTGCATGCAAATGAGAAGCCTTATTTTAATAATCTGAACTTTTTCATTTACTATTTCTGGGCAAAAAAGTGTTTTAAAACACTGTGGTGAATAGGCAGATAGAAAAAGATGACATCTGTTAAAAACCTTTTTCGTACGAGTATTCTATTTTATTTCACTTAATTCTAAAAACACCATCACATAGGGATTAACCCAGGTTCACAGACTGGGAAACCGGCCTCACCGAGTTTAAGCGTCTAGACCAGCCCTTCCCACCGGGCCACCCACCTTGCTCTGTGAGCTCTTTGGGGGTGTCCCTCACTGTTCCCACGTATCCCATTTCCCCTTCTGTCCATTTGTCACTGCGGAAAATCCCGCTCGCTTGGAATTTTGCATCTGGAGGGCATTAGTTTGAGAAAACACGAATTGGGGATGGAGCAGCTCCTAAAAAATGGGAACGAATCTTGTCCCCGAGCGGAGCACACGCGCCACAAAGCCAGACCAACACTGGGCGCCGCCTTGAACTCCCGGCTCTTCCCGTTCCTCAGTTTCGCATGTGAAAACAGATGTGATTCACCCTCGCCAGGAAAAACACAAAAGTGCAGAGGGGAAAAAACTCACCACCACCACCAGGCACCAGTCACGGCGCCACCCAGAAATAACCACAGTTCCCATTTAGGTCAATATATTTACTATTTTTACTAGGCATGTGCATATACACAATGTATTTTTAAAATGAGCTTTACAATACAGTTTGACCACCTGGTTTTACATATTGGGAACACGGTCTTTTACAAGAGTTAAAATAATTGTGTAGTACAAATCAAACAATCGATTAAGCCTTCTCATTGGGGAAATTTAGATTTCATTTTTTTTTCCCATGGAGACTTGATTCTCTTTGCAATGCCTTGAGAAAAACAAGATACGTCCTTGTCTTTTATAGCTTTCTATAGATGATAGGAACTTGCCCTTCATCTTAGCTTTTTAATTTGCTTCTCTGCACCCATCTAATCATCAATCGAGTAATCCATGTCATTGTTCCCTGTCTCTCCCATTTGCTGCTTCCTCTTCTCTACCTAGTTTTCCTGGCTGCGTGTGCACACGTGCGCGCGCACACACACACACACACACACACACATCTGTTCCTCCAGCATTCAGCTCACCTTTAGTATCTGCTCCCTCCCCTCTCATTTGCTCTTATAGATGATTCCTTTTCAAGCTACTGTCTTAATTGATTTTGATCGACTCGAGGTTTTAATGTCAGTGCCACATTAGGACTAGCTTTTAATAACCTGAAAATAGAACTGTTTAATGGAAAGTACTAATAAGAAGCCCTTGGTAGAGTTACATGTGTCAAGAAACATGTGACTTGGGCACAGTGTGGATGTGGCTCAGGGTTTTTCTTTTTTAAGTAGTGTTTTTGGAGAGGGCAGGGCAGAGGAAAAGTAGTCGGTACAGGCAAACCTCATTCATTGCACTTTGCTTTATTTCACTTCACAGATACTGCATTTTTCACAAAGTGAAGGTAAGACCCTCCACTTGCAAAAAAAAAAAAAAAAAATTATGACTCAAGGCTCGGATGATTATTTCAGCATTTTTAGCAATCAAATGTTTTTTAAATTATGATATAATGTATTTTTTAGAAATAATGCTATTGCACACTTAACAGACTACAGTATAGTGTAAATGTATCTTTTCTATGCACTGGGAAACCCAAAACATTGTGCACCTGGCTTTATTGCACTGGTCTAGAACCAAACCTGCAATATCTCTGAGGTGTGCCTGTACTCTAGGGAAACGTTAGGGACCATCATGGAAATCTATCCACCATTTCAAGGCAACTAACAAATGATCATCTCTCAGTTAGAACGATAGCCTTTCAAGGTCATGAAATTTGCATGACAAATGTTGCATTAAATGTCGATTAATATTAACTTTGTATAGCAAGGCAGATGCCAGCAAGCATAAGAGTGGTGCATGCAGAAGGTATTAGTTCTGGAGTCCTGGAAGCCGTAAGGTGCTCATCCATCACATGGCCATCTGGAAGGTAGGGACGCTTGGTCATTAAAGAAAATCCCTCTGGCAGCTGAACCTACTGTCCACACACGTGGCCTATCTACAAGAGCCCAAATCGGCTAGGGCCCAACATTTGAAGAGAACAGTGTGTACACGGAATTCACACTCCCCTGAAAAAATAGCTTTCCACAGAAGTTGGTCTACGGTGAATGTGCTCTTCCCTGGACATGCACTTTCACATCTGGGAACCTACCCCGCCCGGCCGGTGACACCTGCGATCAATTGGTTAGGCTCTGATGATAAAGACACAGCACGTTTTGGTTGCCAAGATGTAAGAAGAAAATCTGGTCCTCGGCCATTCAATCACTCAGCCCACATTTACCCAATGCCTGTCCTGGACCCGTCGCTGAGGATGAGGAGGGAAAGACGCCGGCTCCGCCTGGCATGGGGGTTCCCTCTTGTACTTAGGTGAAGCATTGGCTTCCATTTACTTTCTGAACGTGAACGTTTTCAATTTCTAACATCTGCAGGGGCAGAACTACGAGACACCCCTGAACTTGGAGGAGACTCTAGAAATCTGGCTCAGGTTGGGGGGTGGAGAGACACCTCTGCTCTTGTTTTTGCTAGGTTCCTGCCCTTCTTGTTATCGGTTTTCCTCAAATCAATAAAAATCTACAAGGTGAAAAGGTTGTTCTGAGACCAGTCACAGGGGGCGGGGGAGGGGTGTCCATACAGGGACCTTGTAGGACCCATGAAGATGTTCCTAAGCAATGAGAGCGGGTGGTGGGATTTACCTGGGATGGGTGCCCCAACCCTGCCATCGGGGTGGGTACTAACTGAACTGTCCCCCTGGAGACTATCTGGGTCTCCTTGGCTGAAGAAAGAAGCCCAGAAAGCACTTCCTGGCATTTTAAGAGGCCAAGCCTTTTTCTTATTTACCTTAAAAGAAGTTCACATGCTACAAAATGTCAAACGGACAGCCGGGCTAGCGACATTTCGAGGGCATCGATATCAAGGGCGCCGAGGTGACTACCCCAGCTTGAGTCCTAGACTCTTCCCCAAGCAGAGCTTGGGCTGCCAGTCTCTACCGAGCCATGAGGTAAGAAGAGGGAGCCCATTAACGGGGGGCCCGCAGGCAGCTAACTAACCTGAAGGGCGAGGGGAATTGCCACTTACCGCAGCCGGGTAGAAACGTCTGCGGGAAGCAGTGCAGCCGGCCGTGCCAGCATTTGCATATGGAACACCGCCTGGGCAGCCAGGTGTCATGGGGCACAGACCCACAGTTCCTGAGGACGAATGCATGAGGTGATACGTGTGTATGTTAAAGCCCCCGTTTCTCCTTCCCTCTCCTCCCCACCCCACCCCGTTCCCATGGCTTACTCTTTGTGTCTATCATGCTCACAGTTCCGTCCATAGAAGGAGGGGGGGCAGGCACAAAAGGACCCCAGCATGCAGGTTCCCCCATTCAGACAGCAGGTTTTGTTGAGCTCCTTACCTGAAACGTAAGAAAGGGTGGCTCAGAGGGTGGAGGGATTGAAAAGCTGAGCTCCTGTTAGCAAAGGTTAATATGGCGCCAAGGGCTTACTCTCCCCCCCCAAGTGTTTGTAGATGTCTAAATATTGTAAACATCACAGAATAAGTCCGGTGTTTAGTGTTCCTTTTGCGGCCCCTGCGTTTGAGCATTGAACTCTTTCTCTTGCAAAGGCCAGTGGTGGTCCCTTGGTCCCGAGCCTGAAGTGGAAGTGAGTGGGGGAAAAGGTTTCTGGGAGATGAGGTGCACAATGCCGGTCTCGCCTCCATGATGAAAAACCCGTCCGACCACCCGCCCAACTCTAGAATCAGGAGCCCACTCTCTCAGGTGACAGAGTGTCAAAAAAAAAAAGAAAAGAAAAAAAAAAAACACATTCAGGGACCAGGAAGCACTATCACCCACACGGTAGATCTAAGGCAGGTAGGTCTTACTGTCCTGGATTCTCATGGCTGGCACAAACTGGGAAGGCCGATGACGAATTGCAGGCTCCTCCCGGGACAGATAGCTGTTATCACTGAAGGTCAGATCTCCTTGTGATGTCCATGCAAGTTCATGGCGGCTCAACCCTTAACGACAAAATCAACTCATAGGGCCAGTATTTCGGGCCACGAGAAAATTGCTGTGATCAAAAGAACCAAAAACCTCTTACCAGCAACTAATCCCAGTTCAAACGCTTTGGAAATGGCCATGATCAAAATCACCCTAGGAAGAGGAACTCTGTCATCGTTAGCAAAACAAAGCAAATAAAACTCTCTCAGTTAACACCTGGGTCTTCCCATCACACAGACAAAGCCACAGACCACTAAGGAGAAATTCTAGGGTGTCATCTTTCTTTTTTTATGTTCTCTTTCTTTTGAAATGGCTAATTCATGTACCAACATAAAGAAACACGAGAGTAAAAGCCACCTAATATGCAATGCTTTTCGATATGTTATTATTCGTAGGCTCCGTCTTCATATGCACATAATTTTTAAGTAGGTGTAAATCTTTGATCTATTTCACATACATTTTTTTCTCCTTTAAGTAGTTTTCACAGGCGAACTTTAACATGGCCGCATAACATTCTGTTGGTAAAATCACATTTTACCAACTATTTCATTTAAACCAGTCATTTGAAGGGTTTTCAGGTTTAAAAAGTTTTCCATTATTCTTAATGGTTTTGCAAATACTGAATCTGTCTCTGCCTTTAATCTTCTCAGAAATAGATTTTTTCATTTGATTAGAATACTGGCCTATCTTACGCAAGAGTTGAAAAACACTAGTCAGAGGCAGAGCCATTCATTCACCTGATCGAAAATCTTAAAAGCCAATGGCAAAACAAGCGCGAAGTCCCAGATCTTTCGGAAAGATGAAATCAGACAACAGAGAGATGTAGACCATCTTACTTCCTAAGCTGGCAAAAGTCCACGTTCAAGATCGGTTCATACCTGGAAGAGAAGCATTCCATCTTCCTGCCGTCCATACCTCCCAATGCAGGGGGGACCCTGTTCACGGGCCTTGAATTCGCAGTCTTTGCTGAAACACCCAAAGGGAAACATTAATTTCCTGAAATAGAAATGAGAATTTAAAAAAGAAAAATATCCCCAATGAGAAAGAGGCTTCCCCCACCCCAGTCTTAGGAGGAGGAGGAGCCAGGACGTCCGGAGAAAACTGTGTGGCCCATCACAGGTTCCCTCCTAATTCTTAGCCGGGGCCTCAGCCTCCCTGGAGATTCTCAAGGACAAAGCCTCACGGGCGGGCAGGGGAGGCGGGACACCCACGCCCAGCACAGCCCTTAAACTCTCCCGGGGTGGTAGTGAAAGGCAGCAAAGCGGGGGAAACAAAGAGAGAATGGGTGAGGCGGAGTCTTGTAAAACTGAGGTTAACCAGGCCTAACGTCTCCATCATTAGCTGCGGGTGAAAAATACCAGATTTACTGTTTTGAAGAAGAAAATCCCACAAATCAATTACGCTGATCCGGTTGGTGATTCCGGGTCGGAGGAGTGGAGGAAGACAATTGTTTTAATCAGAAAACCTTAAACACCACGTTATGGGGCTCTTCAGGCGTTGGATATTTTATTGCCAAATTTTATTTCTCCAAATTTGCTTTCATCTTTGTTTTTTCAAGAGAGGTGTGTTGAGCCCCCTGCTCTGCGCTGGGCGTACCCAGGTGGCCGGGAAGGGTGTGCTCTCTGCCAGGGGGGAGTGAGGGGGAAGGCTGGGAAGCCTGCCGTCAAGACTGAAGTTCAGGGTCAGAAAGAGTGGGGGAGGGGGCTTCCTGACATCACGTGACTGAGTGTACATTCCTGGCGGACCTGCATTGCAAGTGGAGGCTGAAAGGAAGCGAGGGGAGGGCCGGCTGGGAGGTGAGATGGTGCCGCCAGGGTCTGCAACCCCTGACGACCCCGGCCTGGGGCGCAGCCACTGGGGGGAGGGGTCTCCAGTCAAGGCGCCAGGCCTGCTCCAGCAAAAAGTTTTAGAAACACGGTGGTCCGGCATGGGTGACCACGTCAGCCCGGCCACTGGGTTTCACTGGGATTTTTTCAGTCTGCCCTCCCCTCGCCGCCCCGCCCCCACAACCCCCCGATTCAGAGTGTCCCCTTTACACTCCGCGCCGCAGCGGGACAGGCGCGGGCCACTCACCTAACAGCTCCGCGCTAAGGATGATTGAATTCCTTACTGAATACTCCAATGTCAGGAGGAATCCCTAAATAGAATTGAATTCTAATTTCGAAAACCAAAGCCTGGCGTTTACCTGAGACCACCAGACACACAAGTGTGACGCTTTTATGGAGTTCTGTTTCTGTCCAGCTGCCGTAGGTCAGACCCACGCGGCGCCGGCCTGGGGCAGGAGACCTCTGTGTCACCGGGGTCCCCAGTCCCCGGCACCCCACCTCTTCCCTCACCCAGGGCACTGAGGGCTGAAAGTGAGAAATAGATGCCCTTGGTCTCGGAACGATTTCGTATGGCCCTCCGAGCTGTCAGTGTACTAAAAACTGGGGCAAGAGAGACAGAATTGGGTGTTTAAAACCACACAGATACACATCTGACTTAAAACCATCCAACCACACCAAGAATGGTTCAACCAAACAACATCGTAATCAAAAGACAATCTTCCCGTGTCTGTCTAAAATTCAAGGGAGAAAACGGTTTGGAGATGGGATAGATGTTAGCTTTAAAAAGCTACAAACAGAATTAACCCCCAACTAAAGAGTCAATCAAAAGGACAGCCATTTCTGCAGCATACATAGCGACAAGGTTTTAAGGTAAAAGCCTTCTTTTACCACAGAATTCCTAGGGACAGGACGTGTCACCTCTGTCATATCACCTGAACATTCTGGGGGGACCGGATGGGGAGTTCCCCCACCTGAGGGTGGTGTAGCCTCTAATCCCACCAAGCTCAGCTCCCAACAGCTTCTGATAAAACCTCTCCGGTTCATTAACAAGTGAAAGGCTTTCTGTTCTCACTCGTGAGCTTAAACAGCGGCTGGAAACATCTATCTTTGCCACACACCTCTGTGTGAAATTTAGAATAGATTCTTGCTCTCAAAATTTTGCAGACTGAGTGGGGAAGACAAGCTCAGTGGGGTCCCTTTAGAGCTACATTGTTCCGTACGCTGGGTAGGAGGGAGGAGAAGGGTTGAGGAGAGGCCTCCCCTTCTGGGTGCTGTGTCATATGAATTCCTCAGTAGACATATAGACGGTTGTATCAAAGAATGGACAGTTGGTGTTGTTGCTGCATTTTGCGGTGAACTTCCTTGGACGTACATCCTGGTGAATGCTTGGGAGCACATCCAGCCAGTAACTCTCTAGCACTGGAATTGCTTCAAGGGTGGACCTTTCCAGATTCGTTTTCTGAGAAGTCTGCACACATCTCCTCGCCACCCCTTCCCCCCACTCCCCCACACATTCCCCAAGTCTTTACCAGCTGGCTGCACCGAGCATCTCAATTTTTTGCTAATTCTGAATGTGAAAAATAGTATGTCACTGTTTGGGCTTGCTTGTTTTCCATATTTTATGGGAAGCTTGTACAGTTGACCCTAGAACAACATGGGTTGGAACTGTGCAGGTCTACTTTTTTCTCAATAAATACTGTAAATCTATTTTCTCTTTCTTATGATTTTAATAACATTTCCCCCTCCAGCTTATTCGATTGTAAGAATCCAGTATATAATACATATCACATACAAAATAAGTGTTAATGGACTGTTTATGTTATCGGTAAGGCTTCCTGTCAACAGCAGGCTATTAGTAGTTAAGTTTTCGGGATAGTCACGAGTTGTATGTGGATTTTCAGCTGTGCTGGGGGTCAGTGCTCCTAATCCTTGTGTTGTTCAGGGGTCAACTGAATACTTGGCAGGTAGTTCTCTGAGGGAACTTGAACTGGCTTCTCTTTTGGAGACTCAGCCCGGATACCATTTGCTCTGGGAGGCCGTGCCTGTCTTTCCTTCCCTTGGCTTCCGGCTTCGGGTTGAGAGCACCATCCCCCCTCCCCTCCCCCCACCTCCTGACATCCCCACCCCTGTCCTATCAACACTGAATTGTAAACTCCTTGGTATCTTGCCTTTCACCGACCCTACCCCAAATCCTTTATCCCTTAGACTAGGCGGTCCAGAAACCCGGTCTCTGGAAATCCTAGCTTCCCCAGCCTCTGCTGCAGTGTCTGCCCGTGCTCGTTTCTTGTTAAATCTTGCTCCATCTGCCCATCTGTGGTTGATGGGAACTTAAGTCTCGGCCCTAGTTCTTAAAAGAGGGGCGAGGCAAGGCGGGGCAAGGGCTTTGAGAAGCACCGCAGGAAAACAACTTGCTTCTCCTATCCTAGTATCCCTCTGCCCCCAAACTAGCTACTTTTCTGATCTCTAATCCCGTAAGAAGGAACGAGAAACACATCCGAAGAACTCCACGCAATGCAGAATTCTGGTCAGCTTCTTCAAGAGCGTTCACCATAAACAAGACAGGGTAATCCTGATGCACTCACTGGAAACCGTGCTAGGCAGGGTAGGGGAAGTCTGATTTCGGCTTTTAGACATGGCTATGGTTTAGAATTCTTTCTCGTCTCAAATTTTCTTCCAGTCAAATTCAGCAAATAGTTACTGGCCAGCTACTCTGTGCTGTGCACAGTGAGGGAGACGGAAGTCTCCAAGATTGAGCTCTCACTCCCTTCCGCTGTCTCCCCAGATAAGACAAGCCCAATAATCTATACCAAATGCCATTTTAGCGTTATCGAAAAACCGCTAATCTAGAGAGGGCAGTCATTTCCTGATTCAAAGGCCGATGGCCCCAGCAGACTGATGGATTAACAGACTGACCCTTAGAAGTGAGACTTGGCAAGGCAAGCTGAGGTCTCACTTGGTTTCACAGGACCTGGAGAATCTCATTTAAAAGTGCTTCTTAAGTGGATTTTCTATTTGTTTACATCCAGGCATTCTTCACAGCTCTTAATTGTTTTGAAATGGATTAAATGCAAGCCGTGGGAGCGAGGGTGGGAATGCAAAACCCAAACTGTGTGGGAGAAGGTTTCCTCTATGCAGATGGCCTGGGCACTTTGAAGTGTGCAAACTTTTGGGCCAGGCTGGACCTCTGACCGACCTATGGGAATTGTGAGATAATAAAGGATGCCGCATTAAGCCATGAAGTTTGTGAGAATTTGTTACACAGCAATATAAAATGAATACAAATACCTTAACACATTTTTATTGCAGTATGTCATGCATTCATAAAAGCGTGTGAATAGCAAGGGTTATAAGTTAATAAATTATTCCAAAGTGAGTACCATGTAATTGCTACTCAGGTGAAAGAAAAAGATTATTACTAGAAGTGCAGAAGTCTGCCTCATGCCTCTTCACAATCACCACCCTATTCCTCTTCTCCCAAACTAGCTACTTTTCTGATCTCTAATCCCGTAAGTTGTTTTTTCCATGCTTTTGAAACTTTATATAATCATAAGCATGTATGTACGTCTGCTTTCTGCTCGACATACGATATTATGTCAGTTGTACGACATACTGATTCAGCATTTATATACCTTACAAGTGATCACCACAATAAGTCTAGTACCCATCTGTCACCATACATAGTTATTACAGTATCATTTACTCTATCACCCTATTCGGCAGCATTTATTGAAAAGATTATTCTTATATTACTGCTCTACAATACCATTTTCATCAGGAATCAATTGATGGTGTGTCCGTGAGTTTGTTTTCTGATGCCTTATTCTGTCCTGTTGGTCTATTTGTCTCTTCTTGTGCCAAGGCCATTCTCTCTTCATTACTGTGACTTCGTAATAGTCCTTGGTATTTGGCATAATGAATCCTCTCTCTTTGTTCTTCATATTCAAGATTCTTTTGACTATGCTTGACCTTTTGTATTTCTATATCATTTTAAAATCAGTTTCTAAATTTCAAAATAATTCTGTTGGGAGTTTGATTAGAGAGCACTGACTCTTCAGAGAGGAGCTGGAATTAACATTTGTGTCATATGGAGCCTTCCAGTCCATAAATATTTATTCAGGCGTTCTTTAATTTCATTCAAGAATTTTTTTATAGTTTTCTAAATAGAGATGGGTATCTTTTTGTTAGATTATTCCTAAATATTAGTGGTTTTTTGGTGTTAAAGGAAATGGTATCTTTTACTTCCATTTTCGTGGTTGCTGACATTTATACTGACCTCATATCTAATTGACCTTATGAAATTTACTTACTATATGAGTTTGCTAGGGCTGCCATAACAGATCGAGTGGCTTAAACAACAGAAATTTATTTTCTCACAGTTCTAAAGGCCGATGTCCAAGATCAAGTTGTCTGCAGGTTTGGCTTCTTCCGAGGCTGAGGCCTCTCTCTTTGGCTTGGAGACGGCTCCTTCCTTGCCGTGTCCTCACAAGGTCTTTCCTGTGTGTGTGCGTGTCTCTGTCCTAATCTCTTCTTAGAAGGACACCAGTCATATTGGATTAGGGTCCACTCATAGGACCTCATTTTATCTTAATTACCTCTTTCAAGGCCTTCTCTCTTCTGAGGCCCTGGAGGTTAAGACTTCAACGTACACATTTTAGGGTGATCCAATTCAGCCCGTAACACTTATCAAGTCTCATAGTTTGTCCGTAGATTTTTTTTGGATTATCAACATATAGAATCATATTATCGGTGATTAATTAAATTAGTTATGTATATTATTATATGGATTCTATTTCCCTGTTTATTAAGTGAAATGAAATTCACGCAGCATAAAATCGACCATTTTAAAGAGAACAGTTTAGTGGCATTTAGTGCTTTCACAATGGTGTAAAACTACTACCTCCATCTAGCTCTAGACCCTTTAAATCACATATAAGAGCCGGTATCCATGGATCAGTTGCTCCCTGGTGATTTGAGTGAAGGGTTGCCAGGCAAAATACAGAACACCCAAGTTATATTTAAATTTCAGATAAACAACAAATATTTTTTTTAGTGTAAGTATAACTCATGCATTTGAGCCATGCTTATATAAAAAATATTTATTGTTTATCTGAAATTCAAATGTACCTGAAAAAACATTTTTATTTGCTAAATTTCTCAATTGTATTTGGGTACATATTCTGAGAAGCCTGGACTATACAACAACCGGTTTCTCCAACGCAAGCATCATAAAGGTATCCCACTGTATTTTGAATTTTGAATTTATTTGTGCGGGGGAAATCTTTTTTTCCATTTAAATATGATTAAGCTTTTAAATATTTTATAATTGAAATAGTATCTAAGTAATATCTCAACTGAAACTTTTTTCCATTTATAGTCTTTGGTTCAGAATACCATAAACAAAACAAAACAAAATAAAACCCAAACTAAACATTAATTACTAAATAAGTAATTTACATTATTTATCAAGAGAGAAAAAGAATATAAAAATTCTATCTTAAGTAATAAAAAAGCACATCCAACACTTTAGAGGTCTGATTTAATATAGTCACAAAGATTTATTTGTGCTCCACCAACTTAATATACAATTTAAAATGATCATTTAATTATAAATGTCAACAAATAGAAAATATCCCACTTAGAAAATGTCCCACCTAGAAAATATCCTTCCAAAATCAAATCTTTTTGTAATTCGAGTTATTGTGTATACACGAGAGAAAGGTGTTTTTCTGTTTAGGGCAAAAGTATATGAGGAGTGTTGCCATAAAGTGTGTGTGTGTGTGTGAGGTGTGCGTAGACTGATGAGTTAATCATCAATTCCTGATGATTAACTGTCAAATAACTGTCACAATGTCGGATATCAGGAAATCATCCTGACCCACTTAGTAAAATCTGTAAAGAGAACCTAAACTTGCAAATGTTTTAGGAAATTAAAAAAAAAAAAAAAAGGATAAAATCAAGACTTTCCACACCTGTCGCTTTAAATACTGAAAAAAATGTTTACATTCCTTGGGTCAGAGAGCTTTCTTACCCTGCTGTTTTTGAGGTTCATAGCTTAGAATACTGAGCCACGGGGCCCTCTTCCTTCTCTGGCCTGTTTTACTGAACACACTTCAGGATTTCCAATGTCAAAAGGTCCCTCATCTGCCCGGCGTGGGGGTGAGGGGGCGGGTGGTGCAGATAATCCCCGGTTATAGGCTCACTTTGGCCGGCCTGTCTGCGCTGTGCCAAGCCCTCCCTTGTGAAGTCTGTTTTGTCTCAGGCCGGGCTGAGTCACATAGAATAGATAGATAGTTTATCAGCACATGTCCTGCAGATCATGTTTTCAGTTTACAAATATAGCCGGTGAGCGCACAGGCAGAGGCTCCGGTCGCTGGGGCGCCTCCGGCTCCAGCGTGTGACGGCGGCGGCCAGGGGCTCGGGCTGCGGCGCAGTCACAGGTAGGTGGCCGTCGTGGAGGGGGCGCGGGGGCTCCTGAAACCCGGGGGAGCTGCGGCATGTGGCACCTGCCAGGAGGACGGGGGCAGTGCGCCCCCCGTTTCTGTCTTTCCTCTGCGCCACGGGGCGGACATCGCCAACAGCACACGGAGCCGACGGTTACGCATTAATCTGCATTTTAGGGCAGGGACCGGAATTGGATGGGGAAGAAGGAGACCGGGCGGTTGCTGCGGCAGAGTCCCCACGACTCCTGCTCCGGGGGGTGGCTTACTCCCAGCACGCTGCCCTGGTGCCCACCGCCGAGCTCAGAACTTTCTGGTCCGCGGTGTTGCCCAGCAGGAGATAAATCGACTTTGTTTGGGTCTTCGGTGCCCCGAAAGGGATGATTGACAGCTGCCCGGGAAGTCTTTCGTCCCGGAGACTGTCTCACGCCCCTAGCTGGGGTTCGGGGTGGAAAGGGGATTGCACGCCGCTCAGCTGTGCTGGCGGCTCTCCTGCTGGACCGCGTCCTCCCCCAGGCGGAGCTCAGGGGCTGGGGGGCTGGGTGTTCCCCCAAACGCTCTCCGCTAGCCATGCGGGCGGGGAAAATCCTCAGACGCTCATGGGCCTCGTGTTTTCATCTGATATTTCATCGGTGACAATGTCTGTCTCGATCCTTCCTTCCTTCCTTGCTCTTTCCTCTCTCTCTCCCTCTCTCTCTCTCCCCTTTCTTTCTCTTTCTTTCTCTTTCTTTCCCCTCCCTGTCTCCCTCCTCCCCCTTCCTATTTCTCTTTCTTAAATAACTAATGTTTTTTGAGCTTTACTAGGAGCCAGGTATTTTATCTTAAGCACTTAACACGATTACCACGTGTGACCCTCTCACCGATGCTATGAGCTTGGTGCTGCCGTGACACCCCAGCTGGCCGGCTGGGCTGAGAACCTGAGGATCGGAGAGGTTAGGTGACCATCTCGGGGCTGTGCCACCGTGGGCAGGGAGGCTGGACTCTGGCCCAGGCAGGCTGAGTAAACTCTGATACTGTCCTCTTAGCCCATCTGCAACATCTGCCTCTCCTGGCTGGTTTTTCTAGTTTAACAAATTACCGCAAAAAGAATGGGTGTCCCCGGAGAAACCCTGATCGAGTGACATAAAATGTCATTTAATTCAGACTGGCTGAAACGTCGTGACCATACTGACATCACTTGATATTTAGCCCCTATTTACCCCACTGTTTCTGTCGAAAAACTCACTCTACATTCTAATTCTGGGTCCAGGCAGTGGCCTTATGTGAGGGTAGAATGGAATTTGTATATCACTAAAGCCCCTTGTCTGCCATAGGGTCCCCACTGTACGCTGGTGTCACCGGAAATTCCCATCAGTTACTGCCATTCCTCTGGGTTCAGCAGGGCTGATGACAAGTGTCTCCTTCACATGGCGGGTACACCTGGAAGAAGGCTGTGGAAGGCCTGGAGCTGGTCTGCCGAGGGAAAGAGGGGTCTTGGGGCTCCAGAGGACAGGTGGGGAGGCGGGGAGCCTGGCCTCGCCCCATGGCTGGTGCAGGTGACCCCCCGACCCCGGCTTCCGTTCCCCTCTTCTCACCTTCCCCCTTGATGCCGATCCTCTCCCAGCCTCGCAAAAAGAAGGAGCATCAAGAAGTGTTGGCACCTGGACCGAGAACTTTGTCAGGTCTCCTCCCAGGCTCCCCCGCGTCCTCCCACCTCAGGTTCTCTCAGATGGTGGCCCCGTCCTCAACGCCCTGTCCCCCAGCCCCGTTTGTCATTTGACAAGAAGGGAGAGGACAAGGTGACTGGAAAGTCACCCCTCCTGTCTGAGTGGAGACTACTGTCCTGGTGCCAGGGGACATGTTTTTCCAGTCACGCCCTCTGGCTCAGGAGAGCGGATGGTTCTGGAAGGCAGTTCTGATGAACCTGGGTTATGGAGGGAGCGTGGGAAAGTCCTTGCTCTTCCTCATGGTCCCTGCGGGACTGTTCCTCCCGCCACCACACGCTGAGAGCATCTTTCCTGGTCTGGCCCCCACAGCAGCTCATGCTGTGCTGTTGCTGAGCTGACACGCTGCTGCGTTGACACGCATCCCTTTCTGCATCCGTTCTCCCCTCCGGATTGCGAACTGGGAGGCGAGGACGGGCATCTGTCTGTGTTTAATGAGTGCCCATAAATGTCGGGTATTAGGGTTCCCAGGAATCAAAGCGCAGAAATACACATCAAATAACCTGGCTCGGTGCACGGGTTTCTTTGTTGAGGTTCAGACATGAGAGCCTGGCATCTCTAACCCTCGTAGCCCCTCCAGATCCTCCCGTCTGTCACCGGGTGCCTGCTCAGTGTTGGGGGGAAGACTTGAAGGGACCAGGATCTGAGCCCAAGTCTGGGGTCACCCAGGGGGCTGCTCTTCTCAGCTCCGTCTGTGGACAGATAAAGTATAATTAAATGAACGACCGAACAATTCCGCGTGTACTGTGGGTTGCGAAGTACATAAGCAGGAGTCCGGAGGAAAAGTCACAGGCAGATCCACTTCAGACGAAGGGTCGTGGAAGGCCACGCTGAGCAGAGAACACTGAAGCTCAGTTCAGGCGGTGTGTTGCGGGAAGCCACGTGAAGGGGGGAAGGGCGTCCAGGCAGAGGGGGAGCTCGTGCTGAGTCGGAGGTGGGGAGACGTGGAGGACAAGGAGGAGCGTGGTCGGGTGAGTGGAAGGGGCTGGCCCAGGGCAGAGCATGCCGGAGTCTTACCTGGCCCCGTGAGGAGCCGGGGTCTTCCTTTCTTTCCAGAGAGAAGTCTTTGAAGGACTTGAGTCAGGTGGCAGCATGATCTAGTTCTCTTCGGAAAATGACTGTCGCTACTGTGTGGCAAATGGATTGGGTGTGGGTGAGTGGAAGTCAGGAGACCGGCTGTGAGTTTTGCACAACGGAGGCCAGATGTGACGCTACTTGGTGCATGCCCTTTAAGACTTAGGTGATCAATTGGATGTGTGCATGAGTGTGCACGTGTGCACATGTGTGTGTGTGTGTGCATGTCTGCACAGTGAGGAAACAGAAAGCATCAAGGAGTGACCTCAAGGTAAATATGAAGTCATTCTTGAGATGGGAATTAAGGCAGCCCGGGATGGATAGATTCTAAAGGAGTAAGCTTGGAGGGCTTTCTGTTTCTTTGAGACATGTGTGCGACATCCAAGGAAGCAGCTGGATGGAGATACCAGATGTCACTAGAAAATAAGGCTGATTTTTACAAGCGCCTCTTATTTTACTGTCCACTGTATTAGTTACGGCTACATAACAAAATCACCGCAACGCTTAACAGCTTAAAACATGCATTATCTTTAGCTGAGTGATTCTGGCTCAGGGTCTCTCATGAGGTTGCAGTCAAGATGTCACCCAGGGCTGCAGGCCATCTGAAGTCATCTCAGTTGGGGCTGGAAGATTTACTTTTAAGAGCTTCTGCTCACATGGCTGTTGGCAAGAGGCCTCAATTGCTTCTTCGTGGAGTTGCTTGAGCCAGCAGGCAAAGAAGTCATGACATGGTGGCTGACTTCCCCCAAAGTGAGTCAAGAGAGAGAGAGAGAGAGAGAGAGGGAGACAGAGAGACCTTGTAGGACCTAGTCTCAGAGGCCACACACCATCACTTTCACATATTATATTCATTAGAAGTGAGTCACTAAGTGTAGCCCTTGCTCAATGGGAGAGGAACCAAGCTCTACCTTCGCGAAGGGAAGAATATCAGGGAACGAGTGGGTATAATTTAAAGCTATCACAGCTACCAAAGCAAAATATTTTATATTTTATGGTCCACTAAAGCTGAGATTAAGAAACTATAACCCACCGGCCTGGCACATGTTTTTGTACGGCACGTGGGCGCTGCTGGGACAGGCTGGCACTGTGAGCGGAGAGCAAGCTGGAGTAGCCCCATCTGTCCTTGTCCCCCTCTACCCTCAGCCTCTGTCTACCTGGCCAGCTGTCTCTCGCTGCTGCCCGAGGCCCACGCTGGCTACTGTCTATGCGTTGGAGACTCCGCTGTTGGCAACTGCCAGGCACCGAGCCGTGGAATCTCCACTCGGGAGTTGGTTACTTAGCAAGTCACCTAGCTTCCGGCCAGCTGCCCGACTTGAGATGACCGGCAGGAGAAGACACACAGGCGTCTGGGTGTCGTGGGGGCAGAGAGTGAAACTGACCGCAGCAGTTCCCCTCTGTCCTGCCCCTCTGCTCACCTTGGGCCAGTGGCTCTTGTCCTGAGAATGTGTCCAGCTGTGACAGCTGGGCAGAAGCATGGAAGCATGTTCATTGCACGGGCAGGCCCACCCCAGGCAAGCCGGGAGGAGCGGGCCGAGAGTTTTCTGTTAAGTGAGTCTCTATATAATAGTCTCGATTTTGCCTGCTGGCCGGCAAGGCCTAAAATATTTACTCTTTTGCCCTTTGCTGAAGAAGCGTGCTGACTCTGGGGTAAAGCGAAAGGTTTTTCCGGGAGGAATTTGCAATTTACTTTGCCACTGCGAATCCAATCTTCGAGAATCTCCAATAGTTGATGTTTTCACTCAGGACCTGGACCGCTAAGCACTGGAGAGGCACGAGCCCCAGGATACCCTGTGCCCCAGGGTCCCTTCTGTCGCAGTGAATGACGTCATTGCCCTCCTCCCGTCTCTGGTGTGGTCCCTGGTCTTGTCTTCTCTGAAAGATGCTCTGCGGCTGTGGACAGTGCAGCCAGATCTGGAGATGCTCTGCGGCTGTGGACAGTGCAGCCAGATCTGGAGATGCTCGCTCGTGATTCTGCTGAAAGCAGGCGAAGCCAGGTCTCTGGCAGGGAACTGGCCTCGGATGTCTTCTTGGCTCTTTGCTGTCAGACTCGGTGAGGTTCCGGGTGGAAACTGTGTTCTCACGGTGCTCAACGGAGTCTACTTGGTGGCAAAGTTTCCTCTAAGAAGGCGGTGGCTTTCTTCGTGTTGAGGGCCTCCTCCAGACTGGGTGCCGTAATTAGCTTTTCTCTGTTCTGCTCTGGTAGAGTATGTCCTGGTGATATTTCTGCAGTGCTGGAGAAAAATTCCTGCTCAGAAAATTACATTCACGTATCTGCTGAAAGATCGTGCGCACTGGACTTTATGCTACAAAGAAGAGATGAGCTTTGTAAATTTGCCCAGAGTCTTTCTCTTCTCTGAGCTGTTAAGTGACAGGCACCTGCATCTGTCCCTGATATCTGCCTCCTCTCTGGTCCCCAATGTGGCTTTGTTACTGAATAGGGGAGGGGTCTCCTACCTGTCCTGGAGTAGGAGACTTAAGGGCTCTTGCTATAAAATCACTTTCCTGGTCTCAGCACCCACCCAAGGGGCTCCTAGTTTAAGGTGGAACCTGTCCGGTTGTCCACGGGGCCTGGACTCAGCACCGTCCTGCAGGAGACGCCAGGTATTTCTTAGCTTCTCAGGATCTCTGGACGTTGCATGTAGCTCCCTGGCGAATGTGGTTGTCACGTACCATCCTTAGAGTCTCCAATTTTTGTTACACGCATTTGCAAACAGAACACCTTACAGACAAGACCCCGATTTAAATCCTGGCACATTCAAAAAACCCCTTTCATTGAAGGATGATAGCACCTCCTTCTCTGCTTTGGAAAACGCAGGAAAAATGGTGAATGCAGTTAGATAACAGACGGAATATTCTCTTCCCCACCAAAATACCGAGACTAACATTAATCTACAACTATTTAAAAATAGAACAGAAAGACATCAAGAAGAGACCGTTCCTCTAAGATAGGAACTTGAATTACATTTATCCGCGTCAACGAGCGATCACTCTTTAACGCAGGAGCAGTCAACGCACAGATCTGGCTACTCCTCAAGGATTTACTGGCCTAAGAAAATGAAGAAACTCGACCACAGAATCTGGGGCGCGACTGCTTTATCTGCAGCACGCGCACCCCGGACAGAGCACGGCTCTTCCAGCTTCGACTGCTCTCGGCTGGCAGGGCCGCTGTGTCCACCGCTCAAACACAGCTCACACTACTTGGCTTTTTGGTTTGCTTTATGTGTCGACTGGGAGTGCACGCAGACATTTCCTCAAAGAAACGAGGCTGCCCGATTCTTGCCCTTCGAAAAAATTTTTCTCCGTTACTGGCCGTGGACTTCATACTCTTGTTTTTGGGTCGATGCTTGGCATTTGTTTACGGAGGCTTTTATGTCAAAGCTTTAAGACCCTTTTGCAGCTCGGGTGCTCCTGAGCTGAAGATGACAGAGTAAGGAAAGTAGTAAGCGGAAAAGTAAATGCAGAGCTGTCTGGTTCTGGGGAAGAGGAGCCGGCGCAGTCCATCCTGCCTCTCCCACTAAACGCTGCTATAAAACCTGGGTAGAACGCACGGAGCAGCAGGAGGAGGACCCTGAAAAGCAAATGGATGTAAGAGGACGAGGGAAGGACTCCTGGATTCAAAGTACCGTGGGACCTGTGCTGTGTTTCCCATTTTTTCCCCACCAGCACAGCCCAGCCTGGATTCAAGGCAGCCAGAAACCCAGAACTGGGCCTCAGGGCACCTAGTTTGGCTCCGAGAGTCAGAAAGGGGTCTCCTAATGCCGAGAGAGAGGCAAATCCCTGTTGTTCTTTTGTTTTTTTCCTTCTTTTCTCCATCTTCTCCTGCCTCAGCTCCCGTGGGATTCTGAAGTAATCCTATGAAGAAGACTGGGGGGCGGAGGAGCCCGGTCACCCTAAACTCTGAAGGAGGGGCCCTTCCTTTCTGATCACAGGAGCTGTGGTCCCCGGAGTGTGGAGAAAACTTTCTTTTCTTCTCAGTCCTCTCACTGCTTGACCCCCAAGTTCAGTTGTGGGAACTGCACAGAGAAGCAGAGAAACTAAAGCCCCAGGGCTCTGGCCAGAGGACTGGACAAGGAGGCCCCCCGGCATCTGGAAGGACCAGGGGAAGGGGCTCTGGAGAGCAACCCCCGAAGGGTGTTTATGCCAGAGTCTGCTAGAACCATCAGCCTGTCCCAGGCGGCCACCGGGCGATGCACGTGGAACAGCTGGACAGCACTGAAAAGTCAAGATGGATCTGACACGGGAATCACGACCCCGAAGCCAGGCTGGGCTGTGGGGTCCGAACCTGACGAGACTGATCGCCTACCGTGTCGGTTATCAACTTATTGCCTTTCAGCTCTGAATGCCCCTTTCAGTGTATGCGCTCTGTGAAATAAACACCTTTAAAATGAATACCATGTAAAAATTTCTCATGGGAGGACAGTGTGGTAGGAAGAAGCGTCCTGCCTTTTTCATCGTGGGCAAGGGGTCGGCCGTGTGAGACATCTCTGGGAGTCTGGCCCAGCCATGGGTCCAGAACATGGTTTTTTTGCAACCCGGCAGCTTTGGCTAGCAAAAATCTTTCTTGCAGCTCGCTTGACCCCCAAAACAGAGCCCTCGTTATAGCCCATGTGTTCTGAAGGCCTCCTGTTCATGCTTGTACTTGGACTTTCTCTGCAAGCTTCCACGTGGCCTGCACGCAGCCTCCTGTGGTCTGAAAGGTGACACACCAAGATGCCATTCCTTCTGCGAGTCCCTGTGTGGCCCTCACCCTGAAGGCCTCCTGCTCCTGTCGGCCCTGCCTGCCCAAGCCGCCGGTTGCCTTCCACCTGCCCTCTGGGAGGTGGCCTCTCAGTGGGCAGCCCGACCAAACCAGAGAGCGAGGGCTTCTCTGCTATCTGGTGGGCCGAAACGCAACTTCTAAAATGAGGTCTAAACCCCTTTTTTGGGTACTCTCCCTCTGCTCTGGGGTGTGAGTGGAAAGATAGAAAGTATCAGCAAAGAAATAAAAGATATAAAGAACCAAATGAAATAGACGATAATTGAAATAAAATACTCCTCGGATAGGCTCGTGAACGTGATGGAGATGACAGAGGGAAGGTAAGGAAACTAGAAGATAGAGGGCTGGATATTACTGATCCGAGAAAAAGAAGAGAAGAGATTTATAGAAAATAAACAGAGTCCACGGCCTGGTTAGTACTTGGATGGGAGACCATCTTGGAATACCAGGTGCTGTAGGCGCTAAAAAAAAACAAAAAAAACCCAAAAAAACAGGGCCTCAAAAATCTACGGAACAATATCAAAAGGCATAATATTTGTGTTTTCATTGTACCAGAAGGAGGGGAGAAAGAATGCAGTGCAGAAAAAAACAGTCAAAGGCATAATTGCTGAAAATCCCCAAATTTGGCAAAAGATAAAACCTACCGATTGGAGGAGCTAAGGGAATCCCGAACAGGATACACTCAAAGAAATCCACGCCCAGATTCATCGTAATTAAACTGAGGAAAACGAAAGACAAAGAACGGATCTTGAAAGCATTGAGAGAAGAAGGGTGTATCACTTATGGGAATATTATGATTCAAATAACTACAGATTTCTCATCAGAATCCTGGATGCCAGAAGAATCCCAAAGCACGGAAAGGAACGAATTGTGTCAGCTCAGGATTCTATATCCGACAAAAAGAATTTTCAGGAATGAAGGTGGAGGAAAGATAGCCTCAGACGGCAGAAGACAGAATTTGTCAGCGACTTCCTCTAAAAGAGTCGTTAAGGGAAGATTTTTAGAGCAAAGAGAACTGACAGCAGAGGGAAACTTTGGACAACGGGAATGAAGGAAGAACAACAGATATGCTGTATGTCAGGGCAGAGATGATGGGCTCGCTTTCTCCTTCTGACTTCTTTAAAATAAATGTGATCATTGGAAGCCAAAAGGATAGCCCTGACTGATGTAATACATAGGACAACTACAATGGAAAGGTGAGGCATACGGGATCCTATAGGGTAGGAATGTTTCTACATCTCACCTGAGATGGTAAAATATTGTTTCTAAGTAGACTAAGAAGTTAAGCGCGTATCTTATATTCCTTAGGGCAACCGTGAAAGATGAAAGGCTACACAAAGAAACGTAGTAAAAAAAAAAAAACACAACACACACAAGAAAATTAAACGGAATACTAAAAAAAGGTCCAGATAACACAAAAGAAGGCAGGAAAGTGTAAAAGAGGAAAAACTAAAAAAGGATCAAACAGAACATGAATAATAAATTTAGACCTAGACGCAAACTTATCAGTAAATTGCCTAAGCATACCAATGAAAAGACATTGCCAGAATGGGTTAAATAAATGATTTAATAAGATGTCTACAAAATCTCACATCAAATATAACCATATATTTAGGTTAAAAGTAAAAGAGTGGGATCAAGAACATGAGAAGACAGCTCGCGAAATGGAAGAAAATTTTTTGCAAATCATATGTCTGGTAAAGGACCTGTCTCTAGAATACACAGAGAACTACTACAAGCCAGCAATAAAACGACAGCCCAATTAAAAAATGCGCAAAGCATTCGAATAGACATTTCTCCCAAGAGGGTATACAGATGGCCAACAAGCACTTGAAAAGATGTTCAATGTCATTAGCCATCAGGAAAGTACAAATCAAAGCCACAATGAGATATCATTTCGCACTTGCTGGGATAGCTATGACAACGAAAAGGTAAGTGCCGAGAGCATGTGGAGAGACTAGAACCTTCGTGCACTGCTGGCGGGAATGTAAACTGATGCAGCTGCTTTGGAAGACAGTCTGGCAGTTTCTAAAATGGTTAGACATGGAGTTATCAGATGACCCTCCAGTTCCACTCCTACGTATTTACCCACGAGAACTGAAAATATACGTCCTCATAAAAACTTGAGCCATTTGTTCCTTTGTTAGAAATCTCTTTTAGGGAAAGGGGTTTCGAGGGAGACAAAGACAGTCCTAGATGTCAGAATTTAAAAAAAAAAAAATAGAGGAATAAATTGGGGTCAGCATTTCAGCTCTTTACACTGAAATTATGGACTGCAAATGTTCAGCTGCCCAAATGCAAGCCCGTGTTCCCAGCACATTGGCAAGTCATGAGCGGAGAGTACGCGCTTGAGTCAGAAGATGAACTGTTTGGCTTTGCCTCCTCACTGACTGCTAGTTAGAAGTGTCTGGAGTTAGAGCAGGAATAATATTTCAGCCCCTGCTGTTTGCCATGACGCTCCGTGAGTGTGTGTGTGTGTGTGTGTGTGTGTGTGTGTGTGTGTGTGTGTGTGTGTGTGCTGCGATGGGAATGGGTTTAGCTAGATTTCGACGCTGTAGCTAGGGGGAGTTTAAAACGATCTCTAGAAAGCTATTTTACTTAGACAAGGGAAATAAATATAGCTCAGTGGAATAAACATTAGAATGCGCTTTTATGTCCTGATTATTTTTTTTTCAATGAGCAGATAATCACTTAAAACAAACAAGTAAACATGAACTGGGAAAAAGAAGAGAGAAAGCTCCGGGAGGCCCGAGAGCGAAGCCATCTGGATGCACATCTTTTATTCACTATTCATTTATTCATTCATTCATTCATTTACTTATTAATTCAGTAAACATTTATGGAGGGCCTACTATGGGCCCGGCACCGTGCTAGGTCTCACTTACTCAGATGTGAGTCTGACTTTCCTCGCACTTGGAAAATTACATAAAGAGAAGTCAGCAGCTCGTGAGGATTTACATCGCTGGGGAACCCCACAGAACATGTCCCCAGGCTGTGTGGTCAGTCCCAGGTGGGAAACTGCTCAGGGGGGCTTGGCACAATATTGTGCTTTTGTTACTTAATCGTGTCCACTGTGTAGCCTCAGATAACTCTGTGTGTGTGCGTGTGTGTGTGTGTGTCGTATGTGTGTGTGTGTGTGTGTGTTTCTGGTTAACTCAGCAAACTTGCCCTTGAGTATGTTACAACCTACTGGGAAGATTAGATGCTAGTAACCTCAATAGAATGTGGAGCCATGAAGCCCGAGGAATCCCCAGGGGCCTTCAGCTGAGTGGGGAGCCGACTCCAGCGTGAGCGCTGCATTTTGACTCACACAGAGGATTATCAGACTAAGAACATTAGCAAACTGCCTCTTGGAAGGGAGGAGGCATTTTATCACTACTTAGGACAACTGATGCATTCACGTTTCAGTTTAAAGTTCATAGTTAAACTGTTTTCTTCGGTGTGTGTATGAAGCTGACACATCTATATTTTTTAAATAGGTAATTTCATGCTCCCAAAATGGGGCATAAAGTGGTCGTATTCGACATTTCCGTCATCAGAGGCTTGTGGGAAACCCGTGTCAAGAAGCACAAAGCTTGGCAGAAGAAGGAGGCGGAAAGGCTCGAGAAAAGTGCCTTGGAAAAGTACGTGATTTTTCTGTACTTGCTTGTAGCTTCTTGAGAGAAAGGGACCAGGACAGGTGAGCTTTGAGGTGTGCAGGGGGTTGCTTCCGGGATTCCTCACTGTCAGTGACACCTGCTCAGTGGACTTCAGAACCTTCGCGCTGTCAGAACGAACATTCGATTCCTATAAAGTAACACCCAGAGCTGTAAGATCCCACATGCATCCTGGGCACCATGCTAGGCACGGAGGGGACAGTGATGACATGATAAATTCCTCTACGGCTAGTTCCGTAGATGACGGCTTAGCTCACTCCCTGGGCTGCTGCCGCCCTCCATGCCTGTGTGAGCACGTGATGGCTGTTTGGTCATACACTCCAGCCTCCACCCGTGAGCTGAATGCGAGATAAGGTTCGCCGTGGTGATGCCATTTTTTTTCAGATTGCAATGATGAAATTGGACTACTCTTATGTAAACTCATGAAGTACGAGTCAAAGAGAGTTATTGTGTAGATGAAAACTACTAAGTCGAGTGCTTTGGAAAATCTACATTTGTGATAAATATGAACGACAATTGAATTAACACCGTACTGACGAAAGCAGGACAAGGGAGAAAGGTTGCCAGGTGTGTCTGTAATTTTCATTCCCTGTGAAGAAATTGAACCTGGAACTCTTGGATGGTGCATTATGGGTGTGGTTTATTTACAAAAGGCAGAATGGGACTTTCTTCATTCTCGAAGAAAGTCCATGACCCTATATCAAGTTGGCAAATGGTGATACATTTCTATGTTTTAAGTTAAAAACAAAATGTGTAAGGTGCAAATGGCTCTTTATTTTTGGTTCTCCACTCTTATGAACTATTTGGATCGAACAAATACCTGTTCTGATCATGCTTGATAATTAAGCTGCTACTGTGGGCATCCAAATGGTTATCATTGTCCCCAATTTGAAGACAAGGAAATTGGGACCTGAGTAACTTGCCCAAGTTGGGACGGTCAGCGAATAGAGGGTTTGGCCAAGCCTAGAACTTCTTTTCACCTGCTACTTAGCATCGATACAGCTTCGGGCCATGCGCAGACCAGGGCTGCATGTACAGCCTGGTTCTAAAATTGCTCCCTTCTAGAAGCCCTGCATCCTGCCTGCCTCCAAGTTCCTGAGCATGGAATGCACCAAATTCCTGTCAAAGGCTGGCTACCTATTTTGGGATAAGGAATGTGTCTGATAGGTTCGATTGAAAACGACCACGAATCTTGTTTCTATACCGCACAGAATATTAGCCTGTTCAAGGCTCCAAGCAGATATCGAATCCCTAAATGGAAGGACTCCTGGATTCAAAGTACCGGGTTTAGCCCATCACGTGCTAAACACTGTTCCGACGACTTAATTGGCATCCAGAGGCAGCAAAACGTGGTCCACAGTCATCATCGAGCTCATGATCAAGTTGGGGGGATAAGGAACAAATGTGGAAAATTATGAAATGATAGGTCAGAAAATTAGCAACAAGAAGGGACTGAGGGGAAGAGTCCTGAGCCAGCTCCGGTGTCTGAGTGGACCTGGAGTTCACGAATACCAGGTTCACCTACGGAGGTGAAATTTCCCAAGGTGGCTGACGGATGACCTTCTAAAGTCGGGTATTTCATAAACTGGGGCTGCCTACACATACCTACCCAAACGTTCTTGAAAGATCGGCAAATTCTCGTGGCCTTGCATTTTCAAAAAACTTGGGTTGGCACCACATGCTCTCCAAGGAAATTGTAATTAGTCAAATGCACAGGTAATTCGGGGAGGAAATTTGGCCGGGAATTCCTTTCGACTCGCCTCCTCTACTTTTTTAGTCAAGTTGCTAATATTTCACAGCTCTCGGGGTTTAAGGGTTTCTTCTACATTCCTCACCGCGGAGGAAACAAGAAAGGGGAGCTGGGCAAAAGCGGGGGGCGCGGGAAATCGCGGGCCGCGCGAAGGACCGCACCCAAGCCCGCACCCAGGCGGCCTTCTCCAGATGGGGGATGGCGATGACCCGGACAGTAACTGCGGCCTCTGCTGGGCGTTCTAGGATAAAGCAGGAGTGGGACTTCGTGGCGGAGTGCCGAAAGAAAGGCGTCCCCCAGGCCGTGTACTGTAAGAATGGCTTCGTAGACACGAGCGCGAGGCTTCTGGAAAAGATCGAAAGGAATTCTCTCCTAAAGCAGAGTCCACTTTCCAAGGAGAGAGACAAACGGAGCAGCGCGTTTGTGTTTGAACTTTCCGGGGAGCACTGGCAGGTGAGTCCACGTGTATCCTGTACCTGCAGCCGGCGGACGCTGCGTGCAGCGCGGCGGTTGGTGTCCGCTGCCCAGGTGAGCTCACGGCCTTGACCGTGGCCGCGTGAGCGCTCCCGCTTGAGGGGATCTGCTCCGACCCGGGTCTTCTCGTCTCCGCCTCCGTGCAAGGCAGCGGAGTCCTGGGAAGAGCAGCGGGGTCCTCTTGGATCCCCTCCCAGGCTGGATGCAGGATGCACAGCCTTGAAAATGCTTCGAGCTGCTGCCTTTCCTCCAGACATTTAAAATACACGCTTGCCCACACCCCTCTTTTTTAAAACCAGTGGAGCCTTTCACTAAGCTAACTCCCCGCAGTGGGTGGTGACTTTGCTGACCTGTCACCGGGTGTGGAGCAGCAGCAGAATTTCCTCAGACAGCTAGCCGGGTTTCCTGAGGTCCTGAGGTCAGGACCAAGGTGTCCCCGCGTTCTTTCCCCAAGTGCTCACAGGTACTTTCTGCGCTTGCTCCCCTCAACCTGCTGCTTTGCTTGGAGAGGCATGTCCAGGGTTGCCCGTGACCTGCCCCCTCCAGGTCGGGGTGGCATCTGGGTGTGCCACAGGTGGGCGAACTCAGGCTATTGTCTGTTTCGGTGTGACAAGGTTCTCTGGGACTTGCCCTCCATCTCTGTGGAGCCTGGGGTCAGCTCCCTTGTGGCCCAGCTCTTCATTTGTCTCAGCTGCAGGACGACACCACCCGGTGTGCTGTGGGGTTGCAGTCAGATCAGGAGGGGCCAGGGTGGTTTGTCCAGGGCTGGGTGCCAGGCTGGGTGCCAGGGGCGGTTGCACAGGGCCCTGTGCTTGGTCGAATGCTCTGCTGTCACTGTCTTGAAATTCTTAATAATTTTTAGGAAGGGGCCTGCATTTTCATTTTACACTAAGTGACTCATTTCAACGTCTTTGAATTTTGGTTTCCTCTTTCAACGGGTCTGAGCAATGCCCACTCTGCTTATCTTACGGGACTAATGTGAAATCATATTCGAGGTGAAAATTCTTTTATAAGTTAAAAGTTCAACCTGTGTATCCAATAGCAATGATCATAAAGCACATCATAAGTACCGACTGTCAAGCAAAAGGGTCACCGGACTTTCTGACTGCCACCTCCGCCCTCCCCACGCCCCCGCCCCTCGCCCGAGTCTGCCCCCCCTCCCCCGCCCGGGTCTGCTGTGGTCAGCCCCAAGGTCAGGGGACGCACGTGCTGTCCTCATCTTTGTTCCAACCCTGCAGTGCTAAGCGCACCTTGCTTGCAGAGAGGGCTCCTAAACACGTGGAGAACTGAATCTCTTCAGCAGAACAAACAGCCCCCCTCAAGTACTTTTCGGCACCGTTACAATTTTACCCCAAAACACTTGAGTGAGGGGAGGCCTTGGGGACTTTTGCCTTCCTCTCTGTCACTTCAGAAGCGAAGGCCCAGGGAGGTGGTGAGCTCGGCCGGTGGCGGAATCCTCGCTGTCGATCTGGAGCTCGTTCCCTCCTATAGGCTCATAAAAACGTCGAGAAATTTGGCCCAGGAATATTAGATGTTTAGCAAGTGTTTTTAAAGGCAACTACAGAGAAAGGGAAATGCAGCACAAATTTAAAAATCTAATACGTGGACAGATTTTATTTTTAGAAGATGTTCAATTGGTATGTTCTGAGTAAGATATGTCATGGTTATGGGCGTGAGCCTGGTCATCTGTGTTCACTAGGCGTTCGATTTTAATGACATCATGAACTCGCGGCATTTTTAAAATCAGGCTAATCGGTTACTGTGGGATTAACGACAACTGCAGACAGCGTCTCTGCTTTCTTTTTGAAATGGCTGGAGAGCTGACAGTTAAGACTAACGTTCTCGCTTCTGGTTTTTTAAAATAAACACAAGATTTGCCTTGGCTTTGCGCTCGCTGCCGCTCACCTCTGCCATTTCGAGGACCTAGTGCTGATTGCTGTGATTCACCTATTTCAGGAGCTCCCAGATTCGTTGAAGGAGCAGACACACCTGGAAGAATGGCACATAAACAATACCCTGATTCGAATCATTCCTACCTATATTGAGTTGTTTGAAGCGATGAGAATTCTGGATCTGCAAAAAAACCAAATCTCCCATCTTCCGGCTGAAATTGGTATGTTACTCAGCAGGAGCCTTCGGGGCTCTGGTCTGGAGGGCAGGTGATGCTGTGAGAACTGCTTCCTCCTCCTCCTGCCCCCGGAAATTGCCGGGCAGGGCGGTCTCCTGTGTTTCCAGAGCTGCTAGTCCGTGTCCCCGCAGTGTCCCCTTCAGGTGGCGATGCCACCATCTCACCTGCGTAACTCAGCACATACAGGCATTTGCCAGTTGCTCAGACACTAGAGGTCTCACGAGTAAGCAATGCCGTGTTTAGAAGCTTATCGTTCATTTTCTTTCAGCTGTAGAAATAGCCTCTGACGAACAGCCGCCTTGCTTGCTGCTTACTAGAAAATGAAAGAAATTTAATGCTCACAGTTCTAGAGGCCAGAAGCCCGAGACCAGGGCGCCAGCATGGTTGGGCGACGGCCCTTTTCTGGGTTGCAGACTTTTAGAATCCTCGCATGGCTGTGGAACCCCCTACAGTGGTCATGGGCCCCTTAGTCCTCTCCAGAAGAGAAACAGTCTGTATTGTGTATTAGCCCCATGACCACTGTTGCCTAGACTGCTGTACCGACTAGGAGGCTCGCAGTGTGTACCAGGGCACGTCAGAAGGACCGCTGACGTCACAGCATTACCATTATCTCCCAACGAATGATGAGACCAACAAAACAGACTCAGAAATGGTCCTGCCTTCAATATACCGTCTTCTCTTTCTCATCTATAAAATGGCAAGAAATTTGTATGTCGACTGCCTACTCTGCAGCAGTAAACAAAAATGTTGGTTTCCGAATTTTAAAAAATTAGGGTAAGAGCGCTAAAGTGTTCAATGCCTTAGAACATTTATGATATGTTTTTTTGGAATATTAACGATATTTGCTCTTGTGCTAGTTTTTGGTTTGGAACTGGCTACGTATTTATTCAGTCGAGACAGAATTGGAATGCAGTGTTTCTCCATCAATACAATTATTCTTAGCATGTGCACTTCCTGCCTGTGAAAGGGACTTTAATTTTTTAAAGCATAGTCTTTAAAAAGCAATTAATTCAGTCAATGTAAATTTGAAGCCAAAGATAAATGAATTCCATGCAGTCTATAAATGGTCTACTTGCTTGAATCATTCCACAGGTACATAAAGCTTTGTGCACATTCTGGTACCTAGCTCACTTCTCGTTAGAGCCCACCAACGGGCCGTATCTGGTCTTCGTGCTTCCTGGGGGCTGTACCACATCCAAGGCTTTGCCTGTTATTTCAATCATCATCTAATTGCGAAAGGGTTTGCACTCTGTGGCGCTGGCACCTGACCCAAGCTTTTTGGAGGACAAATCACCTGCAATCACCTCCCCTATAGTTTCAAGAAGGGCTAAACAGGTAAAGAGTAAGCGAAAAAAAATGCTCTGATCAAGGACCAAAAGGCTCAGGATAAATGATGAGCAGACGTTTAATAGGAAATGCTTAAAAAACAAATATAAAATTATGTTTAATACCGTCCCCGCCATCATGTATACAAACGTTTTACATCTTTTTTTGTGGTGTTGTTCTTAGTAGACCTTAAAGGACCGACACTGTGGATGTTAATTTTTTCTTTCTTTCTTTCTTTTTTTTTTTCTGATGACAGGCCGTTTGAAGAAACTGAGAGAACTCAATGTGAGTTTCAACCATCTGAGGAGCATTCCTCCGGAACTGGGAGACTGTGAAAATCTAGAGAAACTGGATTGTTCTGGAAATCTAGAATTAACCGAGCTCCCCTTTGAAGTAAGAAAGTACACATTTTTGCCCTATGATTTACGACATGGAATGGCCTATAATATGGGGAAGAAATTTTAAAAGATGAAGTTTGTCTCTATTATATCACATTTTCCTGACATTTCAATCACCCTTTACCAGCTATTATAAGGTCTTTAAAGTGTTCTTACACCAGGCCAGGACCTGAATTTAAGTTCAGAAATGCCATCAAAGGAAAACTAGGCAAAAAGTCCTATTTTCACATAAGATATTTTTATTTCGCATAAGAGATTTTATTTCACATATTTATTAAATAAAAACTCAGTATATGATGCCTGTTGGCTGTAATGCAGATCCTGATTTATTTGTCCACAATGGTGAAATAAATTGGAAACAGCTGGGAATAAATAAGGAGGGTAAAATTTAAAAAAAGTTTTATATACTCTTACCAAAACTTGTAGATAACTAAAGTAGTCCTACAGATGGGATTTAAGAAGTCCATTAATTAAAAAATATTCGTTAGTTCCTTTTGGTCTGTATTCATTGGAGAAATGATTTAAAGTTATTGTCTGATAAAATCGAGCAGATGAAAACGAACAGGTTTTATTGCCGCATAAAACTCAAGGAGAGAGATAAAGACCACGGTCTTCTGGTAATGAACAGGCTAAAACTAGTGTTGCTGGGGAGGTTCTGACAAGGCCTTGGCCGCTGCCCGTAGTCCTAGAAGGGGTGCTCATCTCCTTTCCTGAAACTCCTAGGCGAGAGGAAGTGGTTGCTTCTACTCTCAGCATCCATCTCGCCCCAGGAAATGCCAGATGGTGGTCCCAGTGAGAGGCACAGCCAGTCAGGATTCCCTAAACAAGTGTCAGTCCCCAGTCTTCCCCAGTTAGAAAGTGACTCTATCTTCTTTCAGACATTCAGACTGGAAGTAAGCCAGGTCATCTGTGACCGCTCTTGCTCGCCCCCCACGTCCACTCCGTAAGTCAGCCCTGCCGAGCAGCCTCCAGAGCCTGTTCAGTATCTGACCACTGCCCCACACCTTTCCACCAACAGCCTAGTCCAGGCCCGTGTTGTCTGTCATCTGGACTGGGACAACAGCCTAGGCTGGTCTCTTTGTACTTCTCGTACACCCCCACCCCCGCCTTTATTGAGATATAATTTATATACCGTAAAATTCACCTGTTATAAATACACATTGCACCCATTCAGTTTTAGGATATTTCCATCACCCCTAAGAATTCCGTCTTGCCCATCTACTGTGTAAAATTGCATCGCTTTTCTGTAAAAGCATCAGCTCCTCAAGGGCAACCACCACGGGCTGTTTATCTCAGCACCCCCGACATGTCGCACAGTGGTCCAAAATACATTCCGTCTTGATCTGTTTTGCAAATATTCATAGAAATGTCTTTGGGAAGAAACGTCAGTCTAAAAATTATTAGACGAGCTTCATTCCTACTCTTACAAAAGTGATTAGAATATTTTGTTGTTCCTTTCTAGTTAAGTAATCTGAAGCAAGTCACATTCGTAGATATCTCAGCGAACAAGTTTTCCAGTGTCCCGATCTGTGTCCTCAGGATGTCTAATTTGCAGTGGTTGGATATCAGCAACAATAACCTGAATGACCTGCCACAAGATATAGACAGGTAGCTACTTGCATTCTGAAGGTGAGGTGTATGAATTAGTTACCAACGTCTTAAACACGGGTACCGCTTTAAGCATGCAGAACACATGAATGTTCTTTGAAGTCAATGAATTTGCCGGAGTTCATTGTTTCTAGGAAATGTGTTTGGGTCTTTAAATAATGAGACAATTTCCAGTCCACATCATACATATATGTGGATATATATGTGCATTTGAACACATCTTCATTTTCTTCGGTTCCCAGTAGAATGGCATCATTAACTTGCCTTTACTCCATAGAAGGAGAAGGTAAAAATATTATTATACGTGGAATAGAAACCTATCACTCCTTGTTTAAAATGTCATCGAGGATAATTTTAATTAGTTTAATTGATTTCTTATACATAATCTTTCAAAAAAAATTGATATACTTAGAAAGATTTTCAAATTATATCTTTATAGCTATTTCTTGTTTAAAAATAGCTATTACACTGAATCATGTAAGATTCATTCATTCATTCATTCCACCGATATAGGCAGGTCTGGAGACTGGGCTGGGTTTGAAGTGAATGAAACAAAATCTCTGGCTTCTACGAATCCACAGTCTTCTTTACGGAGCAGCATAAGTAAGCTGTCATGACACAGACGGCAAAAATGGCTTAGTCCCCATCCCCGAAGGCCATCTCGATGACCTTTTTCTTCTCCTGGTACACATGACGCGTATCGGTGCTTTCTGGGTTTGTGAGACTAAATGGGAATTGTTTAGCTTGAAACACAAAGAGAACTTTGCGAAACGTGTGTGGGGTCAGTGAGATTTTGCAAATGAATGAAAGAAAAAACTGGAGTGAGGGATCATCGAGTTAGAATCAAATGGAAAACAGAACAGAACATATTTGGAACATAGTTTACTTGTTTTCTTTTCAATCTGCAGATTTCCTCTAATTTTAAAGTTAGAAAATAGGATGAGAAAAAAAATTAATGAGAGAGGACTAACTGTGCTTTCAAGACATACGAAAGGAAATATGTTGCCGAAATTTGTTTATTTTCACTCCAACTCTAGTATGATTTCTTTCCCAGGCCCTATCCCCCTGGGAGTGAGGCAGACCCTGGAGGAATTTATCGATATCTTAGGCCCCATCGCAGCCTAGTGTATATTACGCAATTTGTTTTTATGCTGCTGCTATATCTTTGTCTTCGGTTGGCAATGAAATCAATTAAAACTTTTAAAAAAAGAACCAAATCGTGTCGCCTGGCACGGCACGGTTTATGTATTTAAATTTTATTTCGATTTATTTAAATCTTTAAATTTTAAAATTTGCCGATTCTCACAAGGGTCATGTATAAAAAACTAAGTAGGAATTTCCTGCGAGAACTTTTTCATAATTCACTCTGGTTTTCTGAGCTGCGAAGCTACGTCCTTGTGTTCTAAGCCCCTTTCTGTCTCCTTAGGCTGGAGGAACTGCAGACCTTTCTCTTGTACAAGAACAAGCTGACCTATCTTCCTTACGAGTTGCTTAACCTGAAGAAGCTCAGCTTGTTGGTGGTCAGCGGGGACCGTTTGGTGGAGCTCCCGACTGCCCTTTGTGACTCATCCACACCTTTAAAGTGAGTAGACCCGAGATCCTAGTAGAGACACATATGGACACAAGGTTAGGAGCCAGGGGCGTCTGGAGCCTGGGCACTTGTCTCAAGAACCGGCTTTAGATGGTTCTCTGAGACCCTCACCCCGGTTCACAGGAATTCTGATGCCTTTTTACAGGACTTTGAAGTTTTTGGTCAATGACATGGGGAGCTAGAGCTGGATGAAAAGATCATAAAGATGTGTTTTCTTCCAAAAATTATACTTCAGTGTAATAGGATTCCGATGACAACTCCAGCGGGATTTCTTTTTTGGAACTTGAAAAACTGATTTGGAAGTATATCTGAAAGGCAGAAAGCTAAGAAGAGCAATGATAATTTTGAAAAACGAGAGTAATGTGATGGAATTTGCCTTACCAAGATGTATTTCAAAGGTGTAATGAACAAGATGATGCAGTACCAGGCAGTGATTTGTAGATAAATTTTTAGGTAGTCCTGAAATCAACCCTAAGACACGATGCAGGAATTTTCATAAACCGGTGGAGAAGGTACGAATGACCTAACACTCCGTTGAGGAACTCGGCTAGAGAAAGGTAAAGACAGTTTTTCTCTTTATAGCATAAGAAGCTTTATAGTACACAGCTACATATATCTATAATATATATATACTATATACATAACATACATATATAGCATATAGTATATAACATATATACTATATAACATATAGCAAGATAGCTAGATAAAGGCACAGATTAAATACAAAAAAGGAAACAGTAAAAAGAATAAGAAACGCCATGTTGATGATGGTGGGTTGACCATGCATTGAACAGTTCTTGAGTCCCCATTAAACTGAGGAAAAAATTAAAAAAAGTCTAAACCCACAGTGATGGTGAAACGGAGGAAGGCCTTCACTCAGCGCGAGATCTCAGCACATTTACGGGTGATCCACAGTAGATGGGGCAGTGGTGACTGATGAAAAGAAGATGAAATAAGCTGATGCTCAGAGGAAAAAAAAACCAAACAAAAAAACCCAGAAATGAGCCTGTGAGCCCTGAAGAGCTCTGGAGAAACTCGATGGTCAGAAATGTCAGGTCCAGGGAGATGTGGACTGGGTCCTGTTGCTAAAAACGGAAGGAAAAACGGAAAATTTCATATAAACGGGTGATCCCCACCCTCGACTCTCTGCCTTGGTTCCATCAGGCAGACAGCTCAGCAAAAGCCTGAGGTGTCCTCTGGGCTGGCCTTGAGGGAAAGACCCTGGGGTTTTGTGTTTGGAGATTCCCCAGGGGACTGGCTTGCTGCCTGAAGACTGGTCACCCACCATGAGGCTGGCCCCTGGGCAAACGCTGGCTGCAATATGTAGATGGCCAGCCAACGTTTTGCTGCCTCATTCTCAAATATAAAAGCCTCACCGAACCTTACCAGGGGATTGTCATGAAAATGTAAATATTGTGTATTGATTTTCAATTTTAGAATCAAACCGCAGGCAAGAGAGAAAAGCCAAATATGGTTACAGATCAGAATGCGGGCGGCCTTGACATCATGTCAGCGTGAAAGGACATGGTATCTGTGATGTGCTTTCAAATGCCTCAGAAAAAGAGGTGGCTTGGAGGTGGATAGAGGGCGGCAGAGACGGTGGCTCCGTGATGGTGAGGGGCAGGCACAGGGGTGTTCGCTGGGAAATGTTTTCAACTTGCCTGAGGGTTTGAAAAATTTCCTCATGAAATGTTGAAAAAGTAAAGGTGTAGGTCACAAACATGGGAGGTGGGAAGGTTGGAGAACTGAAGAGAAGAAAAGGAACATCTCCGCTCGATTTGAATAACGTCGAAGGATTTGTTCTGCCGTAAAAGATATTGCGAACGGTTAAGTTACAACGGTGACTGACGAGGAAGGAGATCGCCTGTGGGACGGAGAGTAATAAAGAGATCGGAGGAGAGACGACTGCTTTGAATAAAAGGTTCACTGCTGTTTTCAGATCTTAAACTATGTGCAGTGATTACTTTGATAAAAAAATTGAAGAATGATAAAATAGAGGCCTTTTTTTGGGATATGGAGGGACGATGACAATTCAATGAAAGAGACTGCAGAGGAGAAGTTGAATAGGTCTGTGCACATTAGAATGAAAACTTCTTTGCTTTCTTCATAGTTAGGCATTAAATAAAAATAAAAGGAAAACGAAGTGGGAAATACGTATGCTAAAATATGGCAGATACATGTGGATACGCCGTGTACATATGTACGTCTTCTACAAGCAGTTAGAATCATGCTAACACCCAAGACAGCGTGATCTACAATTGCAACCAAAGACTATTTGAGGGATTTCCTATTTTGCATCGAAATGACCATATTATTATTGTTCATATCGAAATACCTTTCGACATTGTGAAGGCGGTAGGCCAAATGCCATTTTAGTTTCTCTCCTTTAGTTTCTTTTTTGGTAGCTGTAGTCCATCGTCTAAACACCTCTTTTATGGGGATTTTATCCGAGTCCTTTATAATTAAGCCACCACATTTTGGGGTTGACGTCTCTAACTGGGAGTAATATCCAACACAGTGAGACATCACACAGCTTTAAGGCTCTCGCTGAGACGAAGCACTGCTGTCCACCTCTGGGCCTCCTGCTCGCTGCCCTCTGTGGCTAAGTAGCTCTCATTTCCCTCAGGACGGTCTCTGCCTTAAGGCAGTTTCCATAATCCTAGTGGATTATTAGAAATCCACTGGTGACTCCAATTTTATATGGTCAACTGTGATTTTCAAGTAAGAATTTGGGATTTAGGACCACAAACGTCGACCTCCTGATGAGGCAGGACAGGGCAAATTTCCCTGAGTAGGGGCAGATCACTGAGAGCAGGTTCTCTGGTGGAGAGTGTAGAAAGAATTCAACACACACGCCAAAGTCCAAGTCAAAAGGAAAGTTTCTTAGAGAAGAGGTGACACCCCACAGAGAGAGTGTGGTCTCCTCTCAGAGGCAGAGTGAGAACCTAGAGAGATGAGGACAGTGAGAAAGAGTGAAGGCCCTGAGGGGACCCTGAGTGATCAGGGAATTCGTTTATATGTCATTCTTTAGTTCCTGTGAGCTACAGTTTAAAGACTTTGTTTACCCATTTCCTTTGATACGGACATACAGTGAGGAAGGGGAAGGGGAGGAGTATGGAGACTGGAAAGGTACAAATATGCAGAGCGAAAGGCCTGCTGGCGGTTCTCAGCCTTTAATCCTTAGATTCCCCTGGCTTTTGCCATACGGAATGAATGATTTTATTTTGGGCAGCTGGTAGGGCTGCTGCTTAAAGACACTGTTTTTCCTGTTTTCTCTTCAGGGGGTGTAGGGAAACAGGTTGTCAGCAATCCCAGTAGAAATCTTTTGTTCTGCAGGTGTCCTAGTGGGCTGGCTGCAGAGCTGATCAGCATATTTGCAGTCTCTGAATGTAGCTCGATTTCATATTTTAAGTCTCTTGCCTCTTCCCTACATTACTATGAGAGGACTTTTGCAGTTAAAAATGCACTGGTAGGGAAAAAATGCACAGGTGCAAATGTGATATTGTCCATATTTTCTTGAATAGATTTGTAAGCCTTATGGACAATCCTATCGAGAATACCAAGTGCCAAGATGGTGATAAAATGATGGAAAGTGAACAAGATCGTCAACACTTTGATAAAGAATTTATGAAAGCCTATATTGAAGATCTTAAAGAAAGAGGTAGGTTACTCACAGTGAAAAGTATTTAAAATGAGTGTACAGAATTCCATTAACTCATGCAACATTTATTGATCTAAGTCGAATTGACAAAAAGTGAATTGGTTAGGGGCGGGTTACTTTGTAAATTGTTTTTTCACTTACCAAAAAAAAAAAGAAAAAAAAAGATACGTTTCCTTAAAACATCTGATTTTCCTAGTACATGTGAATGCTTGATATGTCAAGTACTTGACAGAGAAACATACACTTAAAATGTGAGGGCCGCATTCCCAATGGTACATGAGTTTTTAACTAAATGATAGTGACAAAAATGCATTCGGGTTGATAGGAAAACGAGATTCCATTTCAAAGTCCATTTAAATCCAACTTTAGGAAAAGTCACCTCTTATGTAAATTGAGGTACACCTGTATCAAATCACAAAGGGGAAAAACACAAGATGATGGCAGATTAGTAAACAGACCCATTTAATTTTGGTTTCCCATGGGGTGATGATAATACTGAGGAGCATGAGGGGGCGGGGTCACAGTGCCACAGGAGCAGAAGACAGGAAGCGTTTTTCCCTGCGGCTCTTTCCAAAGTGTTCCTGAAGGCTTAGGGCTGCGTCCTCCCAACACAGGAATACATAAACAGGAAACCTGTATAAATCGGTCTTTGTTCTTCTAATCGCCACCAGCTTTCTGGGTGTGGATGCCTGAGAGTTATCCCTTATTTTTTTCAGTTCTCTTTTTTTGTAAGCAGTGTTCTCCCTGACAGAAAGATGCTACGCAGGTGGATTTAGGGAGGAGGGGTCCCAGTCCCCATGACTTTGAAAACCACCTGAGATCAGGTTCCCTCAGCCACCCTTGGAAAATATCACGAGCGTGAGCTCACTCCTCCCCCATTAGTAGGTGTCTGAAGACAATCGATCACATTCAGATATTGAGAGATTTCATGACATTAATAAAAAAATACCATTTATTTGGCAAATTAAACTTCTTTCAACTAAATTAAGAAAATGTCTATATAGTTACCTCTGTCCCTAATCTTAAATGCTGAAATATTATGAAATAAATTAGAAATTTACATTAAAAATGAAACAAATAACAGAACCATTTATTTGTCAAAATTTATCTTTGGATTGTATAATTTATCTCTTGTGAAAAACTTTATTGTTGTATTTTCCTAATTTATTTATAATTATATTTTAGTGCTATTATGTAAAAATACAGGAGTTAGAGAAAATAGGTATTAAACTTTGGATCTATTGTGGCCAGTGATAAAATAATTTGCTTTTAAAAATTAACTTTGGTGAGGATAGATTTTGAATTAATTTACTTATTTCTAAATGATTATGATATTTCTATCTTTCATATATTCGTGTTAGGTTGAACCAAATGATATTGCCAATATTCAGCTGGTTTCCACCTACAAAAATGGTGACTTTTTAATAACTCAGCCTATATGTGATTGGGCATACATGCTTTGAATTTTTTAAAGTTTGTCTTCTTTACTTCATCAGGGAGTCTTCCCTCTTTTCCCTCCTTCCCCCTCAGACAAATATCTGAGTCAGTCACAGAGTCCATGGCTATAAGGAAAATAAGATTCAGTGAGTCCACATGGACCTCCAACCTCGTGTGATTCTAGAATGATGAGGAAGTGAAGCCCCTCACCGGTCCTCAGATTTTAGTGAATTTAAGAATCACTTGCGAGCCCCACCCTCAGAGTTTCTGACTCATCAGGTCTGGGGGAAGGCCTGAGAATGTGCATTTCTAATCATTTCCCAGGTGATATTGATGAGAACCATTGGTATAGACCATCCTTTGGCAAAATTGGGCTATGGAGAGAGAGAGAGTACTCAGGAAGAGCAAGACTGAGAAAAGGAGTAATTACTAGGGTCGGAATAGCCCAAACTTTTCTCATAAACTGTGTTCCCATCCACCTGGTACCCATAGTCCCAAGTTCTTGGCCATCTATTTCTACTCTGTCGACTTTCATTGGTTCAGGGTGATACATTTTCCAGGATCCTGATGTAGCTGTCTGAGTTGGTTGGAAAGATTGCAAAAGAACGAGAGTTAATAATTCTATCTTATTTTATCTTATATCTAAATATATCTAAAGTACAACTATATTCGCGATGGTTGACTTAATGATGATTAATGCATTTATCTCTATACTGAAAATATGAAGTGGCAATAATTTGTGTATTGGAATAGGCCTGTAGCTACATTTCGTAATAAAATGGAGAATGATTGAGTTTATTTATTTTTGTTACAGAATCTGTTCCAAGCTATACCACCAAAGTGTCTTTTAGCCTTCAGCTTTGATACCACCCATCAGAAGACTGCAGAAATCTTCCTGTTCTGTGGAGCTGTGAATCTTTGCATTGTGGGTCATGTCATGTGGGCATAATGGCTTGTGCCTAAGGATGAGTCTAGAAACCGTGGTCATAATCGTTAGGAAAAATGATTTTCAAATTTCAAATATATGAATACCTCTCTCTGTGGACTGAAGAATTGATAAATAGGTTTATATATTGATATATAAAGGTTCATTTGCATATACTTCGTTCTAAATAATGTACATTTACTATTTAAGAAAATGTATTATTCAGGAATCAAGGGATAAAGGGATTGTGCAAAGAGCATTTATATTAGACAAGTCAGATGAGAGATTATTTTGTTATTTTGAAGGAGATTTAATGCATTATTTCTCTTACTGAAAATAATTTTCCTTGGGTTGATACAAACTGCTATTTTCATATGTTTTAAGTTAAATTTTGTAAGTGTGGGCTCTCGGGAGAGACTTTAGGCATAATCTGGCCTTGAAGGTAGAAAGAAGGAATAGAATATCTGCCCATGCATTGGGCACCAGACACTCAGGGTATGCCGGCAGCCCTAATGGAGGAAGTGAAGGTCCGGCTTGTCATGGGAAGCCAGCATGGATGATCGTTTTACCTTGAGTCGGCACCTTGGGGGTCCTGGGACCCACCTGAGAGCAGAGAGCAAAGGCAATGTCCTTAGGGACCCTCCTCTAAGATGGCTGCATAGTGTAGCAAGGATGACTAGTCCACGCTGGTTAGGAATCTCTAGCAAGGCATCCCTAGCAAGGCTTCCTCATGGGTACCACAGGAGAACTCTGCCCAAGGCCAAGATGCCAAGATCCAGAGGGAGCTACGAGGCTGTGTTTTGCATGGGCAAAGATGAGGTTCATGACAGGGATTTGGACTTGTACATCACATTGTATGATCTTCTGGGGAAGTTGTACAAATCTCTACTTTTACACCACTGTCTTGGGCTAAAATAAACAGGATTGTGAGTGTGTTGAAGATAAGCTTAACCAAGTAGGCAGGACTATATGTGACTAAGAAGAAAAAAGTACATATGTTTACATATATTTATGTATGAATTGACTCCAATATGGCCTGGCCTGGTGCTGTCCAATAGAACTTTCTGCAGTGACGAAATGTACAGTGATGCGATGTTCTGTGTCTGTGCGTCCCATGTAGTAGCCACCAGATACACGCGCTTCTTGGGCACCTGAATGATGACCAGTGTGACAGAATTTTAAATCTCATTTAAATTTAAATAGCCATTGGTGGCTACCGTATCAGACAGCATGGGTCTAGCCAGTTGGGTTTTTCGGAAGTTAATCTGGGCCAAAGACGAAGGGTGGCTTTTGTTGTCTCTTATCTGAAGAACCAGTCTGTCCCCAGAGGCATGCATTTAAAAAGGGTTGCTATTGACACCCTAATATTTGGTCTCGATGGGCCTAATCATAATTCCAAATATTTTACCCTTGACACATGTAAAATAGGAAGAGCATTCTAAAACCACAGTACAGGATCACTTCAACTTAAAGACAAACTCTGAGAGGTAGATTAAGAGATAAGAAAGAGTAGGAAAAATTACTTTAATCGAACCTTAAACAATTGTATTTTTCTTTTAATTCTTAAGCAATGTAATTCAAATTCATTAGTTGTACTACTAGAATAATTTTGGAATTTTATTTCATGCCAAGGTTATGCTATATAGAGTCAAATGGAAAATATAATGCAAACGGGGAGATAGGGGCTCTCACGCACATTGTCCATAACGTATGTAAATTTTGTTTCAATAAAACCAGTCTTTTGTGCAAAAACCTTGTTCTCGGTGTTATGTTTATTTGAAGTTCCAGTTCATCTTTATCATCTTTACCTTGATTGTGAAATTCACCAGAGGTTAGGGGTGAGAGGCAAAGAGGACCCAAGGCTGAGCTCGCATCGGCAGAGGCAGAATCGTGGCTTTGAAGGAAGAATGGACATATCCTGTGGTTGGGATTCCAGGGTTTAGTAATCAGCTGCTTCACTGCCGTCTAGTTTCAGCTGTGACCAGTTGACCCCAGGTAGCTCCTACACCCCCGGTGCAAGCGTCGACTGGGTCCAAAATAAGCCCTGGGGTTCCCGTTTATAGAATGTTTATTTTTGTGACTTTCTGAACATAATTGTGTGAACTTCTGAAGGAGCTGATGGCCTTTGATATGCCTCTGCACTAAGTTACCAGAGTTGACCCCACCGCATTTGCCTGTTCGTCTGCTGACTTGAAATATTTGGTTTCAGAGGCCTC
>NW_024349803.1:18611586-18696021 GCF_902729225.1 Pteropus medius | reverse complement strand
AATACTTGTCATCAAGGTAAGTTTTATCATGTGCTAGCACTTCGCAGAATTTTGAAGAGCTTTCCAATTCTTTCTTTCTTTTTTAAAAAATTTATTTATCTATCTATCTATCTATCTATCTATCTATCTATCTATCTATCTATCTATTTATTTATTTATTATAGTGATATTGGTTAATGAAATCCAATAAGTTTCAGCTGTACACTTTAACAGTAAAGCATATATATATTTACACGGTGTGTTCACCTCCCATAGTTAGATTTCTTTCTGTCGCCACGTATTTGACCCCCTTTACCTCGTCTATCTCCCTCCTCCTCCCTCCTCCCCCCTCCCTTCTGGTAACCACTAGTCTGGTAGTCCTGCTAACTTTTGCTGTTTCATTATCCTGTTCCATTTGTCTTATCATATCCCACTTATAAGTGGATGATGAAGTGTGATTTTTCAACTTTCCAGCCTGGCTTAATTTTCTCTTACATGATTATCTCATAGTCCAATCCATGTTAGTTTAAATGCAGTATTTCATCTCTTCTTATATTGGTAACATTCCACATACAGCTAATTATTCATCGGTTGCTTCTGTGTCCTGGCCACTGTGAATAATGCTGCTATGAACATCGATGTGCAAATATCTTTTCTGATATGGGTTTTCAAGTCTTTGGGGTAAATACTCAGTAGAGGGATTGCTGGATCATATGGTTGACCAATTCTTAGTCTTTTGAGGAACCTCCATACTGCTTTCCATAGTGGCTGTACCAATGTGCAGTCCCTCCAGCAGAATGCTTTCTTGAAATTAAAGTTATTGACTGTAGCCTTCAGTGAACTCACAAATGGTTTAACTTCCACTTCCCTCTCCATTTTTCACCGTTACCTAGTTTGTTTTTCTTGTCGGCGTACCCCCAGTCCCTCCAGCCCTCTCTGCCTATCTTTGAACAGAGTTGAGTCTTTTTCTGGGAGAGATGTTGACACATGTTTTACATCTCCCTGTATCTGCCATCTTTTTATTGTGCAAACGTGTACACATATATACATGCACATTCTAGTCACTTCTGAAAGCTGGTCAGCACTGGGTCACGGGGAGCCAGGATTGCAAGGCCAGCTCTTTTACTAATGCACTGTATCATGTTGGAACGCTATTTGGCCTCAAAAATCTATGTCACATGAGGGAACATAGATGAACCTTGAGGACGTTTTGCGGAGGGAAGTATGCCAGTTGCAAGAAAAGAAATCCTGTATAACTCAAGTATACGAGGCATCTAAAGTAGTCAAATTTATAGAAACAGAAAGAATGGTGGTCAGCAGGGCCCGAGAGAAGGGATAAAAGAGAAGATGCTCAATGGGTATAGGGTTTCAGTTGCGAAAAATAGAAAGTTCTAGAGAGTGCTGCAGAGGGAGCAGCCAGATGTAGGCAGGGGTAGAGCCCCTCGTCTTTGGGAACAATTGGGGTCCATGGGGAGCAGCAGGCAGATGGAGGAGGGGAGGGGCCAAGCGAATGGAAGTATTTGCAGTAAAGGCCTGACAATTGATTTGATTTCACTCACATGAACGGAGGGAGTTTTCCAGATCAAAAAGATGTGAGGATGAATCTTCAAATTATTCTCATGAATCAGATCAGACACCTTTGAAAAGTTACTCAGTTTCAGAATCCTGGTGAGACTCCATACAGATTTCCACACGTGGTCCTTTAAAACAAGGGTCCTCCCTGGGTGTGTAACCGCCACCCAGTCGATGAAAAACAGAGCTTACACTCCAAGTGGGGGTTTATTTATTTCCTTATACAGTATATCACTATACCTCTCTACAAACATATTAACATACGTTTTAAAACACATGACAAGAAATAGTTAAGAAAAATTAAATGGATTTTTAAGGATATCTCACCCGCCTCAGCGGATGGTCTTGCCTCACCTCCCAGCCGTGTGTACCCCCACTTTGGAGGCCTTTGCTTTAGAACCCAGGTGTCCAGCCTATTGTTGTTGACTGCAAATGCCTCCACAGACTGACATCAGGGGGGCTGTGCAAAATTTTCTCGTGAGGCGACCCTCAGTTTTCATGAGATTTCTAAATGGTTCTGGGAGCCACAAAGGCTTTATAAAGTCTCTGTTCTCTAGAGAATAATGAAATGTCAGAAGTCTTTTTTTTCCCCCCCAAATTCAGGTGAAATTCACATTCAATTAACCATGAAAATTCACATTCAATTAACCGTTTGAGCAATTTAGTGGCATTTAGCTCATTCACAGTGTCGTGTGACCACCAGCTCTATCTTCTTCCCCCTCCTTTTAGAAAAACCCTCAAGATTAAGTGGTCGCTCTCATTTCCCCACTTCTCCCCAACCCCAGGGAGCCACCAATCCAATTCCTGTGTCCCGATTTACCTGTTCTGAACATTTCACATCAATGGGATCATAGAATATATGACTTCGTATGCCTGACTTTTTAAACTTAACATCATGCTTCTGAGGTTCAGTTAGTGAGTTTTACAGCAATCACCACCACCACCACGATTAGGATTAGAACGATTATAGCACAGCAGCAAACAACCACATTCCTGTGTGTGAGATTCTGGGCTATGTGGGAATATAGATCCTCGCCTAAGGTGGAGACCTGGATTATACTTTGCCCCTGGTGGTTGGAGTTTGCTCTCGGCCTGTGTAATGCCTCCTCTTTCTTCATCTGGGTGTTTCCTGTCACTGAATCCTCTGCGGTGCTGCTCCTCGTGGGAGAAGGCGTAGAGCTGGAGATTTCTTCAGGTGAGCTTAGGATTATACTTTGCCCCTGGTGGTTGGAGTTTGCTCTCGGCCTGTGTAATGCCTCCTCTTTCTTCATCTGGGTGTTTCCTGTCACTGAATCCTCTGTGGTGCTGCTCCTCGTGGGAGAAGGCGTAGAGCTGGAGATTTCTTCAGGTGAGCTTAGGATTATACTTTGCCCCTGGTGGTTGGAGTTTGCTCTCGGCCTGTGTAATGCCTCCTCTTTCTTCATCTGGGTGTTTCCTGTCACTGAATCCTCTGTGGTGCTGCTCCTCGTGGGAGAAGGCGTAGAGCTGGAGATTTCTTCAGATGAGCTTGTTGAGAAAAATGATGGGGAAGTCCGTGACTGTGTGGCCAGATCTAACCCCCTCCTAGCACAAAAGCCCCGCAGACACGCCTCGCAGTTGTCACTGTCATGTGCCCCTTTAAGGGGGCAGTCCTTGATGGTAGGGATTTCCTCCATCGACTTAAATCTTTCTCCGTAGCATTCCTTCAGAATTTTGGACACCAGGTTGTTCAGGATCCTTGAGATGTTTTCTTCTGTGAACTCAGGAATCTCAAATGAAGGCTGGGAGCACTTCCGACACCTCTGGGCAAAGACCCGCATCTTCACCTGGCCCATGGATGTCCTCTTATTCCAGTGCATGTGGAAAAGGACTTGAACTTGGGCAGAGGCCCAGCTGCGAGAGCACCGGGAGCACTGGAATCTGTGGAGACAGAAAACGGAACCCTCGGCTTGGCTCAATATGGCCAAGGGAAGAAGGCGTGACCAGCCACACAGAGACATGATTTGACTGGGGTCATGGGTTAGTCGGGGAAGAAATTCCTGAGCCCCTCACTCCTGTCTCCACCGTGCCACCGATGTGCTCCGTGACCCACAGGAATCTCATCACGAAGATAGCAGATCACAAGCCGTCGGAGCTGAAAGGGATCTTGGGCACCTTCTAAGTCCAGTGTGATCGTTTTAGAGATAAGGCGCATGCGGCGACTTTGTCATGCCCAGAGACTCAGTGGATATGAGAGGCAAGACAAGAAACTCCAGTTTCCTGACTCCAGATGCAGATTTGTGGGCAACAGGATCCATTAAATCAGCCCCCAAGGACCCTGAATTGACCTCCACAAATACATACAAGGGGTAGGGGGTTGGTAAGTGCTATAGTCTGAATACTTGCATCCCCCTCAAATTCATACGTTGAAATCCTAACACTCTAAGGTGATGGTGTTAGAAGGTGGGGGCCTTTGAGAGATGATTAGGTCATGAGGGTGGAACCCTTACCAATGGCATAAGTGCCCTTATATAGGAGACCCCACAGAGCTCCCTAGCTCCTACTGCTATGTGAGGACACAATGAGACGTCTGTGACACAGAGACAGCCCTCAGCTGACCACCTGGCACTCTGATTGTGGACTTCCAGTCTCTAGAACTGTGAGCAATAAATTTCTGTTGTTTATCAGCTTCCCAGTCTGGGCTCAAAAATGTGTTATAGCAGGCTCAAAGGACTAAGACAGTAAGTCAGAGACCCACAGGTCAACGAGGGGCCCTACAAGGTCCGGCGTCCTAGGGAAAACAGTGCCTCGCTCTCAGTTGCTCAGGCCCCTCCTCCAGGCCTGCCTCGGTCTGCCAGTGTTACGGGCAGATCAGGTCCAGCTCTCCCTTCTTTGCCCTTCTCCGTCCCAATTCGTTGTTCAAAGTGGCCCGAAAAACTCCATAGTCCTCATGCCTCTGGCCTCAGACAGAGTACAAGAGAATGACACTTCACTCAGCAGGGAGAAGGGCCATTTTCTGAGCTAAGATAGTTGGACAAATACATGTCAGGATGGATGGAGAGAGAGAAGAAGGCAGGGAAGCACATGGCAGCACCCAAGATAGGAATTGTGGGAGAGCAGAGGGCTGCAGTATGGCAGAGACATTTAGCAGCCACCGAATTATCCATGCGTTCCCTGCCATTTCCCAGCCCCCTTGCAGTTAGGTTGGGGCAATGTGACTAGTTGGCTAATCGGACGTGGGTCCGAGTGATACGTGCCACTTCCGGAACGGGCACAGAAGCCCTTGGAAGGTGCTCTGGCTCTCTCCTCCTGTGCTTTGGTGAACTTGGTGTCATGTGTTAGATTAAGTCTCTGATATTTCAGGGTTTATTTGTTATAGCGACCAAACCTAGCCTCATCTCACTTGATGCAGGGGCATCTGGAGTCTGGGCCGGGGAAGCAGAGGGGGATGGGAAGGAGTCAGTCAAGCCTTCCTCCTGCATCTTGATTCTTGCGTCCCAGGATGGGGTGAACGTGAGGATGAAATGAAGGGAAGATGCCAAGTTGCTCTGACCCCCGCGGGTGAGATGACCCTGCTGGGAAGTCATTCAGAGAGTTGGGGAGTCGAGAGGTGCAAAGGGGCCTGGGCCCTGTTCTTCTAAGCCGCGGGGCCCTGCCCCCACTCTGGGTCACGCTTCTCTGTTGGTGCGCCAGCACAGAATTCGAAGTTCCCAAAACAACAAACAAAAACCAAAAACAAACAAACAAACAAACAAATAAAGGAGCGCTGAGACTTTGCTCAGATGCTCCCGGCGCCAGTTCCCGGCCTGGGACAACTCCAAGTAGTGAGGAGAGCAGAGCTGTCTCCTCTCCACAGATCCTCTCCCAGAGACGGGGCAGTAGGCAGAGAGCAGGTCCCTTCCCCAGTCGTGGGACAGAGCCCCAGGCCCCCACCCTGTGTGCAGGGGGTGACCCCCATCCTTGGACCTCTGCTTTCCCACCTGGGAAAGAGAGGGTGAGACTTTGGATGATTCTAAGGGTCTTATTTTAAAAGGATTCCATTAGCTCGGAGTAGAGCGGTTAAGATGCGAGTGGCTCGGCTCCCCCTGCCCTCTGCCCCCTCCTGGGGGAGGGAGTCTCCTCAGTGCACAGGGGCCTCCCTCATGAGCTTCAGGTCTCCCAAGACAGGGGCGCATGCGCCGAGCCTTGCTCACCCAGCTCTCCTGCGCTCGAGCAAAGTCATGACCATCCCTCCCCTTCCCTTTGCGGTTACCCCTTGCAGCCTGATTTCTCCGAATCTAGGCATTTGCCCACACCCGTGCGCAGTCCTGCCGTTGTTTTGGGTTTCATTATAAAAATGAAAACCACCTTGAATGAAGCTAAACGTTCTTGGGTAGTGGCCACCTTACCTCCCGTAATCTTCAGTTTACAGGCGTGGAGCAGAACAAGAAAAGTAACAAGTAGACACAGTAAGAAATAAGGAAGCATTTTCTGGAAGGTATATATACCACCGCATTCCCTCCTCACCTGGCAAAGACCGACTGCTGGTGTTGTTTCCAGTATGGCTGCAAGAGATTGGGAGTCAGGCGTCTGTCTAGCTTCAGGGTCCATTGGTCCCAGGGTTTCTCTGCCTGGATCAGCTCCTGGAACTCTTGCTGCCACACCTCCATCTCCTGGTCCATTGTCGCCGCCGCCTCGGTGAGCTGGGTGGGGTCTCCTGGGTCCTGACTGATCTCTAGCAGGACATGCAGTTCCCCACTTTAGAGAGCCGAGGCTCACACGCTTGCTCCCCTTTGTGTGACCTGTGGACGTGGTCTTTGACCTGAGGACGAAGGTCGGTTGAGTCTGGCTGCACGTTCAGAGAACGGCACTGGGCTCCCCAGGAATTTCAAAAGACACGGAATGCATAGTTTTGTTCATGAGAATAGTACCCAAGGCAGCTCCGGACCCTGCGTTGGGGAAGCGGATCTCGGTCTGGCCCTGCTCTTCCTTCTCCTTCGCCTGGAACACCCCCTTTTCCCTCCGAAGCCCCTGTAAATGGTGAAGAGAGGCCGTGGAGGCGTTGTCTAGTTCCAACATTTGAAGATCGGGAGGCTGGGCAGTGGGGGGTGCGGGGCAGGGTGGAAGGAGGGGCAGGGGGGAGGAGAGACCCAGAGAGGAAGGGGGCGGCCATCGTGGGCTCTCACCTGATGACTTGGTCCCTGCTCTCTGCCCTTGACTCCCCTTCTCACGCCCAGTCACTGTAGCAGACACCGAGCTGTCCAAGGTGACGGAAGCTGGGACAGTCCCCGTGCCCAGGAGATGAGGCTGCAATGTCCCCACTTGGGTGAGAGGCCGCCGGCTTCTCTATCCCCCACTCCCTGGAGGCGGGGCTTAGGAAGGGGAAGGACAGCCAAGCCCCAGGTGAGGGCCCAGGGCGTGTGGACTAGACTCTGGGCTCCTCCGTCGTCCCGCCCCTTGGGGCACAGCCGAGTGCTGCCCTGTGTGTCACGACTTTCTCCCAGGAGGAAAGCCCCACCCTCAGCGTGTCCTCCAGCCTGACAGCCCCCTCTCAGCTCAGGCCACCTAACGACCTCTGTCCTGGCCTCCTGGTCTCCTCCTGGCACTGATCTAGCCTCTCTCAGACAGCAAAGCCCTGCCCCCACCCCCACCTGCCCAGTGGTGCTCAGCTTGGCTTTTGGCTCCTCCTAGGCCACCCCTGCATTTCTACCAGCCTCAGCCCTGACCAGCTCAACCTCCCCCAAGCCCGTATCCACCCCTGCACCCTAAACCGCAGTCCTCACTCTCTGCCGTCCTCCGGACACTCTTGCCCTCCCAGCCCTGTGCCTGTCCTCATGTCCACCCCACTTGGAGCACCTGCCTCCCCTCCCTCCTGTGGCTGCTGCTCACCTACAGGTTCTAGGGCCCACACCCCCACAGTCACGGTGCCGGCTGCCGGCTGAGCTAACACAGTGCTCTCCCGCATCGATCACACAGCCAGTTCAGAGAAAGGGGCGACCTGAAATCTCGTGAGACAATGTCATAGCCCATCCTGTTTTATTAAAATCACCCTTGGAAGTAATCGTGCAATGAGATCCCGAAAGCGAAGAGGAATTTCCCACTTAAATGGCCAACACTTCTAATCAGTCCTTTGTTCTGCTTCTGTAGACATGCTTGCTACATAGGCCAAAGATCTCAGGGTCCACTGAGAACTCACCCTTTTAGTGTTTAGACAGATGTCTCCCCTCCCCTTTAAGATGTATTGCCTTAGTGCCTGTTTGAAAAATCCCATGCTCTGTAACTGCCCGTAGCCCATAGCGATGTCAGGGGTCTGTGAATCAGCCCGTGCCAACTGTGACAACGCAGGTATAAAAGCAAAATTGCCCCTAAGCTCACTGCCCAGATTTTCAGAGCACTAGCTCTTCTGGAAGCTCTGGCGTAGTAAACTGAGTTCTCTTTCTCTCTGGGTTACGGCTTGGATTTACGATGGTCTGATTTTTGGAGCTTTTGGAGCTTTTGGGATTTTTCCACAACGAAAGATGCCCAGACAGCTGAGTGTTTCCGTGCCAGGTAAAATTTACCTTTAGCCTCTTGCTCAGGCAAGACTATTCTAATGGAAAAAGTCTGCATTCCTAAATGATATAGCTATTTAAATGCAACGTTTAAGAATGTGAAAAAACGTCACCTACCCGATTTTCCAGAGCATTCTGGCTTTCTGAGGTCATGACAGGGGCTGCCAAGGCCTAGGGAAACACACACACACACACACACACACACACACACACACACACACACAGGGCTCGGCAGGGGCTGAAGTGAGCTGGGCGTTCCAATCTGTCTGAGCTGCCGTCCTCGGGGGTCACAGGACACCACCTGTCCCAGCCACAGAAGGTGTCACTGAATCGGTCCCGCATCAGCATTGATTCTAACTGCTGTTACGGAGAGGACCACATGGGGTGGCCGGAGGGAAGGGAGGCCCTGGAGGTCCTGGTCAGCAGACATGCAGGAGGGAGACAGACCCAGAGCCAGAATTGTCACCCCCACCCCCACCCAGGCGGTAGCAGAATCTGTCCTCAGGGGGTCAGTCCAGGCCTGCCAGGTGTATCCACCAGCTGGGTCAGACACTGGCAGTCTGAGCAGGGGGTCACACGGAGGGGCAGAGGGCTCTGGGAGGATCGGGGAGGGGACAGGGGTGTGGGAGGGGGGAAGGAGAGGTGGGGAGGAGGGAGGGCTTTGCTGGGGCAGCACTGGGCAACCTCGCCAAGCCGCCCCTTCCGCCCTCACTGCTGCTGCTCCTTGGTGGGGGCCCTCGCTGTGGCAGCCTGGCCTCCTCCCCCACCAACGCTGTTTCTCAACCTGACTTTGCTCGTGTGAATTAACTAGATGTGGAGAGTCTTGTTAATCTAGTTTTCTCTTTCAGCCTCTTTCTCAGAGCTCCTCCAACCCACTGCCAGCGGATTAAGGGGCTTTGTGAAGGGAGTGAGGGTGCAGGGGAGACGATCCAGGCTGGACGGCGGGCGGTCTTCGGTCTGGGGCTCTGACAAGCTGTGTGGCAGTGGACAAGTCGGTTCAGGCTTTTTCAGGATAAAAGGGTACCTTTTATGTGGAAGGATGTCAGGAGTGCCTAGTGCAGAGAAGGGCCCGTAAGCTGGTCTCTGGCGTCGGCACAGGAGACAGTTGACTACACAACTCAGAGGCGGTGTGACACTGTTCTGTTTTATTGTGATTTGAATACAACTCTTATACTTTCTATTTTAGCATTTGATTATACTTTGTGGTTAAGGGAGCAGGGAGTTAAATTTCGGTGGTTAAGCGAAGAAGAAAATCTTATAGAGTATATTATTGTTAATATTCATGATTAACTAGTACATTCTTTTCTCAGTCATTAGAACAGAGCTACCTGATGGAACAATCTAAACTTTTAATTCTTATATCTATTACATAAGATACAGTTTGACTTAAGTAAAGGTGTTAGATAGATGTATTCATAACAGCAAGTATTGGCTTGTGGGCGGACATTGTTCTTTCTGCCTGAAGAAATCTTTTAAATGCTATTTGATTTATGCTATATCTAAAGTTTGAGCTGAACCTTTCTCATAGCTGTTCAAAAGTTTCCTTGGTGCAGTATTGAGGAAAATATTTATAAAAATCAGTTTTACAAAGCTGCTTTTGTAAGCTAAGTTTTTGTTCCTTTGCTTTTTAAGCAACAAGGAGGTCCTGATCTAGTCAGCCTTTCTATAAAACTTAAACTACTATAAGGCACATGAATTCCATCTTTATTCACTATACGTATGCTATCTTCATTATAAGCTCCTGTATAAGGCAAAGGAGGATCAGGTAATCTTTTCATACTATTAGCCCCCCTAGGTGGATACCAGAGTTTTCCATTTATCCAGTAGGCCACAAAAGGAGGCCCTTCCATAGTAGGCACAGGCTTATGAGTAAATTTCTTATCCTTTACTAATTTTTCTACTAACTGCGTGGGAACAGGAGTATAAGCTGGTTCTAATAATTCAGCTTGTTGTAATTTGTTCATAACATCTTTAAGAGGCGCGTCAAAAGGAATTTCTCTTAATAATTGTTCAAATAAAGGGTTTACGCATACTGGACACGTCAGGGTGACTGGAGCTGATTCCATACGTGGGGAATTTACTATGTTTTCCTCAGATCCAATTTTAAGGAAATCTACTTGTACAGCGTTTACACTTACTAGAATTTGTGCTACCCAAATTCCCCCTGTTAATAGGATCGTTCCTAAGAAACCAATTATCCCTAAACACATGCCACGTCCTCGTTGTTGACGATGCATTCCTTGAAGCCTCTGTCTGCATCTCCGGACCTTGTCACGCAGTAGGGTAGAAAGAGGACGCGGCATCTCTCCCTTTTTTATTTTTTAATTTAAATGTCTCAAGTTGTGTGTGTAGACGCTTGATTGACGAAAGAATCACTCTGAATATGACTGGAAAAATGATAATTTATGATTAAAATTATGAAAATAGTAACCCCAATGTGAATCAGCCCTGACCACCAAACAGTTGGATGAATGCTGCTTAAAGAGCGCCGTAAACTTTCAGCCAAATTTTCGCCAAAAGGTAAATTCAATGGTTCATGACTTATTGCTTTTATATTATTTCGTAATGCGTGTAAGTCCGGAGCAAGATTAGTATTATGCCAAATGCCTTGTAAATGAGTTTTTACTTTATCCCATGGTTCTGAAGTATCATTATAGCTATATGGAGTAATACAAATCCATTTAAAACGTGCATGACATTTAGTGGTCATTTGCGTTTTTATATTTTGTACCTGATGTCCCAAATATAGTACTGTATCTTCTAAAGCATTAATTCTAGTTTCTAGTTTTCTATCTATCTTTTCTTGAATTGCTAAAGCAGTGGAAAAATTATGAGCAAGATCATTAACATGTGAAGCAGTATGAATTTGTTGCACCAAAGCTGTAGAGGAAACAACTAAAGAAGTTATAATATTAATTAATGCTGTGATTCCTAATATTAATGCTGCAACAAATCTTTTTGGTCTTATGAGTTCATTAAGTTTAACTAATACCTGCAAGCCAGAATCATCATACCATTCTTCAGTTAATGTTACTGGAATCATGACATACGGAGGCTGATATACAATCATGAACACAGTATAATTCTTTGGTAACCCAGAATGTATACAATTAGTTAATAAACAACTTTTACAACTAATATGATATGAATCTGCAGTAACAGAATTATTAATGTCTTTATATTGTCCTAATAGCAAAGTGTATGGTGTATTAACGCATGCTCTCAAGGCTAAAGATTCTGTCTTATTTTCTAAAGGCCTTTTAAAAAGAATCATGTTTGTAGCAGCCAAAAGCCTAAATAAATCTAGATATAAAACTGTTTTATTATGTTTAGGTGAAGTACTTTGATATATAGGAGCAACTCAGCCAGGAGTAAACCATCTATGTATACTACTTCCTGTGGAGTCAAGTCCTGTAAAATTAGCAGTTTTGGTTTTCAAATAATTTCTGTAATTATAATTAGGTGAAGACACAGAAAAATCATAAATAGTTTTGTTGGACTGTACAGGAGAGAATTTTGTAGCTTTATGGTTAAAGCCACAATCAATCCATTTTGGAAATCCATGTTTACTATTTATAGAATTCCAATATATATCTCTATTAGGAAATTTTGTAGTTCATGCCTCTAGGAGGAAAGTAAAAGAATTAGTAAGATATATACGTATCATTATATGTATGATATCCTAATGATATAAATTCTAAATTCCATGTGTTTCTCTTATATATATTATCCATAGGTGAATCAGTTTAAAAAGTTCTATAATTAATAGGGAGGCAACCTGGTAATGGAACTCCTGTTACTACGAAACACAATGGCACATCGTCTGCAAAGCCTTCAAAATCTATTTTGTCTGATGTTTTGTGAGGTATTAATGAATCAGATATACCTCCCATAAGATCAGAATTATTAGTGAAAACTTTAATATTTTGTGATCCCCATGAAGCAAGATGCAATAATGGCGGATCAGGAAAATAAGCCCAATAAGAAAAATTTGCATTAGCAAACGGTACCTGACAAGAAAGTAATGCTAGCATAGCTAAAAACAATGCTTCAGGAGTGGGTTGATGTCCTCCAGCAGAAACTAAAGTTTCCGCCTCTGAGGTGAGTTTCTTAATTTGACCCCAGGTGGGAAACGATGCCTTCTTGGTGGATTGAGCCTGTTGAGGAGATGAGGGATTTATCTCAGCCATTTTCGGAGTCAATGAGTCAGATGTATCTGGCGACCCAGGATCAGGTGTCGAATGGGCCAATGGAGGGAATCTTCTTTTGTGATGCAGGCCGGATGAGCCGATCCGGTATCCATATTGGTGATTCTGCATCCTGTGGAAACACACAAGCATATCCTCGCCCCGATGTTAAAAGTACATCAGGCCCTCTCCACTGACCAGTCAATAAATCTTTCCATTTTACCATTACCTGTGGAGTATGTCTTTGTTCCCAATGTCTCATCATTGGAGTTAGCCCTCGTTCATTAATATTGAGATGATTGATAACGAAAAGAGCATGCTGTAACGTATGATGTGGAGTCAAATATTTATTTATTCCTTGTTGGAGTTTGGATACTTGTAATTTTAATGTTTGATGTGCTCTTTCAACTATAGCTTGCCCTTAAGGATTATAAGGAATTCCTGTACTATGTTTAATATTAAATTTCCCACAAAATTCTTTAAAATTCTTTGAAGTATACACTGGAGCATTATCAGTCTTAATATGTTGCGGCAAGCCCAGATAGGCAAATGACTGAATCATATGTTGTACTACATCTTTCTATGCTTCTCCAGTTCTTGCTGATGCAAAAATTACATGAGAAAAAGTATCTATAATTACATGCACAAAAGAAAGCTTCCCAAATTCTGGTATGTATGTCACATCCATTTGCCATAATATATTAGGACGAAGTCCTCTAGGATTTACTCCCATAGCTAGAGAAGGTAAATGAGTAACACATGCAGGGCATTGTCTGATAATCTGTCTTGCTTGTTCTCTAGTTAAATGAAAGTGCAGTCTTAAAGTTGCTGAATTCTGATGATGCAAAGAAAGCGAAGCTATAGCTTCTTCCATAGCAGTTAAAATAACTTTTGTTAATTGAGCGGCCTTTTGATTCCCTTCAGATAAATAGCCTGATAGATGAGAATGTCCTCTAATATGTCCAATAAAAAATGGATATTCTCTTTCCTGAATTAGAATTTGCAACAGTTTAAATTGTTCGCAAATAGCTGAAGATGTAGAAATAAGAGCTGTGGCTATAGCTGGAAATAAATTAACCATATAAGCCGAATCTGTATATAAATGGAAGGCATTCTTTATTTGTTGAAATGCAGTTATGACTGCAACCAATTCAGTTTTTTTGAGCTGATGTTTCTGTTGTTTGTTGCACAATACTTTGTTCTCCTATGAGCGTCACTGCCTTGCCATTAGAGGACCCGTCAGTAAAAAGTGTAATTGCTGGCGGAGGTAAAGGATTTTTAGAATGCCCTATAGGAAAAACAATTACAGTATTTTTCATAAAATGCAAAAGTGGGTGAGCTGGCAGATGATGTGCAATTGTTCCCGTAAAATTTGCAAAAGCAATTCCCCATTGATCTTCTAGGGTAAATAATTGATCGCATTGATCACTGGTATAGGGTATAATAATCTCTGCTACATCTTGTCCTAATAATTCCTTCCTCCTGATTCGTCCTTGTGTAACTAAGGCTACTAGATGCGGATAACAGGAGATTATTTTCCTTGGAGTAGAAGGTAAATGTAATCATTCAATGGGTAAATCCTGCCATAGGCAAGCAGTAGGAGTATACTGAGTTTTTAAAATAATTAATTTCCAAGGTTTATCATAATCTACCTGAAGAACTCTATTTTGACTGTGGGCTTTATTAACTTGCATAAGTGCTTCTTTTCCTTCTAATGTTAGAGCCCTTGGAGAGACAGGCAAAACATCTCCCTTTAGGATATCAAATAAGGGCTTTAATTCCTGAGTTGTTAACTTTAAATATGGCCTTAGCCAGTTTATACCTCCTAAAAGTTTCTGAAAATCATTAAGAGTTCATAATTGATCATATTTAATTTCTAACTGCTGAGTTTGAACTAAAGGAGAATTTATTTTTCTCCCTAAATAATTAAATGGTGGATTTTACCTCCGGAAAATCCGGAGCAACTACTAATCCAAATTGCTGTAAACTCAAAACCAAACGTTGTAAAATCTCTTGTATATGTTTTTGATCATGAGCCAATAAAATATCATCCATGTAATGAATTATACAGGCTGTAGGATATCTTCCCCTAGTACTTATTGATGCCATGTCTACAAACTTTTGACACAGAGTAGGGCTGTTTTTCATACTCTGAGGCAAGACTTTCCATTGGTACCTCTGATAAGGCCTTTGTGGATTTGGAAATGCCCATACTCTCCGCAATTATAACATCCTTTTCCTGCTCTTTTCCCCTGTTTTCCATTAGGAACTTCTTTTAAAAATTGAGTATATGACTGACCTTTAAGAGCTGCGGCCATTGCTATTCCCTGTATATATGCAGGTGAAGCCTCCACGCAAATCCTTATATAGTCATTAAGACTTCCTGTTTTTCTTACCGGTCTCAAAAGAGACTGACTTGTAAGATTTGCATTTTCGAACGCCAATTGTTTCATGACCATTTCAGCAGCTTCTGGATTACTAATGATTTTTGAAATAGTCTCCTCTAATTTTGCTAAAAATTCCTCATATGGCTCTTCTGGACCCTGTCTAATATTGCTTAAGAAAGTTGTTTTTGTCTCAGGCGAGGGCAGCTGTCTCCAAGCGGCAACTGAAAGCTTTGAGACTTCCTCTAGTGCTGCTTTCGGAAGTTCAAGCTGTGCTTGAGGTGTAAAATATTCTTCAGTTCCCATCAGCATAGAGAAAGTTATTCGGTCTCTGGGCCTTTTCAAAATTCCCCTTTGAGCCGTAACTTTCGCCCTCTCTTCATAATCTGCTTTCCATATTAAGTATAAACCTGGAGGCAAGCAAGATTTAGCAGTTTGCTGCCAATCAAAAGGTGTCATCCATTCACCAGCTATAGAGTCTACTAATTGTAAAGTGTAAGGAGCTGACGCCACAAAATCCTTAACTGCTGTCTTTATCTCTTTCGATAACTTAAATGGTATAGGCTCCCAGTGTGGTGGACTTTCATCTGAAGGAAAGATTATTGGAAAACACCCTAGGCTGTTTTCTCTTTCATTTCTAGCTTGCCTTACTGCCGCTAAGAACCCTACCTTAGTAGGAACCCTTTCTGGCTGCCTATGCTGATATGATGGAGGAGCTGTTGGAGGAGGCACAGCAAACGCCTCAACGGAGCCAAATGTATTATAATCATCATCTTGATTGTATTTTGCTGCTTCGTCCTCTAACTCCTGTTCACCTCCTGGATCTAAAACTTCATTCTCAGTATCATCGTTTTTCTGTACTGCCATTACAGTCGCCTTAGCTGGCTCAGTATTATTTATACTTGTATAACTTCTAGTTTTCTTAACTACAGAACTAAGTGGGAGGTCTTCCTCCGTTTTCCTTGCTAAGCATACGGCCTCATGAGTAGGATCAAAACTATCTCTCAATAAATTCCATAAAGAAAATGCATCTACAAGAACCCTTTCCGGGCCATATAATGTATAGTAAAGTTTCATTTCTTTTCCTAGTTTCTTCCAAGTTTCTAAGTTTAAAGTCCCTTCCTCAGGAAACCAAGGAGAACATTCTTGTACAAAATGAAAAAATTCACGTAACTTCTTACTTGATACTTGAATTCCTCTTTTTACTAACATATGTTTAACTATATCGATAAATAAACTTCTCTCTTTTGACTCTGTATGTCCCATGATTACTCGCCCTTTTCTACCTAGTCTCCTTTGCTAGGGGGTCGGCAGCACCCAGCGGCGAGAGCCTTATCCTTGCTGAAATTATAAATCCTTACCTTCAGGTCCCTGTTCGGGCGCCACTTGCCGCAGTCCAGCCACGACAGGATCCAGGGGGTCCCAAAGGTGGGCAAGGCGTTGGCGCGGGAGACAGTCGACTACACAACTCAGAAGCGGTGTGACACTGTTCCGTTTTATTGTGATTTGAGTACAACCTTTATACTTTCTATTTTGGCATTTGATTATACTTTGTGGTTAAGGTAGCAGGGAGTTAAATTTCTGTGGTTAGGCGAAGCAGAAGATCTTATAGAGTATATTATTGTTAACATTCATGATTAACTAGTACATTTTTCTCTCCATCATTAGAACAGAACTACCTGATGGAACAATCTAAACTTTTAATTCTTATATCTATTACATAAGATACAGTTTGACTTAAGTAAAGGTGATAGAAGTATTCATAACAGCAAGTATTGGCTTGTGGGCAGATATTGTTCTTTCTGCCTGAAGAAATCTTTTAAATGCTATTTGATTTATGCTGTATTTAAAGTTCAAGCTGAACCTTTCTCACAGCTGTTCAAAAGTTTCCTTGGTGCAGTATTGAGGAAAATATTTATAAAAATCAGTTTTACAAAGCTGCTTTCGTAAGCTAAGTTTCGTTCCTTTGCTTTTTAAGCACCAAAGAGGTCCTGACCTAGCCGGCCTTTCTATAAAACTTAAACTACTATAAGGCACATGAATTCCATCTTTATTCACCACACGTATGCTATCTTCATTATAAGCTCCTGTATAAGGCAAAGGAGGATCAAGTAATATTTTCATACTATTAGCCCCCCTAGGTGGATACCAGAGTTTTCCATTTATCCAGTAGACCACAAAAGGAGGCCCTTCCACAGTAGGCACAGGCTTATAAGTAAATTTCTTATCCTTTACTAATTTTTCTACTAATTGCGTGGGAGCAGGAGTATAAGCTGGTTCTAGTGATTTGGCTCGTTGTAATTTATTCATAACATCTTTAAGAGGCGCGTCAAAAGGAATTTCTCTTAATAATTGTTCAAATAAAGGGTTTACGCTTTCTGGACACGTCAGGGTGACTGGAGTTGATTCCATACGCGGGGAATTTACTATGTTTTCCTCAGAGCCAATTTTGAGGAAATCTACTTGTACAGCGTTTACACTTACTAGAATTTGTGCTACCCAAATTCCCCCTGTTAATAGGATTGTTCCTAAGAAACCAATTATCCCTAAACACATGCCACGTCCTCGTTCTTGACGATGCATTCCTTGAAGCCTCTGTCCCCATCTCCGGACCTTGTCACGCAGTAGGGTAGAAAGAGGACGCGGCATATCCAGTAAATTCTGTTTGATCCCAACCTTAACTTCTGGTAGATTGAACCCAATATAAAGAGCAAAATTTTTAACTTTTTAAAGTACGTAGTCAAACAAGACACAAAAAGAAGAGCTATAGATTTGATTTAACTTTTTGCCTCTTAAGACACTCTTAAAAATGGAAAAAAGAAGCCCCCTAATGGGAGAAGTTATTTTTAGCACATTTGAACTAAAAAAGAGGTGAATCAGTATACAAAGAACCTTGACAAAGCCACGAGAAACACATAAACAATGCAATCTAAAAACGGGCGAAAGTTACAAATAGGTAATTTACAAAAGAGAAAAAAACGAAAGTTCAATAAACGCTTGAAAAGCTGTTCAACTTCACTTGCAATCCAGATGTGAAAATTAAAGTCAGAGTGAGGCAGTACTGCACACCAGCCAGCTTTGCAAAACCGAGAACATCTGAAATACCAAGTGTTTATACGCCCGAGGCCCAGCAGGGGTGCGTGTGCACTGCCGATGTCAGTAGAAGTTAGTACTATCACTCTAGAAAGCAGTTTGGCATTAAAGATTCACATGCTTTTTTTTTTAGCGATTCAGCAATTCTATGTCTACCACCCAGAAAAACACTCACTGTCTAGTGCACAGATGAACTAGAATGTTTATAGAGATATCATTTTAATACCAAAACACCTGAAACCCCTCCATTCCCCGTGAATAGATAAACGAATCTTGTCGCGCGTCATCCAATGCCATCCTCTACTGCAGGGCAGATGGGGGGTCATTAGACTACCACCTGCAGCCAAGCTGGCGCATCGCCTGTCTTGGTGCAGCCCAAGAGCTAAGAATGGTTTATAAAGATGAACGTGTGCCGTGTGTCATTCCCCCTCCGCCCCAAGAATTCCATTCTTCTCGTTGCTAGACCTGTATTACAAAAAAACAATTGCATTCAATTATTATTATCATATTGTGAATTTCATCCATAAGATTGGTAGAACTTTTTCTTCCCTCTTGTTGATATAAGTACTAACATAATATCCTCAATTTTGCCTCTTGGTCCATAAAGCCAAACGTATTTATTATCTAGCCCTTTGCAGAAAGAGGCTTGCTGACCTCTAAACTAGAGCTCCATATAGCAACATGGACGTATCTCAAAATCACAGTGTTGAGCAAAGGATTCAAGTTTCTGGAGAACATACACAGCGTGATACCACTTACGTGAAGAACAGAACCCCAACACCACACTCCGTGTAGCTTAGGGAATCCTTCACTTGTCCTAAAACATAAGGGAAGGTGGGTGTGATCCAGGAGGGGGCACTTGGGGCAGTGTCTGTGTCGACAACATTCCATCTCTTAAGCTGGAAGTCGAGTCTGACTGTTCGGTCTTTCTGTATTGATGTATGTTTTAAGTATTTCGTAATAAATTAGAAACGCAAAGACATAAAATGAGGGATTACGAAGTCTCTCCGTGGACTCCGGGCTCCGTGCTATTGGCCGGTCCTGGTACCCTGACTCAGGCCTTTCCCAGGGTCCTGATGGAGCCTGTGGCTGTGTTGTGGCACTAGACAGTGTTTCAATCTCAGGCTTGGGAGTGTGCGTACTATCTACCTTTCCACGTGCTGCAATGAGCATCTCTGAGCAGACGATGCCATGGCCAGGACAGGGAGCAGAGAATACACTGGACTCAAGTGACAGAGAGCTGATTTGTAATTCTGATTTGTAAAGAGTCTGGTTTCTTTATGGGTCCTACCCTCCAATGGTCAAGGTTGTGGCTCACCTGTCCTGAGACCAGCCTACCATAGAGAAGCTCACCTGGTCCAGGGACAGAAGGCACACTCTCGCTGCCACACAGGAAAGCCAGGGAGAGCCACCAGGGCTGAGCTCCAAGTGAACACTCAAGGATGGGATTTGGGACTGGGAGGCTAACCAGCTCGTTGCTCCTGCCACCAGCCTAGGGGCACAAACCACCACCTGAATCTGCGTTTCTCATTCCATTGGCCTTGGTCCCAAAGTGCCAAAATTGTGCTGCTTTATTAAATTAGGACATTGTTTGGGGTGAGGCCAACCTCTCCCAGCAGGAGTGCTCCTAGGGCATCGGAGGAGCCAGTATAAAACTAGGAACTATGATAAAAGAATAACTAGATAAAGAAACTCTATAGAACTGTAAGGCCAAGGGACTGTGCTTAAGGAAGGACACACTTGTGGGGTCTCTCTGGAGAGGGTGTGGTCAGCCCAGCAGATAGCAGAGACAGTCACTGGGCACTGTAGGGGGACAGGCCTTCTAGTGCCTGAGGTGAGCCACGTGGAGGTGGCACAAGGGGCTGCAGGGGAGTATGTGACCCTCGGGGCCACAGGCCTCTGTGCCCAGACCATACGGGAGTCTTGGAGAGGGACTCGGGTGCCAGCATCCAGCAGGGCTACAGAGCACACAAGGCGTGCGGGCCTCTGGGTTCTGTGTTGAGAGATTATCACCAGACTCAGGCTGAGAAATTGCAGCCCAGACTGTTTGAGCTCACATCCACCCTTCCCTTCCCCGGCTCATACTGAGAATGGCAGGAGGGCCTCTTCCTCCTGCAATGTTCCTCCAGCGCCCTCTACTGGAAATGTTTATCACCGCGCTCCCTGTAAAGGAGAAATAAATAATTCCAGCTCAGAGCACAGGTGCTTGGAGCTGGAGGCAATATACAGGTTAAGTGACGAAACTTTATACAGATGCGTGACATGACCACACTGAAGCGGTTGGGGGAAAAGGGGCCCATCGAAACTCTGGAAAACATTGTTCGGCCTGGGAACTGTAAGACTAACGATGAAAGGAGCCGTAAACATCGTACCGTAATTGGTAAGTGTGTTTTCCAGAGGGGTACAGGTTACTGATGCTGAAATCGCCTCACAGGTGTGCTAGGGTTGAACAGATAAGTAAATGGATGCTCGAAGGTGGGCCGGGTCGTTCGCTCTGTAGGGCAGGGAAGTTGCACGTACACAAGAAAGGAAGGAAGACTAGACCCAATCCTGAGGGCTGGATTAGAACCGGAGACCTCAGGATGAAACTCAGCATACGCACAGACGGACAGACACAGAAACGGCGGAGGTACGTCTGTGTGCGCGATTCGCATGCATCGCCTGTACGTTTATAACCTAGCCCGGTCACTGGGAGGGCCTGGCACCAAGGCGCACACCCGGTGCTCAGATCGTGGTTTCTAAATACCATTCCCCACAAAAAGGAATGAAGGCCCCCGCGTGAAACGGCTGATTCTAGGCCGGGGGCGGCGCAAATACAAGGGGAGCCTGGAGCACGTTGCCGTGACAGGCAGTCAGGAGGTGCTTAAAAAAAAAAAACCAAAAGGATGGGGACATGTCACAGGGGTGCGGGAACCAACCTGAAAGAGCTCCCGATGGCCAAAGCTGGGACAATGTGAGCCACACAGTAAATAACATAGTATTGGATTGTAACCCCAGCACTATAAAATAAACATACACGAATGCATGCGATATAAATAAATGACGGAATGAATACATAAATAAGGGAGAAAGACAGATTTCCTTTTACGAAAGAATTCCAAATGCTGTATGTAGATGCTCTCCTCACCCCGTCTAGCAGGTGAGACTTCGTTTAGTCCCTACCACTCTCCTCCTGGGGGGCTAGACTCCCTTCCAAGGACTCCGGCAGAGAAAGGGAAAAGGAGCAACTTTTTGGTGGCGAAGCCTAAAGACCCCTCTTAACCACGCAGTGAGGTGAGCACCACCAGTGATGTTGTGGGGACGTCCCCCACCCCGATAGGATGTGAGGAGGAGGGTGCCCTACCTTTTCGGTGTTTTTACCCAAAACCCACATCCACAGGCTAATCATGTCAGACCCACCTGGCTGGGAGACATGCTACAGGACACCTGGCCAGTGCTCCCCTAGACTGTTAAGGTCACGAAAAAGAAGGAGAGACTCAAAAGCTGTCATAGGTCAGATCAGAGGAGGTTGGGGACATGTGACAACTAAATGCACTGTGGTCTCCTGGAAGACAGAGAATCCAAGTAGAGTCTGGGGTTCCCTTAAGAGTAAAGCCCAGGTTGGCTCTTCGGTTTCGAGGTGCATACCAGTGATGTGTGGGGGACGCTGGATGAGGGGCGTGGGGACACTCTCCGAACTATCTTTGTAACGCTACCGTAACTCTAAAACTATGCCCACATTAAGAGTTTATTTTAAGAAAATGGCGTTTTGAGGCAGGTAGTTTCTCCTTCCTGAACTTCAGTCTTCCCTGTAAGATAAGGTGACTACTCTCTGAGACCCTTCCAGACCACGATGAAGACACTGTCTCTGTGGGCAGCAGAGGCCAACCTGCGTGTACTGGGGTGCAGGCGTTCGGATACGGGGGTGCTCAGGAGTCCAAGCTCTGCACCTCAGAAGATACCTTGGTCCCACCCACGGGGCCGAGCTGGACTTCACTCAGCAGCAAGGCTTTTCACAATCCCCCAGTTGGGCCTTGCAGGCGTGGGGCGTCCAGGTCAGTCACCACCGTGTCGCCAAGTCCCCTCAGCTCAAACACTCTGTGACTCTGAATTTGGGGTCGGATGAGTCTTCAGCCTGTTCCAGTGACGCAGGCACAGAGTGAGTGAGAAGATGGGGTTCCACTCTGCTGCCACACCGACAGCGGGGTGCCCGAGGATTCGCCCCCACCCAGGATGCGGTGAGTGTGGCAGGAGGTGCTGTGAGTGTAAATCCCTGGACTCGGCTGAGGGACGCCCTGGTGGCAGCTGTGTGAATGGAACAGGAGGCCACCACACTGATGTGGCTCGAGGCTGACCCGGGTCTGAGCCCGCAAATGCCTCGAGGTCATGAAATCAAGAGGCTGAGGACAACCCATCGCCCACAGCCAAGGAGGCTCTAAGTATAGCCAATCCATAGTTTCCTTGTTGCTCCCTCTTCCCAGTCCGTCCCTGGCTGTCGTCCACTTCTGCTTGGTGCTGCCCAGTTCTAATCGAATTTTGCTCAAATAAACTCTGAAAAATTTTAATATGGTTCAGTGTATCTTTTAACCATTACTATCATGTTTCTGAGTAGCCTCGGATGTTTATATGACCTGTCCCTCTGCACGTCCCTGTCCCCTGCATGTCGGCTTCGGAAAGGAAGGGACTTCTGTTGTGTTCTCCGGCATATGCTCTGCCAGGAGCCCAGTGCTCTGATGTTGGCTGAGTGAGCGGATGGCAGGAGCCCCCCCAGGCTGTGTCTGAGCCCCAGCCAGGAGAGCGCGGAGGCCGGCTGCTCTGCTTGCCCCTCTACCTTCAGGGGCCTAGCTGAGCTGGAGAGGCCTCTCGGATTTTGCTTTTTAGGAGTTACAGCCTTCCTGCGTACTGCTCTCAGCCTGAACCCTGGCTGCCAGAGCCTCCGCCCAGTGCTGAGGGCACTGCTTGCTTGTCTGGACCGGCTTGCAGTGGCTCTTTACGGCCCTCTGCATCTGATTTAAGAGAAAGGAAGGGGGAGAGATTGGGGGAAGTGGAGGCAGAGAAAGAGAGAGAGAGAGAGAGAGAGAGAGAGAGAGGAGAGAGAGAGAGAGAGAGAGAGAGAGAGGAGACAAACAAAACAAGACTGAACACTTTACAAAAAAACAGACCCCAAACTGCCCCAAATCTATTCCACTCAGCCTAGTCCCCTGGGGAGCGTGGCCAACGAGAGAGACGCTGGCATGATCCCAAGGCCCCAGAGGCTTCTGGGAACCCAGGCCCTTTCCCTGCCCCAGCAGGCTTTGGACAGTGGGGCAAGGTGGGTGGCGTGGGAGGCTGGGGGTGGGGAAGATTCCCTGACACGTCCAGGGGGTCGCCCAGGAACCTCCTGTGAGGTCTGAGAATTTGGGAGTGTTGGACGACGGCCCCTCCTTCCTCCCCTCCTCCAGAGTTTCCATCCTCTCGCTGGCTCCCTCCTCCCCTGTCTCCCCCCCACTCCCCCCCATCCCGCCAGCCCCTCTCCCTTCCTGCTTCCTTTCTCTCATTCCTGCATTCAGTCATTTATCAGGCATCCAGTGATTGAAACAGGCCAGCAGGGTGTAGCTTTGCGGGGTGGCAGGCAGGGCAGAAGGGAACCAACAGTTCTTTAGTGGGGCAGACATGATGCCAAGCTTTTTTTTTCTTTACATAAATGATCTGATCCTCACTACAGCCTTGGGAGTTTATTACTCCCACTTTAGAGATGAGGGAACTGAGGTTCAAACTGGTGAATGAGAAATGTCACTCCTCTTGCCCGGGCTCTCTGTGGGAAGCCGGAGGCCGCTGTCCCTCTTGTGGTGGGTTTCTGTGACCGCCCCTGTCTGAGATCACCCCCCCAACCTTAGCATCGCTTCTCCCCTGGGCCTTCCTCCTACCTGCCCCGCGGGGACGCTTCGGTGGGGAAGGAGGCAGGGGCCCTTAGAGTCCTTTGCTGGCTCCTGCCCGGGGGCCGGGGCCTGGGGGACAGCGGCACGGACTTGCTCTTCCTCCTTCCTGCACAGAACCCACACTCCTGTGCCCACGCCTGTCGCTTCTGGAGGACAGGCCAACCTCCTCCTCCCCTCCCCTTCCTGTGCTGCTTCCAGGGCTGCGGTGGACCCCCAACGATGCGGAGGGGAGTTCTCTAGGACGTCTTCTCTGACCTGAGCCGCGGTTCTGGCTTCCTCCGCCCCGGAGCCCTCCAGCTCCAGCTCGCCCACCGCGTCAGCTCCCCCCTCCTCCTCCTCTGAGCAGTGAGCCCTCCTCGCCCACTCTCACAAAGGGGACGTCCTCACCCGGTGGCCACAGCACACACACCCCGACCCCATCAGGAGGCCTCGGTCCCTTGATGATGGATGGATCGCTGATCTGACTGGTCCTTGGTTTTTACACCTAGAAAATGCTGGTGACAATTTGTGTCTCTACCTTCCTGAAATCTCTTTCCTGAGGAAAGCCTCATACTCGCTCTAGGAGCTGTGTTGGGTCCTTGGACCCCTCCCCGTCCCGACCTCCACCAGCCTCTGCCTGTGACCTCAGCATTCCAGGCATTGACATTAAGCGAGCAGATGGTTCTCCATTGCCACCAGCAGCTGTCACGGGAACTGTAGGTGGACACCCTGCACCCAGAACTCCCTCTTTCCCACCAGTTTGCTTCCTTGGCCCAGCACCCCCATTCCCGTTTGCTCTTGCTCCTCAGCAGGAAACTCTGGCTCCCTTCTCAGTGGGCAGCCTGGGCCCTGAGCACAGCCAGAGCCCAGAAGAACAAAGCCTGAAGCCCAGACAGGCGGCCTCATCACCACCTTCCAGGCCACCCGCCTCTGGCTCAGCCAGGATGCACCCTAAGCTTTCCGGTCCCAGCTTCCCTGATTCCAGCCTGAAACTCCAGCCGGGCTCTTGACTGAGGTCAGAGTCGATCTAGAATTTAATCAACAAAGACAGAAGAAGGCTTGCTCCTTTGGGAGGCAAGGGTAGGCTGGGAAGGGGTGGGGGGGTGGGATGGGAGGAATGGGGGTAGGGAGGAAGCATGGCCTCAGGGCCAGGCTTATAGGGCACACGGTGAAGTCCCCTCCACAGCCCCCAGGATGCAAGAGTTGGCCTCTCTGCCCCAAGGGGGACCGGGTTCCTGCCCTACCCTCCTGGAGGCGGGCGGGGGTGGGGTTCTGCATGAGACAGACAGCAATGCTTCGGTTATCAGCACCTGATGCGAACACTGGACTCGCTTATTCTCATTCATCGTATTCGTTCGCTTCCTTATTCCTCCTGAGGGCCCCTTTGATGTCCCTGCTTCATCAACCATAGCTAATTTTGATTGGCAGCACTATGTAGGGGCCCCCAGGTCATAAAGCCCAGTGCCAGCGTGGGAGGAGGGGCACTGGCAGAACATTCTGGGGCAGAACATTCCTGGCCCCTCTGGACACTGTCTTCCGAGCAGTGACATCACTACTCCCCTCCTTTTCTAGGGGAACAGTGGTGGGGTGCAGCAAGGGGCGCACAGCCCCTGGGGACTGCAACAGCCTGGAGGGCACCCCGGCTTTGCCTCCTTGTCTGTGAGATGGGTGCGATGACCTACATCACAGGGGGGGGTGTGAATCCAGTGAGTCCTGTGCACACAGCGTCCAGGGCCTGGCTGCGCTTAGGTGTTGGGCAGTTCCTTCTTCTCTCTATTCCTTCTTCCTTCCTTCCTCCTCTGCCTCCTTCCTTCCTTCCCCAGAGCCCATGACCCAGAGTAAGCAGCCATCCCACTGGGACTTGGGTAACCGTAACTGTTGTCCATTTACAAATATCCATCCCCTCTCCCTCTCCCCCGCCTCCTTTTCCTCTGTAGCCATTGACGAGGTTGGCATTTGAGGGAGGAAGTCATTTTTCCAGGAGAGCTTTGCTCCCAGAGGAGCATTTCTGACACATCCCAAGCAAGGACGGTGTCTTGGGGCGTGCCGAGGGGACTATTCACAGGGCTGCAGTCACGTATGCCTTCAGGCTGCTGCCTTTTAAAAATAAACTCGTTGGCGTATAACATACATACAGAAAAGCGGCTTAAGCTCTATATGGCTAGATGAACTATCACACAATAAACACCCTCGCGGAATCACCGGCATCATGGTACCAGCACCTTGCAGCCTCACTCCTGTTCCCGCTCAATCACTTTCTTGCCCCTCCTCCCCAAAGTCACCACTCTCCTACCTTGTGACCTCACAGGCTGATCTGACCGGCTCTTGAGCTTTATAAGAATGCGGCCCTTGGTGTCTCACCTCTGTTGCTCGGGGTTATATTTGTGAGATTCAGCCATGTCGACGCAGGTAGCAGCAATGGATTTCTTCTCATTGCTTAGCTTATCATATTCTAATTTATCTCTCTCGTCTACCACTAAGAGACATTTAGGGCGTTTATAGGTAATGCTCCTGAGAACATTTCTGTTTATGTTTTTGGTGCACACTTGTCTGCATTTCTGTTGGGCGTAGACCTAGGAGAGGTGTTGCCTGGAGCTGGCTCATCCCGGCTCATGACAATCGACTGCTAGATTGCCAGGAATTGGCAAAATCTCGCCCAACTCTGATCTCCCTCCCCTTGCATTCCTGTGGCTCCTGAGGTGGTTGATGGTTGTCGTATGTGTATGGTGGGAATACGACATAACGTGGTATTATTCATCTCTCCCTAAATCCAAATTCAGTGATGTCCATCCATGCTCATAGGGTGGAACCAGCCATGGGGGAGTTTTTATACCATGGAAATTGTCAGATGCTACACATCAGGGCTTAATAGAGTTATCGTATTGTTGATTGTCTAGAGTTAGATTTATGAGAGCAGTAATTTTTAATAATACAGATGAGAAGTGTGTCATGTCTTTAGCTGTAACATTGTTAATAGCAAAAAAAAAAAAATTGAGGAACTATTTCTCCAATATTGGAAAATGATTCTATGCTGTATATCTGGAATGAATATAATATTGAATGTCAACCGTAATTAAAAAACAAAAAAAAATTAAAAAAATTAAAAAGATAAAGAAGAAAAGTATTATCCGATTCAGGAAAAAAGTTGCTCACGTCATTGGCAGATGAGCAAAGTTCCAACCTATGCCTAGCCATTTCTCTTTCATTTTACTCTTTAACGTAAACAAAAATATTCACCAGTATTCACGTTGGGTCTATGCTTCCAGAGCCAGGTACCAGCCCAGCACTCGACACAGAGCATAGACTGCTTTGGCCGATACTGTCAACTGGTTCTCCAAAGTGGTTGTACCAATTTGCACGTCTGTTGGTGGGTTTGCAGACAAAATTCAGCTGTACTTTCGACTCCCGTCTCGGGGCCAGCAGTTTCCTAGAAACTAAGGCTGTGGCTGACACCCGCTGGTTGATCATTATTGGTAAAAGATAGCACAAGCGAGTGCTACTCCCATAGAGCCACTAGCTGCAGGGTGGTCCGGGCAGGGCAGTGGGCTGCAGGAAGTCACGCTGATGCAGCCCTGGGCTTCCTGGAGGGGGCTGCGCTCTGATGGCTCTGTGACTTTGAGTGGGGGACAGGAGGCACCAGGCGCTGGGCAGAACAGCCTGTGAGCACTGTGGGGCAGGGAGTGTGGCTGGGACAAACTCCTATAAGGAGTGGCAGAGGGCAGAGCTGGGGCCATGTCCACTGGCAGAGGTGTCCCTGCTCTCTAGGGGTCCCATTTGTTATGCATCAGCCCCACGGCCCACCCGGAAGGACGCTTGACCCAGGCTGTCCCTGGAGCAGAAGCCTAGTCTGAGGAAGCTCCGCTCCCTTATCGAGACTGTGCTCACAGACTCCCTTCTGACATCTCACACGTCACCGCTCAGATCGAATCTCAAGAAATTCTTTGGTGCGCTGACATCCGCGGGCGACAGAGTGACCCGTAAAATAATAAATATTGCCCCCAAATACACACGAGCCCTTCCGGGGCCTCTGAACTCGCCCATTGTTCTCTCCTTGCCGCGAGGGTAAACATCTCTCGCTCCTGCTCTCACGGAAAGGTCATCGTGTGGTCCACACTCAACCACAACGAGGTCTGAGTTGTGAAACTCGCAGAGGCGGGCTCTGCACCAGATGTGGGCCAGACGAAGGAAAGCTTCGGCCCCCTTCTGAGTGTGAGTGCAGGGAAGGAACCAACACGCAGGACATGATGCAGACGTGCGGTGGCCTCGCCCGGGAGACGGGCTGCCACCGTGGCTGCGGGCACGGGGACAGCCGGGGGCAGAGAGCTCCGAGCGGGTTGGAAAGGGCGGTTTGGAAAACCGGTCGGTTCCAGACTCCGAAAATCCGAGAACGATTCATGGACGTGACATAGTGTGTTTCATGAGCGGAAACACAGTGTTTCGTATAACCAGGCGTCAGCATGACCCCGGGGAGAAAGTCCCAGATATAATTTTATCTGATGGTCCCAGATATAATTTTAAATGAAGTTCCAGACTTCTGCCTTTGTCTCCTGCAGTGCCAGTGCCACCCTGGGTGACAGTAGGTCAAGGAGTTTCTTCTTTCACAATCCACCTGGAGGTACCAAAGTGCTGTCAATCCGATGGTGTCCAGAATGGAACTTCTGGTTTACCCCGTCTCGCCCCGTTTTGCCTGCAGTCTTCCATGTCTTAGTGAATCCAAGTCCATCCTTCTAGGTTCTCAGGCCAAGCGCCTTGGTGTCATCCTCCACTCTTGACCTTCACACCCTGCATCCCCTGGCGGTGTAAGTGGATCCTGTCTTTAAAACATCTATGTGCCCCTTCCGCACTGCTGCATCCCAGGCTAAGCTGTCTCATCTCTCCCCTGGATTATTGCTGAACCTCCACAATCGTCTCTCTGCCCCTCCTCCCTTGTTCGTCTCTCTCAATCTATTCTCAGACCCTCCAGTGGCTCCTCTCTCCCCCGGAGGAAAGGTAGAAACTCTTCTAGTTCCCCACAAGGCCCACGATTCCTGGTCCATATACTCTCCCCCTCAGTCACTTGGTTCTAGCCAAGTCCACCTTATGGAGGTCGCTAGAAAATGCCGGGGTTGCGGGGTGGCGGTGATTTCCTTGGCTCCTCCAGAGCTGCCACAGGTGGGAGGCAGAACTCCTGCCCCGTTTAGAAGGTGCTGGACACAGGCACGGTCTCCCATGCCTTTTCCTGGACAATGTCCTCTCCCCGGTGGTGGTAACTGCCGGCTCCCATGCCACTGTCCTTGGCAGCACTGACAAGCACCTGGCCCACAGTAAATGCTCCACGAGGATGTTTTCAACTGAAGCGAACCACCCCCCTGTTCCCTCTCCCCGCCCCAGACCGAGGAGTCTGAAATCTGATTCTACCTTGCCCTACCAGGGCAGGTCTGGGCAGACCACATGGCCCCTCTGGGCTTAGACCCTCCAGGCGGTAAAATGGCATCAGAAGAAACATTCAGCTCTGACATCGTTTGATTTTTTTTTTTTTGCTCAAATTATTTCACAGGAGCAACCTCAAGCCAGAATATTTCTAAATATCCTGGAAATTACTCACTTCCCTGACTCTGTCCTTCATTTCCAAATAAGCATCGGGTTCTGCTTCATCCACCAGGCCCCCAGGCTTGGCCCACCAGTTCCTCCTTCTGCGAGTCATCTTCTGCTTTTACAGTCTCCTCCCGGTCCCCTGCATCCACGCTGCATGCTTTCTTGTCGAGCTGCACCTTCCTAGCTGGGCCCGGACTCACCCCGTGGCCCCTGGCACACTCCACGGCCCCTGTCATTGCCTTCTGATAGGCAAAGTTCATCACCAACCTAGTAACCTTTCTGCTCGTGGGGAGGTGGCCAAGTGGCCACATGGGAAGAGGGCAGGAGTGGTGAGGGAGGAGGAGAGATGAAGATTGGATAAGGCAGAGAGAGACCTGGAGGCAGAGAGAGAGGCGGGAGTCACAAAAGAGAGAGAACTAGAGGGCGAGGAGGAGTTACAGACAGACAGCGGGACAGAATGAGGGTGTGGGGAGTTGGGGTGCTGGAGGATCAGGACCACAGACGTCCTGGGAGCACTGCTTCCTTCAGCTTCCAGAGGGGGCTGGTGGGGAGAATGGATCACGCGCTGTCCCCTGCGCGACCTACACCTGCTCTGCTCTCAGACGCCCCTGTCAACAGCTTCTACACCCCGGATCGTGGCTCATTTGGAAGCTGCACGTCTTCCCTGTGGAAAGGGGACTCCTGGCCGGGTGGGATCCTGGGGATGCCACACAGCGGGGCTCAGAGGTGTCTGGAAATGATGACAATAATAGTGGCTATTTCCTCGGTTTTCAAAGTATGGCTTGGCTGTGTACCGAATATCGCACATTCACTCACTCTTTCCTTCCATGTGCTGGGCATGGTTCTAAGCACATATATAAGTTACTTCATTAAATCCTAACGATTCTACGAGGCGAAGTACTTTTTAATATTCCTATCGTCACATGGGGAAACTGAAGCTCAGACAGATTAAATGATTTCTCCAGATCTGGGACGTGGGTTAGAGACAGAGCTGGCTTCAAACTCCCCTGCCTGTGATTTTATCCAGTCCCATCACCGCCACTGCCTTTTGGGACACCAGAATATCTAGGGCATAAAAGAAGGGACAAGGGAATCCTCTGGAAGAGAGGCGTGGCCTTGGGATGTGCTCAGAACTGGGCTACTTCTGACCTTAGAAGAGGCAAGCAGGAGGAACACAGGGGGGAGGAAGGAATTGGAGGGACGTGGTGGCTCTGAAGAATAGATAAAGAATTCTTTCGAGCCAATAAGAAAGAGATTGGACTGGTGGCTAAAACGAAAAAGACAGAATTCCGAGCACTGGCAAACACGTAAAACAACTGGAACTCTCACGCACACTGGCGGGAATGCGGGATGTTAGAATTAACTTAGGAAAACTGGCAGAGGTTTCTCCAGGAGAACATCCGTGCTGTGCATATGCCCACCGGGAACGAGGACGTATGTTCCCTGCAGCACTATTGGAATTGCCCCAAACTGGAAATTACCGACATGTCTACTACTAACGAAAAACACAGACAATGTTTGGTGTATTCGCATAAACAAAGACCGTATTGCAATGCAAATTCAACTACTTCTTTATGGGACATCATGGGAGAATCTCCCACACGAAATTTCAAACAGAAGAAATCAGGCACATTCTATATTATCCCACTTATAAAACCCTTATACACAGTCAAAACAGATATACATTGTGTTCGATGTCAGCGCAGTGGGCACTGTCTGGGGAAGAGACTGGACAGAGGCACGTGCAGGGCGCCTGGGGGCTGGTGACATTCCGGTCCTTAAATTGGGAGCTGTTTTCTAGAGAATGTTCAGATTTTTTAAATCTATCAAAGAGTACACCTACAGTTTGTGCATTTGTTATATTATGTAAGTTTCATTTCAATAAAAAGTTTACTTTTAAAAGTTGAATATTACTAGGTTACCAGACTGTCTGTCTGTCTGTCTATCTATCTATCTATCTATCTATCTATCTATCTATCTATCTATCTATCTATCTACCTATCATCTATCTATCATCTATCTATCTATCTACCTATCTAAAACAACAAGGTTGATTTGACAATGAAAATAAATCAGTGCAATTCATCACAAAAGAGAAAAATCAAATGATTAGCTCAACAGATGCTGAAATTCAACGTTTATGTATGTTAAAAACTAATTGAAGGAATTTCCTTAATTTACAAAAATATACAAATAAAAAAAATGACAGCAAGCAAATATCATATTTAATGGGGGAAGTGGCGAAAACTTCCTCATCTCCACATCTGTTCGACGTTGTGCCCAGAGTCTCTTCCAGTGTGAAATGATGCGCAAAGAGTTACGATGCTCTCGTGACTGCGTTGGTGGAAATTCCCAAATCATTAAAGTCAGTAAGTGAATTTAATGAAGTTGCCAGGCATAAGGATAATATACAAAAACAGAATGTATTTTTAATACTAGCAATTACTAGAAAATGAAATAAAAATCAGAAAATGAAAAAAAATGATCTCACACACATATGTTGAATGAAAAAATCAGATACAAATACATACTGTATAATTCTGTTTAACTACGGTTCAAAGATGGGCAAAAGTAAAGTATAGCATTAGGAATGTTACTCTGGGGGTGGGGAGAGGGGGTTGATTTGAGTGGAGGTATGGGGGGCTTGACACCGGCGATTTTTTTTTTTTTCACCTGGGTGGTGGTTACACGAGTGTTCTCTTTGGGATAATTTGTTGAATTGTACATTTATGTGTTTACATTTTTCTGTATGACAGTCATTTAAAAAATTTTTTTTAAAAAAACATTCCTTGGCGGACTTGAGTTAGGTGATCCATAATGGTCAGTTGTCTGCAGCCAGGTCAAAGAGCCATGCGGTGCACGGGCAGCTCCTGCCTCGCGGGCAGGAGAGGTGGGAAGGAGAGCAGAGAGGGAGTTTTCCCCAAGAATAATGGGGTTCCCCCCTTTCTCTTTCACGCTCTCTCTCTCTCTCTCTCATCTGTGTCTCTCAAATATGTTGTCTTGGCCTATCTGGTTGCTTATTCAAGGTTCGAGTTTCAGAGTCTTGGGAGAAATTCAAGTTCTCTTCCCCTCTCCCTTCCTCTCCCTTTTCCTTTTTTTTAATAGAGAATATTTTAACCGAATAATAATTCCACTGAATAAGCTCAGTCTATAATCAATAAAACAGAAACCAGGCTAGAGCGCGTAGTGGTTGACGTGCGGATCCGGCTTCTTGGGGAAGACTTGGGTTTTGGCACCGAGTGGGCGGTTTAAGCCAAAGGAGGAAGGAGGATGAGATTCCCCAAGGACAGAGCGTAGGGAGGAGAGAGACGAGGAACGATGTCTTGGAACCACCGTCCTCTCTGTGATTTCGAAAGATCCCCTCAGGGACGGGGATGGACTGCAGAGGGGACAAGAGGCAGGGAACGTGGTCAGGAGCTGAGGGTACGGGAGGCGGGAGGAAGGAAGACCGCGTGTGTGTGGGGCCAGAGTGAAGGAGAAAGGGGACCCGCGGCTGCGACCTGGAGCGGCTGCGGGCCTGGGCCCCTCCCTGCCAGGCAGGGGTGAGGGGGAACCTTAAACAGGTGCAGCGTTTCAGAGAGGGAAGAGGAAGACGTGAAGAAGGGGCAGGAAGCACAAGCAGAGAGGAGCTCTTTGATTACTGAGTTTCCTTTGCAAATGGGGCAACATTGGGCAACAGCTCTGTTGGTTCAGAGCCATTGCTCCCCTGTGCTCTGGCCGCCCCCTCGGCTTCCTCTTAATCCCCCCGCGGACACTACGCCCTCCGAGGATTTCAGGTCTCTCTTCAAGAGGGTCAACCAGGTGGCCGAGCTTCTACAGTCTTTTCCCAAATGGATTTTTCTGGAGGTTAATACTCTCTGGAGAAAGAGTTTGAGTTAGGTGACCCACAGTGGTCACATGTCTGTAGCCGAATCAAAAGAGCCGTGTGGTCCAAGGGCAGCCTCGTGAGGGGAGGGAGGAGTGGGAAGGGGAGGAGGGATCTGCTCCGTGGATCTAGGAAAGGGGAGCCCCTTTCTCTCTCTCTCTGTCCTTCCTGTCACTTTCAACGCGAACACGCAGGAGGTTGCGGGGTGCCCGGGAGAGAACCCTGGGGCTAGCGCTCTCTGTCACCTGCCTGCTCTGTGACCGCGGAGGAATGTGATTTCAGTAATAACACACACAAAATGCCACAGCTGACATGCATGCGCCTCCTGCAGGGACCCGAGCTGTGCGAGTTTTACTTCTGGTTTCAGCTGAACAAGACCAGAGGGAGGAAAAAGGAGGATGGACTTAGAGCTGGGAGGGAGAGGGAGGGAGGGAGCTCCTAGGCTGTCAAGGACCCCTCTGGAGACCCCACAGGCCTTGCCTGAATACTAAGCCACTGAGAAGACAGCATCTCCGGCCTTGAAAGAGGGCGCCTTAGGGTTGGGGGTTCTGGCCCTGGCCTCCGCGGTTCTCCCAGCTCATTGCTGGCATTTTCCTGGTGCCCTTTCTCCTTGTCTTTGGGAGCCGATGTGGGCTGCAGGGGAAAGAGGCCTTTCAGTATAAGCAGGTCCTAGCATCTCTGCAGGTGAGTGCTGGGGGCAGCTTTTCGCATTCACTCCCTGCCGCTGCCCTCACAGCCACACACCTCGGGCCACCAGACAGGCAGGTGCCGTGCAGGATGGGACTGGGGCCCCCCTCCCTGTGCTTTATCACATTGATGAGGTCTCAGGTTCTGCTCAGCGATGATGAGCCGGCTCCTCCTCCCCAAGGCCAGGGTTAGGGGCAGAATGTCTGACCTGCTGGGAGGTCTCTGCAGGGCACAGACTGGGGACAAGGAAAGATGGGTGTAGCCACCACCCCGCAACACGCTATGCTGGGACTCAGTGCTTCAGCCACTCCTATGGGCCAGCTTTTCCTCCTACGGGAGGATGAGAAGCGTGCCATCAATTAGAATGGTGACCAAAGGATTTTTTTTGGGGAGGGGAGGGTCTTGGCCTTTCAGCTCACCTCTCTCCACACGCACCCCATCAACCAGCCCTCAGAGAGCCTCTCCCCTGGGCCAGGCTTTGAGCTGGGCCTGAGGATCTGGAGATGGGTCGGCCCCCTGGAGCTCAGTGTCACGGGGTGGGGCTCGGAGGCGTGTCAGTGATTACAGTGACTGTGATAGAAGGCAGCTTGGCCAGGGTCAGAGAAGGCCCCAGTGGAGGGGGATCCCCAACAACCGGGAGGGCATGAGGAAGAGACAGAATGAGAGACAGAGAAAGGAGAGAGAGAGAGAGAGAGAGACAGACAGACAGACAGACAGACAGACAGACATGGCGAGTGGAAGGGGCAGGGGTTAGGGACAGAGATGTGGGGAAGGGGCCGGACAGCAGGCCTGGGTAAGATGAAACGGTCTAGAAAATGTGGGCAGCTGGGGGCAGCCACGGAGGGGCTTGTGGGAAAACTGGTGGCCACAGTCTCTGTGTCTGTGGCGCGGCTTTCCCTCTGCCGTCAAAGCTCCCTGCAGCACCTCGGTCAGCAGACTTACTCACGGATGGGGACACGGTCCCTCCTGCTGGACTAAGTGCCCCAGAGGCCACTTCTTGCTGCTCCTGGGGCCCCTGTGCCTACTGAGCCCCACACAGTGGGGCTCGTGAGTGTGAGCAAATATGGACGAGAGCTTGTCTGCACTGAGCACTGTGCCAGCATCTCAAACACCAGGTTTTAACTCCACTCCCTTCCTCAGGTGGGTATTATTTGTGTCCCTTTTTTACATATGGGGAAACTGAGGCTTAGACAGGTCGAAAGACTGGCCTAGGTTCAAGTGGCTGCTTAGGGTGGAGCAGGTTCAAACCCAGGTAGGTATTCAACCCCATCTCCTGTGCTTCTAACCCTATCTCCCCTGTGCCCTCCAGCCTACCAGGCTGTCCGGAGAAGACTTAAATGGGGGGCGGGGGAGGGGAGTCCATCTGGAGCACAGCCCAGGGGGCTGGGCACTCCTGCCTGGAGGAGCAGGGTAGGAGGATCACCAGCCTCCTTCAGGGACACAGAGGGAGATGGTGGCTCCTCACCCCTCTGAGCACCCCGCTTGAGCTCCTTCTAGTCAAAGCCCCCCGACCCTCCCCTGGAGAGTGCAGGCAGCAGACATGGAGGCTTCCAGCTCCGGAAGTCATGGCCATCACACTGGCTGAGCTGCAGATGCCGAAGGCTGCAGAGCAGACCTCTCCCTACCAGAAGCCAGCCCCCAGGGAAAGGCAGCAAAAGGAGGTCTGGAAGCTTCCGCCTGGGGGTTTCCCTGGACAGGGACCTCATTCCTTCTGGGAAGAAATTTGCATGGCTGGGCCCTGCGCCAGCCACCGCCACTCTGCGGGCCGACCTTGGCTGGCACCTTCCCGGAAGTCTCCCTGGGCCTGGCCTGTGCACGCTTCTCTCAGTGGATGTGGCGATTAGGTGCCTATGGAGGTCAGATTTCTGCCAGGGACGTGGGCGCCACCCCGGCCAGGAGAACTGACCTCCTGCAACTGGGAGAACCTGGAACGTTTCTGCTGCCCCTTGGACTGGTGGGGACAGGGTGTGGGGTCACTCAGCGGGTCTGTGGAGTGCGTCTGGCACTGTGATGAGAGGGTCCTGATTATGGGGGGAGGGGCAGGGAGGAGGAGGAGGAGAGGGAGGCGGAAGAGAGACGTCTGAGGAGATAGAAGCTCTTTGTCTCTGCGGGTTCTTTGTACGTTGGGCAACATTTGGCAACAAGATGCATTAGTTAATAAAGCCGCCGTTTTCCTGCCTCCCCTCTGTCCTTCAGCCCCCTCCTGAAGGCACCACCCACAGACCCACTCAAAGATTCCCCCCGCCTCCCCAGGACATTTGGCTCCATGCAAGGGGACTAAGGCAGGGTCAATGTGAAGGTCTCGCTCCGAAGTCATGGCCATCATTCTGGCGGAGGAGCAGGGAGCCCTCCGCCCACCTCTTGCTCACTCTCTGCTCTCTCTCCACGGTGATCAGGATAGATACTCATAAGGGATCACCAGATAGAGGGCAGGGGTCGCTGGCAGATTTCCAGCTGTGTCACTGGGGACAATTGGCTTTGTCTGAGTCCCCTCGTCACTTTGTGGTGCTTCCGTGAGGACTCAAGCTGCGGCTGACGTGTGGATGCGGCTGGACAGTGCCGGGTCCATGGCGGAGGGTCAGTGCTTGCTGAGATCAAGAGCGGAGGAGACTCCTGGCCTCGGTGTGCACCCCGAGCTCCCTGGAGGGTCCTGTGGAAGAGCCCGGGCTGCGGGCTCATGGGGGGCTCAGGGCTTTGTCTCTGCGTCTCACTCACTGTGTGACCACAGGCGACCCTAGGTTTACCTGTTTTTTAGAGCAGAAACAGTGATTTTATTAACTCACGGAACCGTCATTATAGTCACATGAGATGAGGTCACTGACAGGTCTGTTTGGAGTTAAAAGTGCCATCCAAATGCTGTGAATTATTACCTGGTCTCATTCCTGGGACGGCATCCCCCAAACCCCATGCCACACTAACATGGGCACTGAATGCCGACGATGACAAACACAGGCAGTTTACGGTGTGCCGTAAACCGGTTCTCTGGGAGGGAAAAGTGCCCGGATGTACAGCTTTGCTCATTTCCATGGTGTAAATACTTCCACCACGACTGATTTCGAGCTCCCAATGCTTTGAGAACCTACCACAAAATCCTTAATATTTACCAAACGGGTCTGTACCCAGCCAGCAACCAACCTCGCACCGCTGGCAAGGGCAGGAACCAGGCCCGGACTCTCCCGTCGGCCGGGCTAGAGACCCAGCGTGAGTGCCCATCTAGAGAACTCTCCTCCCTTACTCCACCTGGAGCCAGCTCCGCCCAGATCCCACGCTTCCTTTTCGAAACCCCTCTCGGGTTTGGAAGCCAGAGGACTCCATAGAGGGCACAGTGTGGTGGGCTTTACTGCTCATAGGTGGGGAGGGCTCAGCTTGGGCCCGTCCGTGACCGACAAAGGGTCACGGTGTGGATTTCGGGGGTGGAGAGGGAGTGAGGGAAGAGAGGTGGCCTCCCTCACCCACCTGTTAAGCACCAGCTGCTGCTGCGATATGGTGGTTTGCACCGCAGCCACCTTCTGCGTACTCCTTACGGTCACGCCATGCTACCGTCTCAGCGTTTGGAAACTTGTACCTTCGGGAAGATCCCGTGCAGGCTGCCCCATAGATGGAGGTTGAATTAGCGGGAAATGAATGACTCCACGCGCACAGGCTCTGAGCAGCCCGGCATGGCCAGCCCTGGGCCTCGCCGTTTTTCAGACTAGACAAGCAGGATCCCTTGCCCGCCTCCTGTCCTTCCTCCTTCTCACTCACTCGTTCATCCAACCAATATTGATCATCAAGTGCCCATCACACGTGCAGGGCCAGCTGGATTGGGGAGGACTCTGAGGCTCTTTGTCTGGTGGGTTTGGTGGAAAGCGGTAGAAATATGAGAGAAGGTCCTAGAGGGAGCGGATGAGCTGCATTTCAGATGCACTGAATAGATGCCTACGGGAATCTCAAAAGGACCTGTCCAGCGCGCAGACAGACACCTGGTGTGGAGCTTGGGAGAGAGGAGGTGACTTTGTTTATCTTTCCAATAAGACTTCCGGGCCAGAAAGCCCTGAGTGACCTTTTGTGGTCTCTCATATTCAGGTACTTGGTCACTGGTCACTGAGGCTGTTTCTTCTACCTGACTACTCTCCCCGTAGAAACCCTACCCCTCCCGCCAGGTACTAAGGTCAAAGGCTCTTTTTCAGACTCTTCTGGAGCCCTCATGATAGGAACTGGCTGGTCTTTCCTCCGCTAGTTCCCACTCTCCTTGTTTAGGCTGCTTTGCCTTTTCCCAGGTGGCCCGTGTGACAGAGGCGTGTGGCTGTGCCCCCAATCTCCCAGGCTCCATTGTGCCATGAGCTCCTGAGGGCAAGGACGGACCCTTTGCCCTCACCGGTTCTGGCATGAATGAATGAATAAATTGATATTGATAACAGATCAGTTGAACTTCATTTGGCTTCTGGGCAGACATACTCCTGCACCAGCTTCCTTTGCAGATGGCCTTGGAGGACTTTTCAGCGAGTGTCCAGCTGAACACATCCCTGGCTGGGGGCGGGTCATCCCCTGCAAACACAGCAGAAAAACAGCCTGCCCTGTTGCTGACCTCAGTCCTGCCTCCAGGGCACCCCTTAATCTCAGCCTCTTGGCTGTGGCCCCAGGCACTCTGTGTTCCTGCCAAAGCTGCCCCAGACATCAGAGGGTCTAGAAGCCTCTGACTTTCCAACCCATCCTTTCCCTAATTTGCACTCAGAGATAGAGACACAGCTTGTGACGTTTCTTAATTCGTTTATAATCATGGAGAGGCAAAGCTGAGCTACTAATCTAACCGCAGAGATGCTTCGGCACTCCTGAGAATTAGTCAATTTTACATTTCTTCACTATTTTTGAAAGAGCTTATTGCAATTATTGATGAAAGCAACTTTTAATGTTACGATACTATGTTTCCAAACAACGAGAGACTCTGGATCTGTCGCCCAAAACCCAACTGGGGATTTCAGCCCTGAACCCCGGACCCCAATCTGTGTCTCGGCCAGATCCCCATCCAGGGTGGGGACTCCATGGCCTCCTTGAGAGCCTTAGAGACTCGGGCGGGGTCTGCCTCTCCATGCGGTGCCCACCCTCACCAGTGCGGCATCCCTGGGTGCTGCTGATCTGCTCCGGGAAGGGCAGGGTCAAGGGCAGGGTCAAGGCCAGCTTCTCCGGACAAGCAGATTTCAGGCTCACACGCTGGCCAGAATGAGCTGATGAGAGGGGGTGTCGAGGTGGTCTGAGATCCCTCCAGCTCTTAGCGCTAACACCTTCCCTCAGAGTCTCTGGGAGCTAAGTTCGCAGTGATACACACAAGGTGGCCCGCCCTCGCTGAGGCCCCCGGTGTGTCCCACTGCATGCATGGCACCGCATTCCATGTGACACCCCCAGAGATGGACGTTTAGTTTGCTTCCAGTCCATTCATAACCACGCAGTGCTGCCCTGGGCACCGTTGTATGGAGGCTATTGCACGTCACAGGAGTGTATTTTACAAGATGTATTCTTAGAAGCAGAATTCTAACTTTAGGATTCAAAAACAGCTTCCAAAAACGGGGAAGGAGCCGGTCAACTCAAGCATAGAGGACAAAATGTGACACATTAAAATGAGCTTCCCATTGCCCACCTCATTCTTCCGTAAAACAAAACAAAACAGAAACAAGGGGTAGGATATCCTTCTCTTCAGCAGACGAGGGGACAGGGGGACAGCCACTGGGCACTGGGTGGTGGTTCTTCCCCCAGAGGCCTCTGGCTCTGTTTCTTAGGAAGCTGGATTGTGGTCTCGGTGGGGCTGGGAGGACCCTAGGGCGGCTCAGGTCAGACTCCGGGCAGCCTCTGTTATCTTTCCAGCTGGCCACGCTGCTGCCGACCTCAGGCTGGGCAGTGGGTCCCCTTTAGACCTCAGGCTGGCTGCCGAGCCAAGATGGAGGCGGAGCCCCCTGCCCTAGTCGCCTCCCAGGTGCTTCAGACACCGTCTGCTAAAGGAAAGTTCGGTGTCGCAGTCCAGATGATGCACAAATATTCACCTTAGGACTTCTGCTCTGTGTCCCACCTCTAGGAGGCACTGAGACCAGAGGGAAGACTGGACCCAACGGCTGCAATGCCCCAGGGGCTTGCAGGGTGATGGGAGAGAAAGGGTGGCCCCACGGGAGCGCCAGCGCAGACCAGGGAGGTGGCTGTGGGCTGAGCTTCTTCTCTCCTGGTGCCAAGCCTGGCCCAGGCACCTTTCCTTCCCGGCCCAGCTCTGTCCCCTCCCCCACCACCCCAGGGCTCTTCAGCCTCCAGGAACTAAGTGGGGGGAGGGCGCAGGGGGCCCTATTGGGCCACAGGGCGGGGCCAACCCCATGAGGTTACCAAGGGGATAAAGGGGTGCGAAGCAGGCGCAGGTAGCAGAGCCTTGGTTTGCTGGAGTCTCCTCAGGACCCCAGATATGAAGCTCATCTTCTCTGCCCTGCTGTCCCTCTGGGTCCTCGGTGAGTGCGGGTGCCTGGGGGCGTGCCCCCACCGGGCCTCCTGGTCCCTGCGCCCCTGCGGGCGGGGGCGGGGGGCCGTGGTCGATGCGCCCTGCGGGGTGGGGGCCCCCTTTCCTGTCACTGCGTGTCCCTCCATGTGGGTGTGCCGGTCCCTGCCCCCTGCAGGGTTGACACACAGTGCCTGCAGCCCCGGAGGCACCAGGGCTTGGGGCCGGATCCTGCCTACCAGCCTGGGGAGAAGCTGGAGCACCTGCTCCTCTAAGCCGGTGGCTGAAAGCCTAGAGCTGTGTCGGTTCCCCAGACCTCGTCCCCTTTTGTCCTACCCATAGCGGTTTACATGGGAGCAAAACGAGACCCAAGATGCACCGCAGACCTGGAGTTCAGCTCCCAGCTCCTGCAAGGGCCGTGTAGAGCTCCTGCAGAGCCTTTCGGAGCCTTAGTTTCTTCATTTAAAAGAGGGTCCAGTCTACGGCCATGCCACCCTGAACACGCCGGATCCCGGCTGATCTCGGAAGCTAAGCAGGGTTGAGCCTGGTTAGTACTTGGATGGGAGACCACCTAGGAAGACCAGGTGCTGTAGGCTAAAAAATAAAAAAAAAAATAAGGGATTGTAAGCTGACAAGGTCCTTGCAATCTGTGAGGTCAACCAAGGGCTGCCTCGCCTAAAAATATATATAATAAAAAATAAAAGAGGGGCCAAACATCTACAGGGACTAAACAATCATTAGCTCTGTACTCAAGTACCGGGAGTGATTCCTGGGGTGCTTGGAGGGTGCTCACCAGCGACGGCATCGGCGACGTCTGTGTGTGAGCGCAGGGTTTCCGCGGTGGGAGCCGGCGTCTGAGGCCGCCGCGGAGAGGGCTGTGAAGGGCCCCGGCGCCCAGGCAGCGTGCGTGGGGGTCAGAGTGGAAGCCGCCTCCCCTGCCCCCACAGGTCCAACCAGGCCAGTCACAGCAGCTCTGCCGCCTCCCGTCTTAGGACATCTGCTCTGGGCTGGGAGCTTCCTGGATGGAAGCGGGTGGTTAGAGAGCAGCGGTGCTCCCCACACCTAGGGAGCACATGCCGCCCCTGACCCTGCCTTGTGGTCCCCTTCTCCAAATTCCTCTCTTTCCTAAAGCACGACTGGGCCTGGCCAGGACTGACTGCTCAGGACCAGCCTCCTTTCTGCTTTCTGACACGTGGCCCGCTGGGCCCACAGCACAGGGTTGGGGCCCCCCGGGAGAGGCGGAGGGGCAGGAAGCTTTGCTGTCTTATAGGCGGTCACGGACCTCGGTCTAAGATTCTGGCTCAGAGTTGCACTGCTGGGTTCTGTTTTCACTTGAATCTTTGATTTTCTCGGCCCCACAGACATTTTCAGTGTAAACCCTGCAGCCAATGGGATGGTGGCCAGCATCCCAAAGTGTCCCCGAAACCCTCATCCTACCCTGAGGAAGGAGTAGCAGCTGCCTAGGGGGTTCCTACGCTGCTCCTCTTGGGAGTTCTGGTTGGCAGAGGTTGGGCGAGGCCGGGGCGCTCCATGTCTGCACAGAATGAATCTGAGGACGTGTACCTTCAGGAAGATTCCATCCAGGCCCAGGTGGGAAGCATCTGAGTGGCCGTCACGGTTCAGGTGCCAGGTTGGGGATATAAGAGCGACCAGACCCAGACCGGCTTCAGGGAGCATTTGCTCTCGAGAGGGGGGGGCACATACCTTTGGAGCGAGAAGGGATGAACAGAGTGCTGGATCTGCACCCCGCCCCTGGCGTTTGGGGGCTGGGGACTGTGCATCTCGGAAGACTCCGGTGGTCCTTTGGTGTCCTGGGTCAGCCCTGCCCAGGGGAGGAAACAAGCTCTGCCACGGTTCCCCCTTTCCTGCCACTGCTCACGCCCTCCACCCAGCTTGAGATCTGGTCTTCCATTTTCCTCTCTCCCTTCGCCCCCAGGTCCCATCCCAGCCCCGAGCTCGGTTCCTCCAGCAACGCCCCATCCCTGCTCCCTTCTCCATTCCCGCTGCTTCTCAGTCTGACTCCCAGCTCTCAGTCCACCCTCCCCCGCTACCCCGCGCAGAGCTGATTTCTACTCTCTGTGAGTCACAGCGTCAAAGACTTTCACGATCTGATCCCCAAACCTTTACCAGCCTCATTTCCACTGCAGCGGTCTCTAACTCAGCCAACCCTAAAAAGGCAGGCTAGCCCGGTGGTGGTGGGGGGGTTGTATCTGACTGCCTTGGTTCAGGTCTTTGATCCAACGCTTATTAGTTGTGAGACCTCAGGCAAGTCACGTCACTGGTTACGACCACAACTTCTCACTGGTTACGACCACAACTTCCTCACCTGAGGATAGTTGGCAGAGTTCACAATAAATCGAGGCTGGGAGGGTCAGTGGAGAGAGAATCAGTGAAGCGCTGAGTAAAGCACCTGGCCTAGAATGTGCTTTTTGCAACATTAGCTGTGCACACGGGCACATTGTTCCCGCCTTCTGGGACGTCCAGCACCCGCCCCACCCCTCCCAACTACTGGCCAAGGGCCCGAAGGCCTCACTCCTGGTTCCGTCTTTATTCCCTTCTAAAGCGTTATTCACACTTAGCTTCCTCTTTTGTTTTTCTTGGCTTTTTGCTTCTCCAGATGAGAGGCGAGATCTGGTCCTGTCTGCTTACATGTGCCTGTGTGACACATAGTGCTGTGTATACAGAGGACATCCAGTAAATGCTACTGGGTCGCAAATGGCTGAATCTGATTGGGTTGATTTTCACCAAAGGACAGTTCCACGAAGTAGTCCCAGGATAAGTTACATGCCCCGGGGTTTCCTTGGGACAGTAGCTGGCGGAGGAGGCGAATGGCAGCATACCCCTGAGTCCTGGGGCCACAGGTCTCCCCCCGACACCCCTCTGTGTGCCTCAAATACCGTGGTGGGTCTGACTGTGCAGGGCGTGGCTCAGGGGTAGAAGTGGCAGCTGGCCGAATGTTCTACCCGGAAGCACAAAGGGGAAGGGGGCTTTTGTGACCAAGTGTTTTTGCTTTTTGTTTTTAACAGCTTTACTGGGGTGTATTTTACATCTCACAAAACTCCCCTGTTTCAGGTGTACAAACTCAATGATTCTTAGTAACTTTACCCAGTGGTGCAACCATCTCTGCAAATCAGATTTAGAATATTTTCATTCCCCGCCCCCCCCAAATGATTCCTTATGTCCATTTTTAATATAGTTAATCCTCATTCTCACCCCAGCGTCAGGCGACCACGAATCTACTTTCTGTTTCTGTAAATGTGCCTTTTATGGACGTTTCGTGTGAGTAGAATCATAGAATAATATGTGGGGTCTTGTGTGTGGCTTTTTTTTCACGTGGCATAAACGAGGCTCATTCATCTTGTCGTGCATATCAGTAGTTCCTTTTTATTGCCAAATACTATCACGTTGTATAGACATAACACGTTTCGTCTAGCCATTCACCGGTTGTCGGTTGGTCATTCAGATTCTTTCCTCTTTTTGGCTGTTCTGAATTATATCGCTATGAATATCCATGCGGGAGTCTATATGTGGACACATATTTTTATTTCTTTAGGGTCTATTTTTAGAAATGGACTTGCTGGGTCACTTGCTGACTCTGCGTTGAACATTTTGGAAAACCGCCAACCTGTTTCCCAAAGTGGTTCCAGCGTTTTACATTCTCAGCAATACATGAGGGTCCCTGTGTATCCACATCTTCACCAACATTCGTCATCCTCTGCTTTGGATATTATAACTGTTCCAGTGGGTGTGAAATAACAATCATCTCGTTGTGCTTTTAATTTACATCTCCCTAATGACTAATGATGTTGAGCATCTTTTCATGTGCTTGTTAGCCAGTCAAGTATCTTCTTTGGAGAGATGTCTGTACGTAACTTTTGCCCATTTTTTAATTGGGTCGTTTGTCTTCCTGTTATTGAGTTGTCAGAGTTCTTTATAAATGTTTTCTCCCAGATTGTTGCTCATGTTTTAATTTTAACTGTCTTTTGAAACACAAACGTTTTGAATTTTGATAAGTTCAATTAATCCTTATTTTTTATTTATGGACTATGCTTTTGGTGTCATAGATAATTAATCTTTGCCTAACCTAATGTTGAGAAGTTTTTCTTTTGTGTTTTCTGCTCAAAGTTTACATGTTATTTCTCTTACAGTAAATTTTGTGATCCACTTAGAGTTAATTTTTGTGCATGGGGTGAGGTAGGGCTCTAAGTTTATTTTTTCGTGTGTGGATATCTAATTGTGCTAGTGCCATTTGTTAAACTACCCTTTCTACCAACTGTCTTAGCATCTTTGCCAAAAATCAATTGACCGTAAATGTAAGAATTTACTTCTGGACTCTCAATTCTGTTTCATTGATCTATATGTCTATCTTTATGCTAATACCAAACTGTTGTGATAACGGTAACTTTATAGTATGCTTTGAAATTAGAAGTAAAATTCCTTCAGCTTTGTTCTTTTTCAAAATTGTTTATGGCTATTCTATATAAATTATATAAAAATAAGTTATAAATCACAAAATTATTTTGACTATTTTATGTAAATTTATTTATTTATTCTATATGAAGTTTAGAACCTGCTTATCAACTTCTGCAAAAAAAAAAAAAAAGCCTGCTGGAATTTTGATAGACATTGAATGGTTTCTCTATATCAATTTAGGGAGAATTATCATCTTAACAATATTGAGTCTTGTAAAGCATGAACATAAATGTCTCTCCATTTATTTAGAGCTTTAATTTCCTTCAGCAAAGTTTGCAATTTTTAGTGTACAAACCTTACATTTTTTGTTAAATATTTTTCTTAGTATCATTCTCTTTGATGTTCTTATGAATAGAATTGTACTTTAATTTCATTTTTGGATCATGCAATGCTCATATGCAAAAAAAGAATTGATTTTTGTATATCAATCTCGTATCCCGTGACCTCATACTTGCTTATTAGTTCTAATAGCATTTTGTGGACTCCGTCGGATTTTCCACGTAGAGGAGCATGTCGTCTGCAAATAAAGACCGTCTTACTTCTTCCTTTCCAGTCTGAATGTCTTTTATCTATTTATTTTCCTTGCCTTATTGCTGTGGCAAGGATCTCCAGTACTAACTTGAATAGGAGACGTGAGAGGGGCACCCTTGCATTATTCCTGATCTTAGGGTGAGAGTGCCCGATCTTTCACCATTTTAATGTGATGTTCACTGTAGGTTTTTCATAGATGCCCTTTACTAGGCATCCATATGGTTTTCAAGAGCTGTGAGCAAATTTAGTTCAGCCTCCTCCCTAATTACATAGATTCCAGCAACAAAGGCAGGCTTGGCAAGAGAACCAGTCTTTCCGTTACAGGAATGAATGGCAGTAGCTCAGGTGCACTGACCCATCTGGTACACCACTTACTGCAGCTACTGGCAAGGAGTCAGGTGCATTTTCCTTAGTTCCTTTGGCGTCCCCTGTGGAGATGCTTATAGACAATCTAGAGGCAACTGGATTCTAGGCTGGACTTTGCCGCTACTCAACAGTTAGTTGCTCAGCCTCCTCGAGAGCCAGTTTCCACATCGGGAGCAATAATTCTTCTCCTGCCCACCTCCCAGGTTCAAGTGGGACGAGGCAGGTAGAAGAACCCCATAAACGAATGCATGGGATCCTCATCATTTTTCTAGGAGTGGAAAGTGTGTCAATCACAGGAAGAAAACCCCGAGGCTCTGATTGTCTCCTCTAACTTACTAAGAACAGTGGCCCTCTGGCCAGGACAGAGTGCTTACTAGGCCAGCAAGACACCTGCACCTGAGGAGAGTGGCCTGACTTTGCCACAGAATGGGTAGGGAAGGGGGGCGGAGGGGAGCAGAGAGAATGGAGGAGTCTGGGAAAGTCCGTCGGAGGGTGAGGCAGTCTCTGCCACGGGCAGTGCTTAAACCCTTACTCCTTTGCCTTTCTCCCAGGACTGTGTCTGGCCGCCTCCAAGAGAGGCCTTCGATGGTGCAACGTATCCAAAGCAGAGGCAGCAAAATGCAGCAAACTCCGACGGAATTTGAAAAAAGTGAATGGCCCCCTTATCTCCTGCTCAAGGAAAGCCTCCCACAAGGACTGTATCCAGGCCATCGCGGTAAGTCGGCGCCATGTGTTGGGTGGGACCACGCTGAATGGAGGGGAAGGGAAGGAATGGAGCAAAATAGAACATGTGCTGTCCCCTCGACTCCCGGCTTTTATTCCCGGGGGGCCTGTCAGGGGACAGCAGTCCTCTCTTGTAGGACACAAGGCTATTTAGAAAGAAGTGAAGAGACCATAATTTGTTGATAACAGCTATGTAATAATGACACTTCAGCGGTCATATAGGATGAACTTGTAACACTGACAAAAGCCAAGATTACTTCTGGAAGATCATTTCCTCTAAACCCTGAGAGAAATAAACTCAGCCGGTTATCGTCCCCGTGTCACATTGCGGGGGAGGGCCTGCCAGGGCACTGGGCATGGGGAAGATGTTTTCAGAGAGAGAAAAAAGGGAATCGTGACTTGTGGATGATTTCAGATTCCTTTTGTTTTTTGAGACAAAAAGATCTACTGAAATAATTTTGACTTATTCACTCAACAGACGTGTTCTCTGTGTCATGGTGCGTGTACTTGACTCTGGCAAAGAGCGCGTCATCTGTATAAAAGTTTCCAATAAGACCTAGGGTTACCGAAACAGTATTGAGGGGAAAAATCTAGTTTGAGCGATGTTTTAGGGTATTATTTTACAATCATGGCCTGTGGACATCATTTCCTGCTGGTTTAAAATGCAGATTCTTCAGCCCTATTCTGCCCTATTCAACGTGAATATCTGTGAATGAGTTCTGAAAATCTACCTTTTAACCAGCGTCCCATTTGAAACCAGTTCTATATACCATACATCAAAATAAAGTTGAGGTAGATTAAATAGTTAAAAAGAAAATGGATATTATTGAAAAACTAGAGGAGATATTAATTAGCAGAACCACAGCAGAAAGAGAAATCTCTTAGTTTGTAGCAGCAATGAGTTAAATCATTCAGTAAACTGACAGATTTAAAAATATAAATGATTTAATTCATAGCCAGTAAAAACATTTAAACAAAAATTTTAGAAAGCCCCAGAGTAAATATGCGCCAGCTCTGACAAGTGATTCTTATTTTCATTCTGCAAAAAAACTAATTCAAATGGGCAAGAAATGCAGGATCACATGAGAAAAATGATATAAACAGAGTATTCATAATAGGGAATTCATAATCGATAAAAATATTTATGAAATGTTCCTCTTAATAATCAGACAAATGCGAATCTAAGCAATTCGTTAGCATTTGCGTTTTCTAAAGTAATAACACTTAATAAAATGAAAGCTTATCCTGCTGGTGATTCTATAGTGAAACTTACGCTCAGGGTCAGTGGCATTCTAAATTGGCATTACAAATTTTCTGGTGACAGCAGCCAATAAATAAACATAATTATTGTCTGGGTGATTTCACAGATGCCTATCCCGTGACAACAGGTCATCAGAAGGGAAAAAAGCGATGAGGACAAAGCTATCCGTGAAAACGTAGTTTTCACGGCAAAAAGTCAGAAATAACCCAATTGCTAAACATTTGGGGGAATTATTTAATATATTATGGAACAACAACATTATAATAAAATACTGTGAAGTCAGTAAAATCAATAAGGACTCTGTAGAAGAAAATATGTACAATTTTAGATGAATAAAGCAGCCCACAAAATATCATCTTTACCAGATTGCAAATACAAGAAATATGTAAGCATGTGAGCAGTAATATACCAAAGAAGATGAACATGGTTAATTATGATAACTTTAATTATGATAATTAAGATACCTTAATAGTTATATTTTCTATCCAATAAAAAAGAACTTGGAAGAAATAAATATAGAGCGAAAACAGGGAAGAAAGCCTCCAGGACAAACGACTTTAAATATAAATGACTGTGAAGAGTTTGACCAACAGAGGGAGGCCATGTGCCAAGCTCAGGAGGTAAAGCAGTTGGATTGGTGCTTGTTGTCCCAAAAGAGGGCCCTGTGGCCTGTGCCACCTCTCATAGGATGTGCGTGAACGTGATCAAACGCTGACTCTTCTGCAGATCTTTGCAGCCATGGAGCCTCATGACGTGTGATAGCCACTCTCCTGGGTTAGGGCGGGCTTTCCCCTGAAGCTGGTCTGGCCTCTTTGCTTTCAGGAAAACAAGGCAGATGCTGTGGCCCTTGATAGCAGATTGCTGTTTGAGGCGGTCACGGACCCCTACAATCTGCGACCTGTAGCAGCAGAGTTCTACGGAACTGAAGAGAGTGAGTTCTCCCTGAGAACCCAGTGCTGGGGTGGCCGAGGCCTTGACCCTGACCTCTACGGAGTCAGAGCGGATGAGTCGCAGAGGTGGGGTCTCTTGCAGGGGATGGAGTCACTGGGCTCTTTGGGCCAGAGGCTGATCCACTGGGTGAGGACACTGTATGCTCCCTGGGCAATCAGGCACAAGGGTCCCTGTCCTACGACGGGCTTTGTCAAGGTGGGCTGTTTTTCTCCCTTGGGTCCAGGCCAAGAGCTTTCAATTCTCTCTGTCCCTTTGTTGAGCCAGAAACCCACTTTTATGCTGTGGCCGTGGTGAAGAGGGACAGCTCCTTGCTGCTGAACCAAGTGAAAGGCGTGAAGTCCTGCCACTCGGCCTTCAACAGCTCTGTTGGGTGGGACATCCCTATCGGCACGCTCCGTCCGCTCCTGAACTGGGCAGGGCCATCTGAGCCCCTTCAGAAAGGTGACATGGCTGGGGGATTGTGGATGATCTCAAGCAGGGGTCTCTACTCCAGTTCATACCTAGCCAGCCACCTCGGGACCACACAGTCACATGCGGGGTGACTCCAAGGTGGGGGTGAGGTTGACTGGCTTGACATGCCTTGGCGGGGTTCGCTGCACGGGCTGCCCTTGGGAGCTGGGGGCTGAGTCTGCTCTCGGCCAAGGTGTGTCTCTGAGCTCCCGACCTCACAACAGAGGCGACACGTCTGGCAGGGTGGAGGGAGGGATGCCTGTGGGAGAGTGCACACTGGGAGGTGTGACCGGCCGTGGCCCGGGCTGGCTCACACTCTGTGGCCCATTTTTCTGTCTTCAACAGCTGTGGCCGAATTCTTCTCTGCCAGTTGTGTTCCCTGCGCGGATGGAACACAGTACCCCAACCTGTGTCAGCTGTGTTCGGGGACAGGGGAAAATAAATGTGCCTGCTCCTCCAACGAACCGTACTTTGGCGACTCCGGTGCCATCAAGTGAGCGAGACAGTCTTCTTCTCCCCGGTGGCCTGAGCACTATATGTCTTCAGGCCCAGAGACCTTTTCTCTGGCTCCAAATAGAGCTCAGCCTGCTAGTAGGGGTCACAGAGGAGGTCCAGTCCTCTCACCGCTGTGTGAATAGAGAAACTAAGTCCAAAGAGGTGACGACTTTGCCCACGGCGTGTTCCCTGCAGCCCCCTGGGTCACACCAGCCTGAGGCGCAGTCACCTCGGTAGTGGCCCCCTCAGTCACCCCCAGAGAACCCTGAATCTGGTTTTGCCCCTGTGTTGTCCTGGGTTCCACCTGCTGATTCTGTCCCCTCCCTAACCACAGAAGGACTGAAGGAGTCTTATCATGAGACAACCAGTCCCAGGCTCCCTGCTGGGTAAGATGGCGGAGTGTCCAGGCTGATTCAGGTCTGCCCTACCTGGACCTCCCCTCCGAGATGGGGGACAGTGAGCCCTGCCCGACCAGCCCCTGTACCCTCTCTGTCCCCATGCTAAGGCCGACTCTGCTCCTCTTCTCCCCATCTGCTCCTGGGCTCAGGCGTTTTTGCAGAGGGAGGCTTCCCCACTTCTCTGCCAGCCAGGCCACATTTGCCCGCTCAGTCCTGGGAGAAAGAACTTCATAGCCAAGGATACTGAGTCTTTGTCCCCTGGTGTAAAGGCTTCAAAACTCTCTTTTACATAGAAAGACAAAGTTTTGCCCTCTCAGCCCTTAAAGTGAAAGGTTGGGGCCCCTGGCCAACACCTGAGCCCTTCCTCCGCAGAATCTACCTGGAGGTTGATGCTGCCACCTTCCCAGTTAGGGTGTCCCAAAGCCTCAGAGCCCTGCCCTCCAAGGAACAGATGCCCAGAGGAGACAAGCCCCCGGGGCCCTGCCCACAGCGGGGCATGAGGAAGCAACTGGGGAGGGCCAAGCCATGCTGACCTTCCTGGCACCTTCTCATTTCACAGGTGTCTGAAGGACGGGGCTGGAGAGGTGGCTTTTGTCGCGAGCACAGTGTTTGGTAAGAGCAGGGCGAAGAGCTACGGGGGCTGCCTCCTTTTATCATAATTCTGAATATTGAGCTAATTAGATTCCTCAGTCCTTGGCACGCTATTATCAAGTTTCCCTACAGGGCACAGTTCTCATTTTATATAATTTCGTCGGTTACATGACCAGTTGCCTTTAAAGCTTCCTCATCCGCTGCTTTTCTCCCCTGCCCCTCACAGACAGCATGCCAGGTCCCTGCCGTGTGCCCTCTGACACGTATTCGCCCTTGCAAAGTGTCCAGTGCTGGTTTAGTTCTGGGTTCAACCACGGCGCTGCCAGGGGTTTCCGCCCAGTGTTCTGTTGCAGAGGTTTCTCCGCGTCGTACGTCTCGTTAGGTGACGGTCCTAACTGCAGAGGAATGCTCCATAGGAGGCATCCACCGGATTTCACTTACCTATCACCCTCGTGACGAACCTGGTCATCTCGTCCTGGCCTTGGCCACAGACAGCTCCATGACCCCTGCCCTTATGTGCGTCCTCTCACTGTCCTGCTGGAGAATGCCCCTGAGGGACCACACACTGAAGCACAGTAGCCGGGGATGTACAGGCTGAACGCATTCCACCTGGGACCCCTGGGGACAGACCCACCACACTCACCCAGGACCTCCAGAGACGGGCCCACCACAGTCCACCTAGGGCTATTGGGTCACGCTCCGGAATTACGCTCCTGCTGGCACTCTGCAACTGTTCGCATTTCCCCACGACGTCAGTTTGGGGTATTTTTGACTTTACACACACACACACACACACACACACACACGTTTGTGTGTATATATATATATATATGTATATATATATATATACACACATATATATATATATTTGTCTAAATGATAACTGGAAAGCAATAGATATCTCATTGGTGGTTTAATTTGCATTTCTCTGACAGTTAGCGAGTTTGGTCATCTCAATATATCTGCTAGGAATTTGGGCTTCCCTTTTTGATTTCATAATCTTCGACTGCATTTCTATTATGTTTCATGCCTGTTTCTTCACGGTTTTGATTCAAAGACAGGCGTTCCTTCTACCTGGATATCAAGCCATTGCTGGTTCTAGACTTTATGAAGATTTTTTTCTCAGTTGAAAAAATCTATCAATAGCACCTCGTGTTGAACGGAAGTCTTCGATATTGATAGGGTCAAAACCATCTGATTTGTACTATTGGTTGTACTTTTGGGGTATTTTAAGATGCCTTCTTTGCTCTACTTCATAAAGATTTCCTACAATAAGATTTCACAACAGCCCCCCAACATATATTTATCTATACGTACTCTACCTAGGAAATTAGTTATGCATTGGGTTTCTATTTTCCCTTTATAGCAAGACCATTTTTCTTACAAAAACAACTCTAAATTAGACCACTTTTTCTCTACTGACATGGGAAGCCACTCTACATCAAGTTGTATATCCAGGGATCATTTTCTGAGCTATTTTGTTTTATTGGTGCATTTGTATTTTCTGTTTTTATTACCCTGGCTTGTACGGGGTCTTAATATCTGGGAGAGATAAATGGGGAGGCGGTTATCACCCTACACTTTGCTGGTCATTTTTAATTTTTTAAAACTAAAATGTTAGAATTATTTTGTTGAATTTCTGAGAACTTCATTCTTTAATTTTAATATAATTGTTTTGAATTTAAATAGGCCGATGAAAAATTCAATATTTATAGTGATAAATTGTCCAAGCCCTGATTATGATAAATCTCTTTAGTTTGATGACACCTCTTTTTATACCTTTCGATTTTATTTAATTTTATATTAGTTTCAGGTGTATAGCAGAGCCGTTAGACATTTACATAAGTTATGAAGTGATCCCCCCAATTACTCTAGTCCCCTCTTGGCATCGAACACAGTTATTACAATATTATTGACTATATTCCCTATGCTGTACTTCACATCCTCGTGACTCTTTCCCTAACGACCAATCTGTACTTCTTAATCCCTTCACCTTTTTTACCCAGCCCCCGCAACCCCCTTCTCATCTAGCAATCACCAGTTTGTTCTCTGTATCTATGAGTCTGTTTTCATTTTGTTTATTTTGTTCCTTAGATTTCACATATAAGTAAAATCATATGGTATTTGTCTCTGCCTGACTTATTTCACTTAGCATAATACCCTCTAGGTCATCTTCTATCCATGGCATTACGAATGATCAGATTTCATTTGTTTCTTTTTTTTTTTATGGCTGGGTAATATTCCATTGTATTTATGTACCACATCTTCTTTATCCATTCGTCTACTGATGAGCACTTAGGTTGCTTTCATATCTGGGCTATTGTAAATAGCGTTGCAGTGAGCGTAGGGGTGCATATATCTTTTCGAATGAGTTTTTAGTTTTCTTTAGATAAATACTCAGAAGTGCGATTGCTGAGTCATAAGGTAGTGCTATCCTTAGTTTTTTGAGGAACCTCCAAACTGTTTTCCATGATGACTGTACCAATTTGCAGTCCCACCAAGAGTGCACGAGGGTTCCGTTTTCTCCACATCTTCACCGTCACTTTTTATATCTTTGTTTTCTTTTTAGATCTTTGGGTAGAGCTTGAAAAATTTCTCTTTGTTGGTCTCATGCTTGCTTTTTTTTTTTTTGGTGAGGCTGATTACCATCTATTTAATGGTTTCAGTTGCTATTATAGTATATTATATTCTGTATTAGTTTCTATTTGTTTTTTTTGCTAATCCTCAAGATACCATTCGATTTTTGTAGTGTTACCCTGCTGAACTTTCTGGTTAATTTTAGGAGTTCTTTCTTGGTTTTGTTGGCATTTTTGATGTAGATGATTATAGCATCTTTTTAAAAATTTTATTATAGAATCTTTAAATAGAGTTTGTCTTTTTCCTTTCGGCGTTTGTATCTGCTATTACTTTTGCAAATTGCGTAATCCAGACTTGCTGGTATTGTGGTGACAGTGTGATAGCCAGCAGGCTTGCCTTGTTCCTGATTTTGAAGCGAATGTTTAAATTTTCTTCTTTTAGATGAAATGACTTTGCTGCAGACATTTTGATAAATGGCATTTATCAAGTTCAATAACTTTACCAAGTTCTCTATATTACTAGTTTCCTGAAACTAAAAAAAAAAAAAATCACAAATAGATATTGAACATATAAATGCTTTTTTCAGGTCCTATTAACACTGAGATGATCTCATGGTTTTCCTCCTTAATCCATTACATCATGAATAACTAGCTTTTTTTGATGTTTGACCACTCTTCTTAATGGGATAAACTGATAAACCATAATTATGATTGATCCGTTTTTAAAATACTTTGTTAGACTGAGTTAGCTAATACATTATTTGAGATTTTTACATTTATAAGTAAAATTGGGCCATGATTCTTTCCTCCTGTACTTCTTTCTCCGAGTTTGAGATCGAGTTTGTACGAATCTCATAAAATGACTTGATCAGGTTTCTGTCATCTGATATATTTCGAAGCCATTGACATATGATATAGATGAACAGTTCCAAATTGGGCTAAACTCACTCATATAAACAGTCTTTCCTCTTTTTTTGATACACCTAGTGTTGGAAGGTGACTCAACTGTATTTCCTTCCTTAAATTTTTTTTGTCATTTTTATTCCTTCTCGACATGTGGGTAAGGCAGCCCCCGCTGGCTGGCCCTGGGGTTGTTTTCATCATGTGACCCTTTACTAGGCTGAGTTGCCATTAAACCAGGAGGGGTCTGGCTCAGCCTTCTTGGCCTGCCAGCATCAGGACCGGTACGATCCAGTCAGAGCAATGCCAGCCTAGCCGCCAAGGTTTTTTGGGCACTGTCTTTACTTTTCTCAGTGTTCTGGAACAATCTACTGCCTTTCTCGCCCCCCGGTTTTGTCCACTGTGTAAGATGTCTCCTCTAGCTCGAATTCCATGGAGGGAGAGGAATTACAGTTCATGGTCACTGCCTGGGGTAGGCTCCTCTGGGCCCCACAACCCTCTTCTTCTTTTTTTTTCCCTAGAGACCCTGCAAGACAGGGCTGAAAGAGACCAGTATGAGCTGCTCTGCCTCGACAATACCCGGAAGCCAGTGGATGAATTCAAGGACTGCTACCTGGCTCAAGTCCCTTTTCACACCATTGTGGCCCGACGTGTGAATGGCAACGAGAATGAGATCTGGGAGTTTCTCAACCAGGCACAGGTATCCATAGCCACAGTCCTACCTGCTTGGGTTTGGTGCTGGGTGGTTCCTTCCTCCCGAAACAGTCCTTCGGAAGCCTCACTGCACAGGAGCTTATGAATTCAGTAGCCTGCTTGCCTAGGCTGGACTCTGGCCAGCAGAAACTAGAAAGCCCTTCTGACATTACCGACTGACAGCATCTCATGGGCGGGAGCGGAAATGGGAGGAATACGATGCGACACTCTCCGGACTCTAAGGTGTTTGGACACCAGCAATGCTCTAAAGCAGGAGTCCCCAGTCTCTGGGCCGCAGAACAGTACAGGGCCGTGGCCTGTTAGGAATCGGGCCGCATAGCAGGAGGTGAGTGGCAGAAGAGTGAGCGGGAGCTTCATCTGTATCTGCAGCCGCTCCCCAGCGCCAGCATCACCGCCTCAGCTCCACCTCAGATCATCAGGCATTAGACTCTCACAGGAGCACCGGTCCCTGGTGCCAAACAGGTTGGGGACCACTGCTCTAAAGAATAAGCCATAACCGAGCTATGTCACAGGGATGGCACGAGTCCCTTGCAGGGGGAAGTCTCCCTACCCTCAGAATCATCCCTAAGTTCCCCGTACTGTTTTTCGACATCGTGTTTTGTTCCTTTCTTATTTATTCCTGACATCATACATTCTATTTTTCCTTGATTAGGAGAATTTTGGAAATGGCAAGGATCCGATGTTCCAGCTCTTTGACTCCCCTTCTGAGGAGAAGGACCTGCTTTTCAAAGATGGCTCTAAAGGGTTTTTGAGGATCCCCCCGACGATGGATGCTGGGCTGTACCTCGGTTCCAACTACCTCAAAGCCGTCAGGGGCCTGAGAGAAAGTGAGTGAGGACAGGCTGGTGTGGGTGGTGGGCCATGGCTGAGTCCATCGGGGAGAGTACCGCACACCCCCTCGTGTAAGAGCAGGGGGCCCTGCTGGCTAAGGGTGCCCTCCCCATCTCCCTGCCACTGAAGGTCTTCACCGTGCAAGGTTTGATGCAGGTGCGAGTGTCTTCGGTTGACCGAGTCAGGGCCTTTCAACGTGTGGGCTGTCTCTAAACAAACATGCTGCCACCTGATTCGTGCTGCCGTGTGTCCCCATGGACAACAGGTTCCCCAGCCCCGACCGAAAAATCAGTTTGCCTCTTATGAAATGAGAAATATGAACATGAACCAAGAGAGCCAGGGCCCCTCCTGGGGTGATTCCCACGGCCTGGGGACACACCACCCTGTGCCCGGGCTCCCGTCTTGCCTGGGGATTCATTCCACACAGCGCCTGCTCTGCCTTGGCCCTTCCCCTACTGGAGGGCTTGGAGTGGAGTGCGGGTGAATCCAGGGGTTGCATTATAGTTACTAGTGGTGACTGCGAGCCTTATGGGAGGTCAGGGAGGGGAACAAGGTCCCTTATGCCGGCAGCTGCTAACCTATTTGGCACCAGGGACTGGTGCTCCTATGAGCATCTAATGCCTGATGATCTGAGGCGGAGCTGAGGCGGTGATGCTGGCATTTGGGAGCAGCTGCAAACAGAGATGAAGCTTTGCTCACTCATGGGCCCCTCAGCTCCTGCTGTGCCCCGGGTTCCTAACGGGCCACTGACCAGTACTGGTCTGCAGCCCCGCGGGGTAGGCCACCTCTTGGGGCCGCCACTGTTTCTGTGTCCTGGAGCTTTTACCCCGTGGAACCGAGGTGTTAGGCAAGTCATTATACTTAAGATTGGAGGGCGGATCAGAAGCCAGGAGAATGGAGAATGAGAAACAGCGGGGAAGGGGCTGGTTGCTGAGCCGAGGGGGTGAGGGGGCAGCAAGACTCTTACATCCGGGAGGGAGCTGCCGCGGGAGGGGCAAGCGGGAGGGGCGCTCGGCGTGGAGCCTGGGCCGGGAGGAGATCGGTGGCGCCGGGGCGTCCCTCGCGAGGCCCAGGGCCCCCGGTGATGGCCGTGTCCCTCTGGGCAGCGGCGGAGGAGGTGGAAAGCCTGCGTGCGCGGGTCCTCTGGTGCGCCGTGGGCCCCAAGGAGGAGAGCAAGTGCCAGCAGTGGAGCGCGCAGAGCGCCGGGAAAGTGACTTGTGCCACAGCCAACACCACGGAGGACTGCATCGCCCTCGTCCTGGTAGGGCGCCGCCCCCTGTGGGAGCCTGCGTCGCGTGGGGGCGGGACAGCGGGCCTCTGAGAAAAGCCCAGGTGCTGGGCATCTGCTTGGAAGTGACGGGGTGCTAAGACACAGCGCGGGGGCAGGGTGCGTGTGGGTTAGGCAGGGGCTGCCGGTAGGGTCTGCTTGGGGCCAGCGAGGGCACAGTGTGCAAATAGGAACAGCTTTCAGTTAAAAAAGCTGAAGCTGTTTATTGAAGGTCATCCAAGGACGAATAGATAGACATCTATTAAAAGTTGAATTCATAGTGAAAAACTGTCAAAAAATAAATCTCCAGACCCAGCTGGATCCACTTATAAATCCTGCCGTCTGTGGGATGATTCTTAGTTTCAATAATTCTCTACGGGGACTCACAGGACTCAGAAAAGCCACTAGTTTACTACTTTAATTCACCCTTAAATTCCTGCAGTTATTTCCACGTTGCCGTGCCCCATATGGGCATCCCTTTGATAGTCCAGTTCTCCATCGCCCATCTGCCTGACCATATGACCAAGCCATTTGCCACCACCCGTGAGCTGGTAAAACCCAAGCATCGGAGAGAACAGCACGCAGTTCAGCTCGCTGACTGGTTTTCCCTGCTTCAGTCAGAGTTTCCCCTTCACTCCGTGGGAATACAGCAGTCTTCCAAATGGGATTCTGTCCGTTTACTTTGGAACTGCCACCCATAAGCCATGCAGGTGTTTGTCCGTTAATAGCTGTTCACAGGGTAGTGCTCAGGTGACAGACAGTAGGTTCTAGCATCTCCCCAGGTGATTCCAAAGTCAGCTGTAGGGTGAATATGATGAGCGCCTCCTTGCTTTCCTCCAGGAGCACGTTACCATATCAACCATTTCCGTTTTGTTACGGATCTCTTCCGAACACTGCCTTCCCTACAATATTTCTCCACATCACCCAAGACGTGATGAGTAATTCAGGTTTCAAAATTATTTTACATCCGTCCGTCCGTCATGAGGGCAGTTTCATATAATGTCCGATAGCAGGCTAGTAATTCTTTCTTAAGTATCACGTGTCTTACCAGTGCACTGGGAAATTATCTGGTCGAAAATACTAGCGGTCATCTCTGGGTGGCACTCAGGCTTTTGTCATAAAACTCCAGTCTAGTCCACGTGGGGCTAAAAGGGAATTTGTCACAGAATTTGTTAGTCCAGCACTCCAGCTTCTAGCATGTCATTCATTAAAGGGGCACTCTCTTTTTGTCCGGTAGGTATTTTATACTGTTACAAATTAACCGGTACAAGCTCAGCCGATTCTATAGATTTCTAACGAGCATGCCTAACTAATACCGGCTGAAGGATAAATTTAACATGCCTTCTGTTTTACGATACTAGGTAGTAGAAGTATTTCCCTTTCAGACATAATTTTTATTTCAATAATACATCTAGGTAATGTACATAAAATCTGTTCAAATATTCCAACGTTCGTTTGAACTTCTAGGTAATGTACATAAAATCTGTTCAAATATTCCAACGTTCGTTTGAACTTCTACCTCAATCTCGTCAACTCTTGCATCCGTATATCCTCCCAAATTAACTGGAGCCCCCATTAAGACATCCCCGACAAGTTTTGGAATTACAAAACATTGGGGTCCCACGTCAAAGAGTTCTAGGAAAAATATCTTCTGTACCCCTTAGCCATTTTGCCCACACATGTGCCTATGGTCTTGGGTCCTCTGCCCCTTTCATCAATCCTAATGATGCTTGGTTTGTGGGACTATTGCCTGAGCTGATTTGAGGTCAAGTTTCTTATTACTATATTTGCCTTCTGGCTTTTTAAATCCCTCCAGAGTAAAGTAAACCAAGCAGATTTGTTTAGGGCCCTTTAATGTTGAAAGACCAGCAGGGTCTCCTACCTGGCCAGTCACTCTCTGACAGTGCCACATTAGGGTCTTTATTTTGAGCCCACCAATGTCCAATTTCTTATCCCATTTCTTAATAACCGTTTAAAGATTTCCACCCTGTTGAGACAAGTCCTTTGTTTCTTCACTCCGTAGTCCCCCCTTCTCTTGTAAATCAGCCTAATTTTCTTAGCTATCTAAAAGAAAAAAAAAACACCCCTGTTTATTGTGGGTTCACCACCACTCCGATTATGAGAATGACTTGGAAAATATAGAAAGGTAGGATGTTAAATAAATAAATAATGAAAACCTCATGTGGCCTCACACAGGGAGACACCACTATTAAAGTGTTGATAATCTCCCAGCCCAGGATTTCTGGGTACGTGGATACATGGGCTGGCAACGTACTGGATCATGCCAGTTAGGTAGTTTTTGAGTCGTTTTCACTGAATAGTATATCATGGCCACTTGAATACATATTTTTTGAAAATACTTTCGAAAAAATAATTTCAGGATATCGTTTATGTGGATGTGGCTCAGTTTAGTTATGACCCTATTCCTCTTTGTCCCTTTATTTTATTACTATTAATAACACTGTGATGATATCCTTGAATAGAAATCTTCATCCACATCTCCAGTTATTTTTAATATCACGGTAAAAAATTTATTACTGGGCCAAAGAGAGAGTTCGGGGAGCTTGATGAATCCACGTCCTAGTTTGGAGTTTGGGCTTATTCATTCTGATTTGAGCCCATTTCATTCTTTCTGCTCAATTGCTGACCAACTTCTGGATAGCACTTTGAACTGAGAGGAGACAAGGCCAGCTGGCCCCATCTGTCTCAGTGAGTAAGGCTGGTCCAGGAGGGCATCCCAAGAGCGCTCTGAGCACAGAAAGCGTTTCATTCAGAGGACAAAGAGTCAGTGCAGCCTGTGCCTGGTCTTTCCCACGGAAGTGACAGCATGAAAGGCATGTGGGGCGCGGCAGAAAGTTAATAGCGCACACGGTGTTTCCTTTGGGCGCTCAGTTGAAACACCCGCTGCCTCTATGTGCCGCTTCGCTGAGACACCTGACATGCAACATTCTGGCAGAGAGCTATAAAAACAGGGGGACGGGAAACAGTCTCACTGTGGTGCCGGTGGTTTGCTCTGTCTTGCCAGAAAGGAGAAGCTGATGCTATGAGTTTGGATGGAGGATTTATCTACATTGCTGGCAAATGTGGTTTGGTGCCTGTCCTGGCAGAGAGCCAAAGTAAGTAGGGGGAGCGTCCTCTCTGGTTTATTCCCTTTAGGCCATGGAGTGGGTGCGGGGAGGAGTAACCCCACTCTGTATGTCCAGGTGGAGACATTAAAATGGATGGGTACATTCAAGCAGGAGAATCAGGGGAAAGCTTACACAACAGGGGCCGTGGTACCCACAATGCCTCTTCTGTTGAGAACTGACAAAGCACACACTGGTTTCGTCCTCTTAATTTTTAAAGATTTTAGTGTACTATACATACAGAAAAGTACACATCAGCGTACATCTCAGTGACATTTCACAAACTGGTGTGTCCCCAGGCATGTGGGGCCCAGATCACGACACAGCAAGTTTCCCAAGTTCCCTCATACCCTCCTGTTACCAGCCGCCTTACTCCAGCAAGGGTAACGACTCCCGAATTCCAAGGACACAGATCAGTTCTGCCTGTTTTTGAACTTCATGTAAAAGGAGTTGCACAATGTGTACTTTTCAATGTTTCGTGCTCGGTGTTATGTCTGTGCTATTCACCCACATATGTGTGTCTTTGTACAATATTCAGTGCCATTGCATAGCAGTCTGGCGTGTGGCTCTACCGCTATTATTCATTCCTTCTACTGTGGACGAGCATCTGGGTCATTCCCAGTTGGCAGCTGTTGTAAACAGTATTGCTATGAACATCTGTGTCCATGTCTTTGGGTGAACAAATACATGTATTTCTACTGCCTGGAGCCACTGGGACAGTCTCTGAATTTGATGCTGCATTGTTGAGAAGTTTGTCACTTCTCAATAAACCTTGAGTCTTTAATGACATTTTGCTTGTTTTTATTCTTTCAGAATCTGAAAAAAACAGGAACTCAGATTGTGTGAATAGACCAGTGGAAGGTGAGTTGAAATTGATCACTTTCAGGGTCAAGAGTAAATTCTTGTTGCTGGAGGAAGAGGTGGCGAGAAATTTTGAAAACTCACAGATAGAAGCATGACCATAGAAGCCATATGTTCTTTTGAAGATGCAAATAATTCATAGGTGAATAATCATAATTAATGTTCATAGTGACGTTCACACTTGGCAGAGACCTCTCAGAGTTTCTCATTGTGTCCTGGCCATGTGGAAGGAGGGGTGTTACATCCCCAGCTCATCTGGATGAGGAAACAGTGGCCCAGGGGTCTCCCGAGGGCCCATCAGGTGCACCCTCTCCAGAAGAGGATTGCCACCACGGTGACCCTTCCACAGGGCTGCTTTGGACTCAGCGCAGGGCAGTGTTTGGAGGCACCCCTCTGCATCCAGACAGCACTTAGCCTGGTGACTGTCATTGCTCTGGCCCTAATGCATTTTGCAGTTGGCGATTTATGCACTGTTGGGGTCATGCTTGTTGTCCAGTGTTTGTTGCTTTACACCTAAAGGTGAATTGTTGGTTTATAACTCAGGGACAGTGTGTGGCTGGTCAAGGACTGTCCCCAGCAATTCCTTAAAGGATCATCTTTCCTTACCATCTCATTTCATAGCTCAGATGAATATCATCTTAACATAGGACAGCCGTCCGAACCTTTTTGGTCTACCTAACGATGCCAGTTTGCTGAGGGAGTCATTGCTGGTGACGCTTCTCGACCTGCTTTGGTCGCAGATGGCTGCACTGGAGTCCATATGCCAGGCTCCTAGAGGTTAAGATTTGCTCTCTGTCATCTAAGGCTATTATGCTGTGGCGGTTGTCAGGAAATCAAATGCTGATCTCACCTGGAATTCTCTGAAAAACAAGAAATCCTGCCACACTGCTGTGGGCCGGACCGCAGGCTGGAACATCCCCATGGGCCTGCTCTTCAAACAGACAGGCTCCTGCAAATTTGGTAAGGAGTCCTGAGGGAGGTGGGTGGGCCATCCTGGCGGGGGTGGGAGGGTGGGAGAGCGGGTTTCTGAACTGTCTATGGAACCTCAGGGAAGGCAGGGGACAGGGGATTTGCTGGCCTGCAGCCTCTCTTGGTGTCAGCAAGTTTTCCCTGTGGCCTCCTGCAGCCAGGGATGCTCTGAGAGGTTCTCCATGCCCACCCACTCCACTCTGAGGGAAAACACTGGAACATCAGTTGGTTTCTCTGCACCCTAAGAAGAGATGAAGGGTTTGAGAAATCCGAATGTTATCTATCTATCTATCTATCTATCTATCTATCTATCTATCTATCTATCTATTTATTTATTTATTTTTTACCTCTTGGGGCTCCAGATCTAAATTCCTCACAGGCGCTGGCTTCCTAATTTCGGAAAAGGCATCTCCCTGTCTCACGAAAGGTGACTTCTGTTACTAAACAGAACCGACTTCTCACTCCACACTGCACAGGAAGTGGAGTAAGACCTCCAGGGTCTAGCTCAGCCTGCTTCCGGGGCCTTCTCGCCCCGCCACGTCCCATGCTCACACCCCATGCACAAGCCACGCCCCACCTGCTGTGGGCCTGGTGACGCGAAGGTGCGTGTGGCATGTTCTCGCCGTGGGTCACCTCTCGTGCAGGCCTCTCCTTGGGCGTCTCATGGGGCAGTGCCTGTCATCGTGTCTCCCTCCAAGCCCCTCAGCTGCCTGCGAGCTAGGTGCTCCCCAGCTCCTGCCCGAGACTGGCACGTGGCGTGTGGCTCTTCCTGCTGGATAACGGTGCTGCCTGCTCATCCAGGCAGAGCTTTCTTGCCACTTCGATTTCTGCTCTTCTTAACCCACATCCATTCGTGTCCATCCCTTCGCATGGTTTAAATTACCTGATGGGTTGGTTCAGATTAGATTCCGCTACACAGACAGAAAACTCCAAGTAGCAGAGGCTCAGGCAACATAGACGTTTATTTCTGTCTCATGCGAGTGAATTCCAGAAGCGCATTGTCCAGAACTAGTGTGATGGCGGCATGGTATCAGGGACCTGGGCTTCCAGCATCTGGCTCCTCTGACATAGGTGGCTTTCTTGCTCAAAGTCTCTTTCATGGCCCATGTTACAACAGGAGGTCCAGTCCCTGTTTCTGCATCCCATGTGTAGAATAGAGGAAGTGGGGAAAGAAAGCGGGGCTAAAGGCATGTGCCAGCTACCTTTTAAGGCTGTTTCTAAGATGCTGGCACACAGCACTCCCACTCCTATGTCACTGGCCGGTACCTCGCTGCATGGCTGTACCAGTCACAGGGCATCAGATAGGGTTAGTCTTTATTCTAGGGTACCAGGCACCCATGTAAAAAGCAGAGTTTCTATTACTGAGAAAGAAGGGAAGTCAGGTCCCGGATAGGTGACCAGCAGATTACGTTGCCGGTGGCAATATCATGAACCTGAATCAAGCTGCGTCACCTGCTAGGTAAAGGTCACTTGTGTTAACTCAGGTAGGGAGTGCTGACTTCCCATGTCTCTTCTCTGCAGGTGAATTCTTTAGTCAAAGCTGTGCCCCCGGGTCAGACCCGAGCTCCAGTCTCTGTGCTCTGTGTATTGGCAATGATTTGGGCCAGGACAAATGTGCGTCCAACAGCAATGAGAGATACTTTGGCTACAATGGGGCTTTCAGGTGAGTGTTACGGTTGAGCTCCACCAGGCTAGGGCCTTGTGCCTCATCCTCCAACATCTGGGCACTGCATTTCTAAGGTGGTCAGACATGGCCTGTTACAGCAGAGCCGGGGGTCACCTTGGGGGTGTGCTCATGGGCAGCACCAGGGAGGGCTTCTCCCAACATACTCACCACCCTAGAGCGGAGGCTGACACAGGGGCTGTCTGACTTCGGCTCTGTTGAGCTCCTCTCTGTGGAACCTGGAACCAAAGTCAACCTCAGTGAGCCTCCATGTCCTCATCCTCCAAATCAAATTTATAGAGTACGTGGCATCTTAAGTCCTTGCTACGATTTTCAGTTTGATGGGGAAGAATTTTCTAATCTAGGGCCATCATGTTTCACACTTCACTCTTCTCCTTGATTTTGGCCTTAGAAATGAAATGGCAAAGAAAAATCAGCACTGCCATGTTATTCTCTGCTGATGAAGTGAAAAATAAACAAAAAATAGGTTTTCAGAATTATGACCACCGAGTGATCTGCAGTAACTATCCGCAACTCACGTTTTGCAATCTCATCCATTGGACGTTGTTTCTCAGTGGTACTTACCAGGTTAGGGGTTTGAAGGGCACAGTTTTCCACCAACCTTTTCTCTCCAGTCTCCAAGAATAGATTTCACCACCAGGTGGCGTCATGTGTCTGAGAATATCCGGGATCAAACTCTGGTCTTTGAACTTTTTAATAACAAATTCAGTATAGCTTTCTTCCCAGCGGCGGGATGATACAAAATAGCTTTTACTCTGCCCTCAGAGACTCATAAGAAAATAATTTGTGAACGTACACAAATATCTGTAAGGGAAATGTGCAAATGGAAAAGCTGCGATGAGATCCCATTCAGAAATATCAAATCAACACGCATCTGAGAAAAACCCAAAGAAATTATGTAGTTCCTCTTGCAAACCTATGGGAAGGGATCATTTCACTGAAACACCTACACTTTCGCATTTACACTAGAATAAAGTGCTTTGCCTTTTGTTCAAATCGAAAGCTGAAACCAGAAGTCCTATTTACCTCTATATTTATAACTAACATCCGTATATTTCTGGTTCTTAATTTTTAACTGTCAGCTGTTTTCTGATGACTTTCTGTTATGGAGAAAGATGATCTAGCCTCTCCTTCTGGTCCTGTGCTTCTGGTTATAACCACAGACTTCACTTCCTTTCGGCTCCCAGCAAGATTATGTCATATTCAGTGCTTACATGATAATGAATATATAAATATTCTTCTCACATGAAACATGTGATAATGGCATAAGATTAAATTTCCCTTGTTGTACAAAGTTTTTGTATGTTCTGTACAAAGTTAACAGATGTCTGATTGATAGATTTTATTTTCCGTGCTTTAAAAAAAAAAATCACTAAGTCATCTCAAAACCCTCTACCAGTAGTGCAGTTCCTAACGAGACGTGCATAAACAGAGTGGGTGCTGTCTCAGCTTACCATTTCCTTGGGACTGTCCCTCCCGGAGACCTCAGTCCTCCTGCCCAGTCTGGATCGGCGCCTTCCAGGCCCCCCTGCACATCTGTGGTTCTGGGATTCCCCTTGACCATCATTCTAGAACTTCCTTTTGTCTTACTTCATGTTAAAGTGCCCATTTTCTGTATCCCATATCATTAGGTGTCTTGGTTTTGTTGGAGCAGAACATGTCTTTTGGAGAAAGGGTGAATAGGAGTTGCTATTTTTTGAGTATTTATGTGTCTGAGAACATCTTTATTTTACCCTTGAAGTGATTTATAGTTTGGCTGAATAACTAAGTGTAGGTTAGAAAACATTTTCCCTAGGAATTTTGACAAGATTTCCATGTCTGAGAAATGGCAGCATTAGGCTATTTTTCTCAACTTTCTCACTGAAAATAAGCACACATGCTGGATTAGGCACACACACACACACACACACACACACACACGCTCGCACACTCTTAAAGCATTGAATAACTGACAAAGTAATAAGAAATAATTAAATTAAAATCTAAGGGAGAATAGGAATCCAGAGAGCTAAGCGGAACAACATTGCCCCGAAGACATTGGCCTTACTTGACAAACTTGAACCCAGAGGTTACATACACCGTTAAGGTAAGAGTGGACCAGAAGGACGTTCCATGCTTTCTCCAAGGAGACTTCGAATTGCCTAGATGCTGAGGAAAAGAGGGAGGAAAATGCACACCGTCCCTGAGAAATTGAAACCATGAGCCAGCTCTTGCATGAATCTGTAGCTCAAACTTGTGTCTCCTAGAAGGTCCAGAAATTCTCAACATAAATATATATATAATTTTAAAGTGGTCCCAGACCAGTAGTTCCTCTAGGAACTTGTCTGAAAGACAGCATATTCAGGATAGGTCTCAAAGGCTGCTCAAAAATATTCTTTCACTAATAATGAGCAGTATACAGTAAAAAGTAATTGTAATAATATTAACCAAATATACAAAGAAAAAAGTCATCAGAAGCAAAATCCAGCAGGAGAAGCAAGTTAACATTTTTAAAAAGAATAAATAGAATTTCTATAAAGGAAAAAAAATACAGCAATTGACATTAGCTACGCAACTGGCCAGGTTAACAGAAGAATAGACAGAGCTAAAAAGAGAATTAGCGAAGCATAAGATGAACGAAAAAGATTATCCAGACCATAAGAGAGACAGAAAATATAGCAAATTTAAAGCATTAATTCATTGTCTTCTGATTTCTAGAGTTTCTGTTGAGAAATCTGATACTATTTTTGATTCTCGATTCTTTGTACATGACCTTTTTTCTTCTTGAAAACTTTTTTAGAGTTTTCAACAACTTATTTTCGTCTTCCTACTTCTGAGAGAATAAGCTTCAGAAGACTTATGAGGTGTTTTAGACAAACAGGTCTACACAAAGAATATTTTGTAAAGAGTATATTAATCAGACACATATGATTTCTATTTCTCTCTAAATTTACAGAGATTTAACAATGAATGAAAAATACTCTTTAGGAAAAATGAGGTTTGGGTTTCATCAAATATAAAATGCTTTGAAAACTAGTTTCTTGAAAACTTTTTGAGTTTAAAAAATAACAATAAAAATAGTATAAAAAACTATTAAAAAAATCTCCAGCATTCTGAAACTAACAACGATATTTCTTTATGTGAGTCTTTTATTTAATTCATTGGCTCGGGCCCTTGGCGGACCCTTTTGTCTAGATTCTCAAGTTCTTCAGTTTTGGGAAATTTTACTTCGTTATTTCTTTGATAATTTTTATCCTGTTTCCTCTGATTTCTCTTTAAACTTTAATTCTTAAGTTATAGACCCTCCTGGATTATCATATCATTTTCGAACTATTTCTTTTTTATTATTTGCTCTTCTATACCTTTTAGTTTCTGGGATATTTGTTCATTTTAATTTTTCAATTATTATATCATTTTTAAGAATTTTATGATTATTAATCTTTTACTTTCTAAAACCTCTTTTTCTAGTCTTTTTCTATTTTAGATCTTCCCGTTCTTGTCTCATGAATGCCATATCTTCTTTCATCCCTTGAACGATATTAATTGCAGCTTAAATTAAAATATTTTATTCTCTCTCCTATATTGTCTCTGTATCCTCTGAGTATCATTGCTTTGGTTTCCATCTTTTCTGATATTTCTTCAAATATCCAGCGGTCTCTGGCCACTGGCCCACACTTAAGAGTGACGAACCAGAATTGACCGTTAGCTCTGCATTGGTTGCCTCATCTTGGCGAGTACAGACCTCGCTGTAGGGCAGTTGGTTTGTGTCATTTCACTGTGGGGCATCCACATATCAGAACCTATAGGTACTTTCCTTGAGTCGATCAGATACTCCAGACAAGTATCTCTCTGTCTCTCTGTCTCTCTCTTTCTCTCTCTCACACACAGACACACACACACACGCACACGCACACACACGCCAGCAGTACCTAGCAGCAAATATCTTCCTGGTTTTGTCTAGACGACTACATAAGCACAACATCTACCTCTCCCAGCCTATGGGAAACTGAGTGTGGATGATGCTAAAAAAAAAATGGAACATATCCAGAGAAGTATCTGATCAACTCAAGGAAAGTACCTATAGGTTCTGCTTCTAGGGAGCCTGAGAAGGGTAAGGGGCTATGATTTCACCTTCCAGGACATAGATTTTCACTCTGCTCTTTGATTTCGGTGTTGGGTCTCTGTCCTCAGCTCTGTTTCGTTGTCTGGTCCACGGTCTTGTTCAAGTTCAGTTTCCCTGGGAACAGACCTTCCGTCTTCTTCCAGGGTGAGGGGAACAATCACCCAGCTGCATGGGATAGGAAGGTACCTAAACTGCATCTGCGTAGGCTCTATTCATTCCCCCCGTTCTCAGCCTCTTTCCGTGGAGTCCAGTTCTTCGAACTGTCGAGGCTTTCTGGGGCTCTGCAGTGCACCTCGGCTTTCTTCTGGGCTTCCCCCATTCCGATTTACATTCCAGCTTTCTTTGCTCTGCTGGGTCAATTACTGCTCATCCGTCATTATTATCTTCTCTCTCTCCTTGCTCTCTTCTCGCTCATGGATTTATAGCTTTTTAAAAAAATCTCATAAATATCATTTTATTGGGATTTTAGAAGGCGGGAACGTACACATATGTGTTCAGTCTTCTGTTTTAAACCATACGTTTCTGGAAAGATTTGTCTTTATCTTTTCCATGTTTACTTTCGTGTTGCAGATTTTGGAATGGATATTGCAAAGGTTTATGAAAACTCTAATAGTTTGTCTTTTCTGGCAATGTGTTTTGTTTTTTTCTCCCCGGAACGTTTTAGATGCCTGGCTGAGAATGCTGGAGATGTTGCATTTGTGAAAGATACCACTGTCTTGGATAACACTAATGGTAAGTGTTTCCTTTCCCCCTCAGAGCAAAGTCTTCAGCATCACGACACATCCTAGCATTGAGATTTGCAGCTGGGAAAATAGTATACCCTTTTCTAGACTTTTGAGTAAGTTAATTCTGAAAAATTTTTTTTTACCTAAATATGGTAATGTCTACAGGTGTCATTGATTTTGAAACAGTTCTCTCTCCTCCTCCTCCTCCTCCTCCTCTTCCCACTTCCTCCTCTCTCTCTCTCTCTCTCTCTCTCTCTCTCTCTCTCTCTCTCTCTCTCTCACACACACACACACACACACACCCCAGCAGTACCCAGTAGCAAATATCTTCCTGGTTTTGTCTAGACAGCTACAGAAGCACAATGTCTGCCTCTCCCAGCCTATGGGAAACTGAGTGTGGATGATGCTAAAAAAAAATTAAACATATGCAAATAAAATTTCCCTTTTTTTGAAAGGTAAGTAGTGGCCCCCATTCAGCCCCAGAGAATCCCCCATTTGGAAACTCCTTGGGAGTGAATGGGGACAACATCACAGGCACATGCAGCCAATGCCTAATAATCACTCTCTCTTCTGATCTTTAGATGAAAATCGTAATGACCAAAGTCAGGACTCCTAGCCATTTGCTACCTCCTGAACTGTGCCCCTTTGCTCCGTCTTCACGCAGCCTCCCACCCGTCCTCCTCAGCCGATGACTTGCAATTTTCCCCTGAGAAAAAAACTGTCTCAACTTTCTGCCTCCTTCCTTCAAAGACATCGACAGTCGCGGCCTCTCCTTCCTCATGTCTCTTGGGAGAGGGATTGAGGCCAGACATGTAAATCTGCAGTGACCTCAGTGTCCAGCAGACAAAGCCACGAGAGTGGATGGGGCGTTTTCTCGTGGGGACAGGGCAGAAGGCGAGAAGCGGGGGCCTGAACCATGAACCTGCACTGCACACACACAGACGTGCGTGCGATTCCATTTCAGATTTATGAACCGTTAACCTAAGTGATCTCCAGGGATCGGATTGATGTCGAATTTAATTAATAAGCTTCTGTGGGATTTTACAACTGTCCTGTATCGGCACTGACTAAATCAATTTGATAAACCCCTAGAAGTTCCTCTCTTTGCTCTCAGAGCATTTGAATAGGAAAGAAAGGGGAAAACGATTTCTTCTCGAACACAAACCAGCTGTCCTTTTTCTGAACCTCACTGGCATATATGGCACAGCTGGAGGTTTTCTTCTTAAAAATTAAAAAAAAAAAAATTAACAGCTTTAGAGAGATACAATACGCATACTGTAAAATCCACCCATTCAGACCGTACAACTCAGCAGTCTCCAGCGCATTCACAGAGTTGGGCAACCACCGACACGGTCCGATTCCAGAACGCTCACGGAACCCCGTGAAGAAACCCTGTCCCCGTTAGCGGTCACTTGCCCTCTCAGCCAGAGCGGACAGCCATCCCTTCATTTTCTGTCTCCCTAGATCTGCTTATTCTGGACATTTCACATACACGGAATCCTACAATAAGCGGCCTTTTGTGTGTGGCTTCCTTCACTTAGCGTGAAGTCCTCAAGGTTCACTCATGTCGTAGTGTGTATCAGTACTTCACTCTTTTTTATGGCTGAATTCTACTTCGTTGTGTGGATACAGCATTGTTTGATATGCTTGATATAATGTTTGATATGTTTGAAGTTCGTGTAGCTTGTGCAGGACAAAGCTTCCTCCTCCTTCACTTCATTGCAATCCCAGTATGTGCATTTCAAGAGGCCAGTGGATGGTCACACCTCCTTGGAAGGAAGGACGACCCTTTGACCAAGCTGGGCAGCCATGGCTGATGCCACCTTCTTTCTCTCCCCAGGGAAGAGCACTGAAGCATGGGCTAAGGATTTGAACCTGGAGGACTTTGAGCTGCTGTGTCTTGATGGCACCCGGAAGCCAGTGACTGAGGCTGAGAGCTGTCACCTGGCCGTGTCCCCAAATCATGGTGTGGTATCTCGGAAAGATAAGGTAGAACATCTGGAACAGGTGCTGCTGGAACAACAGGTAGGGACCGCCAGGGCTCCTGCCCTTTCTTAACTGCATGGGCTTCTGTTAGGTGGGCCGATCACAGAGCTAGATGAAACAGCCCATCCCAAGCCTTTCTTTCTAGTCCCTCTGCTTGAAGCTGGTGGTGACAGTATTCGCTTCCTGCTACGGGGCTGCCCAGAGTCTCAATGAGGACAACAGAGGCCTCTGACCCTGGGCTTTCTGGGAGTGACCTCACTTCTGCCCTGAGTCTCATACCCCTGGACTTGTGCTCACTGCCCGGCTTGGAGATGGTGACTCTCCTTGTCCCTCCTTTTGTTCTTCAGGCCAATGAGGGCGGCGACTGAGCCTTCCTCCCACAACTAGGTAGAAAGTGGCGTGCTCTGGTCAAGCTCCCTGAATCTGGGCCGACTGAGCAATGTTCTAGGCAAGGCCGCTGCATGCGACATCTTTACAAACAACAAACCCAGAGCTTCTGTCGCCTTAAGGCGATCCGTGAGAAGTGGAAGTCCTACGATTTCTTTCAAGCCTGTGATTCTCTATTAGAGCTTCTAGTTTTGTATCAAAATATCATGTTTCTAGATGTGCTTTAAAGACAGAGGCCCTGGAATTGTGCCCTGATAGGCACAATAAGTGGCAATGACCTGGTCCGTGGCAGAGACGGTTCCCAATGCAGACTGCCTCTCTGAGAGGGCTGGTCTGCTAGAGTGCCGTAGGTGATCGATCAGTTTGGGGGGCAGATCTCAAAAGTCGTCAGCTGTCACCCATAAGGATAGAGGCTGTAGGTCAAGCAGAAAGGAGAGACTATGGCAGGCGAGATCAGAAGTGGTCAGGAGTCTGGGTGCTGCCCCGGATGGGGCTTCCTCCTGGGGCCTGGGTGGCAGGAGGACATGGCACAGGGGACATTTGGCCAAGGCAGTGGAAGGACTCCAGAGCTCAGCTCCGTGCACCCTACGGTTTCCCAGGAGGGAAGAAATGTCCTTGGCCTTCTTAACCCATGTGCTCTCCCCGGCGGCTCACTGGCTGTCTTTCCTCCTGACACAGGCTCGGTTTGGAAAGAGTGGAAGTGACTGCCCGAGCAAGTTTTGCTTGTTCCAGTCTGAAACCAGAAACCTTCTGTTCAACGACAACACTGAGTGTCTGGCCAAACTCCAAGGCAAAACGACGTATGAACAATATTTGGGACAAGAGTATGTCACAGCTGTTACTAATCTGAGACGGTGTTCTATCTCCCGTAAGTGAACCATAGGTAGCATCTCTAAGAAATCACCAAGGGTGAATGAAGGTCAAGGCTAGAGGGCCAAACAGCATTCGAGGAAGGAAGATGGATATAAAAACGTTAAGGCAATACGACATCTCTGTGCCTCAGGAAATTACAATCTCATTGATGAGGTGCAAGATGTAGAGAGTAAAATAAAGCAGTAGATAATATGCTAAATTTTTATAATGCTGACTGTGACTGTCATGGAGGTTTTTTAGAAACGGATCCTTTGATTCTGTAAAATGAAATGTGTGTATATATACACAGGTACATACATGTACACACATATGTGTTGAGAAATGACAAATTCTGGTTTCTAGACAGTTACCATATAAATACCAACTATAGAGGATACAAATGCTCAAAAAAAGATTTTAGCCAGGAAAATGTACTGACAATAACTTACTCCTTTAAAAATATTTCGAAGGCATCGCACAGCGTTGTCAGGCTTCAGGTGATGATTCTCAGATTTCAGGGCGCACGGCCTCCCTGTGTCCCCGGACCACGCAGAGTCCTACTCCTGGCCCTTCACCCAGGATGTTGGTGGCCTTGGCTGGTGGCGGTGCGGGGGTGTCTAGGAATAGGAGAAGTCCATCCAAGAATCTCTGTATTAGTGCTTCTGAACTCTGGGTGATTTTGCCCCTGATGGGACACCTGGCAGTGCCTGGAGATATTTTTGATGACGTAGTTAATTGCTCACGTTCCAGAAGTTAGAGGGCCATCAATGTCTGACACAATCCATCGAGTGTGTCTCGATGGATTTTGTTTAGAGACAAATCGGGTGGGGAGAATTACCCAGGTCGGGACAAGAGCTGCCATGGGCTCCCTTGGGCCCTGCAGCTGTTAGGGGGAGGGGCCATGGGGAAGGGCGAGCAGGACGAGCACTGACTTAACGATGGAGGGAGAAGGGCCGGAGAAAGTCTGTTCTCGTGTTCTCCTTGATTGGTTTATTGATCGAAGAAAAGAAACCGGTTTCTGAATCTCCTGCTTTGTTGTGTCCCACAGCCCTTCTGGAATCCTGCAACTTCCTGAGGAGATAATGCCCCAAATGATGACCCAGGGCCCCCCGAGGAGCCTCGGCCCTTCGCTGCTTCCGGCCCCTGGCCCCAGGCACTCTGGGGCCTTCTCCCTTCCTGAGGTGCTGTTTGCCAGTTAGACCTGCGTTCGCAATTCCCTGCTGTCACCTTAGCAAGAAATAAAGTCAGGAATGCTATTGGTTTTTATTCCTTACGAAGCATCATCATTCATCTTTCCCAGAATTGTATACTGAAAGTGTGTGTCTGACCGAATACCGGCACAGTTGGACCTGTCTTCCAGGCTTTTCTGGTCCAGCTCTTCCTCTTTCCTGCAGTTTTGGGTGCGACGCCAGACGGTCTGGAAGCCAAGGACAGGCCAAGCAACTACTCTCCCCAAGGGCGTGTGGTTGGTCATCCGCAGGGTTGTCTCATTGCGTGCGTGCGTGCGTGCATGCCTGTGTGTGTGTGTGTCTAGGGCGGGGGGAAGGAATGAAGAGGAGGAAGCAGGGAATCAGTAAAAGAAACTTCTGGATATCAAGAAGGCTGGTGAGCATTAGGTGCTTTGAGTGAATAGCAGCGGGTATGGCAAATGTACAAATATGGGCAGCGTAGGAAAATGCAAAACACTTCTAGCGCTTGGCCCGATGGGCTCTCATCCTCCAGTTAGCCACTTGTTGCTAGTTTTTTCCCTACTGCTCTCAGCCGGGGTCTTCAAACCGGGTCTAAGCGGGCTGCCTACCCTTTCTTCAGAAGTGGGGTGGGGTCACCCATTCTCGCTTCACCTCATGATCATTCGATTCTAACCTGTTCACTCTCCTGATGTGATTATGGAAAAAAACCATCCCTGCCCTTCCCCATCGCCAGGCTTAGGACGGTCTTCGGCCCTCTTGCTTCTGAGCCCTTTGCTGTTCGATGCCGCTGACCACACCGCCCCGGCTTCGCGGCCACCCCTCCTCCTTTCTTACCTTTCCCTGCCTTCTCGTGGGTCCACGCTTTGTCCTTTAAGCGCGTCCCCCACGGTTTTCTTCTCCAAAGTTTTTTTTCTGACCCACAGTCTCGATGCCAGGGAAGGGAATTAAGGGAGAACGAAATGGCCGGATTTTAGCTACAAAGACACAGACACCCTCACCGGGGGAGTGAGCAAACAGGGCCCAGTGGGGGACAGGTACCTGCTCCCTTGGATTAGCAACCGGGCCAGCAACTAAACCCAGAACTATCCACGGTGAACTCTCTCGAACAATCACGCCCACAGATTTCTCCAAAAGTTGGAACTGTGCGCGGAGAATCCCGTGGCCACTCAGATGCTTCTTTCTCTGCCCGCTCCACGTTTGGGCCAGGCACCTCAAACCTCTGAGCCACCATGAGACCTCGGTCCCTGCAGTCATTCCCGTCACACTGGCTTGATAGGGGGCTTCGTTTGGTGTTCCCGTCACCACGTGATCAAACTCCTAGGGCCTCACAGTCTTTGAGGAAAGCTCACGGCCTTGCGTTCCGCACAGACTCCACTCTCGGCTCTTTTTCTCTGCTTCTCTGCCCGCCGGCGGGGTCCTCAGGCCTTGTGGGCTCTGGGCTAAGCTGCCTTCTGCCCTGGAATTCCCTCTGCCTCCGAGCGTGGGAATTTTCCTCCTCGTTCTGTTTGTCCTGGTGGAGAATGACCTCCGACACGTTCAGGAATGTAATCTGACCCTTCTGGTCGTCAGATCTTTGCCCTCAGAAAGCCCAGACAAACTGTTTTCTTGGCCGATAGTTCTGCTGTAGGTCCCTGGTCTAAACTGTAGAATTTTCTAGAGCTTGGTTGTGCTACTTTAACTGCAAAGTGTAACAACAAACAACAACCACCACAGCAAAACTTAAAAGAGACCTTTAGCTGTTTCCTCCACGAGTTGGGGGAGAGCCTGAGGGTGTCATTCCTGGGCACATCCCGATATTTCAAACGATTAAAGTTAGGGTACCAGAGAAAGGGGGAGAGGAAGACGAGGCAAAGAGATTATGACTTGTGGGGTGAGAACACTCTTGTTCCAGCCGCCTTTCCTCCCCAGACCTTGCTCCAAGGGACATGAACAAGTAGAAGCAAACACGCCCTGCAGCCCTGGGCCAGACAGACGAAGGGGAGGCCGGCCATTCCCCGCGCCGCCCTGCTTCCCATTCCGCCTCTGGCAGTGGTGGCTTGGCCCTGCTTTACAGAGCTGTACAAAGAAGACTCAACAGGCATCTCCTCTTTTCCGAGCCTGGTCTCGGTTAGAAGAAGCCACACCGTCCTCATCGTCCCTGAAGTGAAATTAAACTTCTACATGTTTAATTTCAAGAGTCTTCAGACAAACAGAACCACTAGGGATCCCAAGGTCGGCTTCACAGGAAAAGACCTGCGCACGTGTATGGCCCCCCTCAGGACGGAGGGCCGTGGGGGCCGGGCGATGGTGCAGGGGAACTAGCACATAAGAAGAAGCGACTGCAGAGCATTTCAGGCACCTGGTCAGAAGTCGATCAGAGGACGCCTCGCTGGCCCCTCCTAGAAATATCCTTCTGTGATATTTCGCAATTTCTCTTGCGTTGAAGACACTTCCCCATACAGACAACCAGACAGTAGCATCCAGGATTGGGCTCCCCGTGGCAGAATCATTCACGTTAGATCTCGGTTACCCGCCAGTCAGGTCACTGCTTTCTCTTATAAAATTGTCACTCTTCCTGGTCCAGTGCTGACTTCATTTCCCCTTCTCCTGGCCACATGGGCAGGACTGGTTTGGGTACATGTCCTTAACCTTTTTCTATCTGTCTACTGGGGAACCTGAGTGGTATGGGTCTAGCAATTCTGAAATCTTTTATGTGTGTGTGGGATGGAGAAAATGAGTAAATATGTTGATGTTTTGGGACCTAGAGTTACTGCGAAAGAAGGAAGGAAGATGGAAATATGTACTGGGCAAAGCGAGACAGAACCTGTAGGCTGAGCTGGAGTGGGAGGGATCAGTGCAGACTCACAACTTGGGTACCATTTTTTTTTTTTTTTTTGTAATATAGGTTTACTAATGAGAAGAATGAAATACTTTTTGGGGGGAGATAACATTGAGCTTAATTGACATTCAAAATTAGCATTCTCTATCATTAAAATTGATTGCAGATGTTCATCTCTTAATGCTGATCTATCATGAAATTTTACATATTTCATCCTTGAAAATGTCTTTTCTCATCGGTACTGACAAATACTGAGATCGGTCCGCAAACGAGATTTTAAGTGTGTACATTTATCACTCGGAAGGCATTCATTGAATTGTATTAGATTCTTTTCTCGATTTTTCTCTTGTATCATAGCATGTCATTAGATCGTAGACCACGTCCAACTAAAGATTAGAAGGATGTTCTTTAGTTGCACAAACTGACTTTGGAATATGGAGATCTCTTTTGTCCTTGCACTGAGGACTGAAAAACACTTTTGTGCCAGTAGCTGGAGCTCAGAAAAAATATCTGATACAAATGTATATATAAATTGAGATCTAATTGATCTTAACTTCTAACAGTAGGGATGTGTGTAAAGTGGCTTGACATTCTTTGTGATTCAAACATCAGTTGTCAAGTGACTTTACTGCTGTCTGTTTCATATGTAAGTGCTATTTCGCCTTTAATTCTAGGTTGAGTTTATTAAGAACCATAATCGATTATGCAGAAAAATCTAATTTTCAGAGCCATTCAGTGTTCTGTAAGGTAAAGATCGTCCTTGTTTAGAAAAATTTCAGTCTTGGGTCTGACCTTAAAATATCACAGTAACATTTTACCATTGCTAAGCTGTCAAACTGCTGTGTGGCAGGGAGAATAGGATATTGAATTTTTATTTCTAAAAAAAGAAATCCACGGAACTGATGATGGTTAAGTCCACAGAGCAAATGAAGCTCATCATTGACACTGCTGGTTTAATGCAAAATAGTGTCAAATATGTTCCACAAAGTACCACTAATGAATAACCATAGTCTTTAAATACCGTCCATGTTCACAGGCTTTGTAAATTTGTTCGATGAAGCCTTTTGTTGTTCAACACGTATTTTAACCGTCATCAACTGCAACGCGTCTTAGCCGATTCCACTTCAGATTGTATCAAATGAGTGTCTTCTCAATTTCTTTGAAAGCATTCTTGCCTGTAGCTATTCCATACAGACCATTTCGGAGGCTAATTTTTCCCTCACTTCAAACTCACCTCACCTGTAGCATCTGTCGACCCGTCAAACGCCAAGGAAAACCACCCAAAATCATTCGTGCCATTTTAAAAAATTGATTCTTGGTGCAGTTCCTAATTGTCTTCACCTCTTTGAGCAAGAGTTGTCAACAAAAGTCTAACAGACCTTAATGTGTTTTTTTCCTCTGGTCACTTTTTTTTTTCTTTTTACTGTGCAATCAAACAGGATTCCATTAACTCCACTTAATAAAATGGCTTTCCTTGCTTGGCTAACCAATGAGCCATTCAGAAACTTACTTTGCCTGCAGATTGGCACAATGAGCTAGTAGCAGAAGTACTTAACGTTATAAGACTATTTACATAACTTTAAAAACATGAAAAACAATATTATGTTCTGCTTATGGGTATTTGTGGTAGAAACCAAAATAATGGCTGAGAGGGAGGGAGAAGGTCTATGAGGCATTGGGCAGATGCTTCCCCCCGCCCCGCCCCCGCTCAAAGCACACAGTCTGCAGCTCCTGGGCTGGGCCTTGACCCTGGATGGTGAGGGATCCCTCATTCCTAGGCATTTGGTGGGACCCAGGTTGGGGGTGTACTGCTGGTCTTGCCAGGGGGAAAAACAAACAGCTTCCGATGGCCTTTACTAACAGGATTAGAGAAAAAAGAATTGTCAACGGCAGGTGTGGGAGGATGCTGACTTGCCCCAGCAATGAAACCACATCCGAAACTGCCCTGCAGTTGGAGTCACCACCTGGTTAAGGTCACGGTGGTCTATTGTCATTTTCCAAAATCCGTTTGTCTTCTGTGCAAGCCGTATCAGTGAGTTCCGTGGGGACGAGGTGAGACTCGCCCTCCTTTGCTTTTCAAATTTTGGCGGGAAACCCTCCAGACACACAGTATTTTTTTCGTTTAGCGTTTTGTCAGGTAGAGGCAGTTCCCACAGCTTCCGTTTGGCCTTTCCCACCATTACCACCCTCACTCAGGTCAGAGAGTCGATGTGGGATCTGTCCCTTGCTGAGTGTGTCTGTTCTGGAACTGGGGAAATGCTGTTGGATGGGTTCGGGGACCCATCCTCTGGGCCCCTGTGAGACAGAACTGAGATAAAACTCCAGTGATCACCCAATCTCCGTAAGCCCCTGCTCTGACAGGTGGACCTCGGTGACGCTTTAGTTTCCTTGGAACTAGTGTCAGTTTGGAGCCAGTGTTCAGGAATCCCCCAAAGCTGGATTGTTTCCTTTTCCCAAATGCAATCACCCTGACAAATGGCCCTGGGCTCCTCTGGGGAAGGCCGGGAGAGAGTATCAGAATAAATCGCTTGCAGTGTGGTGGGGCTCCTTCTTAAGGGGGTCCAGCCTCTCCTTCATTCAAGAGGTTCTGGGACCGTAAACTGCCTCAAATCTTAGAATTGATTCAGGGGCCGTCACTCTATTTGGTGATTCAAGTTAGACCTCTGTTCGCTGGACCTCGAACTCTTCCACTTACACAGATCATGTAAGAATTTAGATGGCCACCCATCTATTTCGATGCTAGGCACATCATGATCAAGTGGCCAACGCCAAGTCTGTCAGACTACTGATGACAGCTTGGGCTCTGTTGTCCATTATGATCACCACTCCCAGTTGCCTTGTTTTTGGCCATAAAGTGTCATCACGTGGTCCCTGCTTCCTCACGATGCCCTTGCATTTAGAGATCCCATTTTGAGAGCAGCCGTCCCCGCTGTAATTTCTTACCTGCAGAGAAGAGCCATCACGGAATTATTTAAGGATGTTGGAGCTCATTTATTCTTCGCTGTGTGGTGAAGGGTATGTCCCCTAGGTACTCCGTGGGTGGGTGAGTGGGTCTTACATGGTAGAGTGGGTGCTGTAGCATTTCAATCTCCCTAAGCAGTTAGAGACTTTCTCTATCCTGTACCAAGGAAGTTATGGCATTTCTGCTTCGTTTAGTGTAGGCCACTTTGGGGTACATAGTTCAGTCAACCAGCAAACAAACTGTGAGAGCCATTCCCAGCTCTTCAAGCTAAAATGCCGAATCCAAAATCTCTGCTCAGTTCGTCCATGTCGATAAATTTGGCCCGATCCAACTTTATGTTTCTTCTACCATTATTTTTCAATCTTAAACTCTATTCCCACATATGTTCCCCAGTTTTCTGCTAATGAAAATTGACAAGAGCATGCAATTCTCTCTGGTCATGCTTCGCATCTTGCCTTTGGGGCCTGTGGGGACATAAATCTAGAAGCGAGGAGGTGAGAGAAAAGGTGTTGAGAAAGATCAGCAGGGGCTGACAATGTGCTCACCTCAGAGGAGCCCATCACAGGTTCTTCAGGCAAAGGGGTTAAACTCTTCACGTAGGTGGGGAGGTGGAGGGTGGGGGGAGGGGAGGGGCTACCTCTGCTGTTGAGGAGGCTCAGTGAAATATAGGGGTTAAAGCGCCCACCTGCGTCAGAATCTGCCCATCCCAATCTTCAGCATCTTACTCCTTCCTAATCGACGCCGTAACTTTAGCCAAAGAAACCTGGAAGGTTGAGAATTCAGTTTGTGTTGGAATTCAGTCACTTTAAGGATCAGACTTTGGGTTTGGTTTACGGAAATTTCAGCCATACCACAGGAGATAAGGTTTTTTTTTTTTTTTTTTTTTTTAAGGCAGTCATGGAAGCTTTTGGTTTCCTTATGCAGACCTTGAGCTGGGAATTTAAAGCTCTGAGCTTATTTTCTTTCTCCAAGTTCTCCAGCAAAGTAGAAAGCAACCAATCTACTTTATTATAATCCTCATTTTGACCTAATCATCCTGTGGCGATCAACACTGGGTCACCCAGATCCTTGCTTTCTATGTGCTTTGATTACAGGTGTCTAAGGTGATCATTCGAATAACTAATTTCCTACCGAATGCCATGGACAAGCAGAGCCTCCTTTTCTGCTGAAAACAGGGTCTTTAGTGCTTTTGAATCTCATCAGATGAGGGAGCCAAGGTTCCTTTGCAACCGTTCTGTCAGTTAGAGTTCACCAGAGAAGCAAAATCACTAGGGGATATACTTATATTAAGGACCCGTTACAGGGGTTTGATCTGGTGTAATTGCAGGACCCGACTGAGCTGTCTCTAAGGTTGTTTTCTTCACACCTGACGTTGGGACTTGAAGGTGATGAGGTGCAGCTGGGAAAGGAAGTTAGCTATAAAACGAAGAGCCCAAGGATAAGCTGAGACTCACAAGCATGAGCTGGAGCCCGTGAGGACAGGCTGAAACCGTGTCAGCGCTTGTTGCTCTGGCCCTGCTGAAAGGGAGACCTGCAAAAGTCGTGGCTCTTTGTCATAAAGTCAAACCCTCACACCTGGACTAGGAGTCGGAAAGGCTGAAGGAGGATCTAGGAATGGACGTAGACCTGACACACACGACGGTGACGTGAGATAAGTTTCAGTGCATGTGAGCTGTAAAATGGCCGCTGCTTCACTTCCACCCTCCAGACCTCCTCTCTTCAGAATTTCTCCTGGGGCCCATCCTAACCGGAAACATGCAGGCAAGAGAATTATGGGAAATGTAGTTCAGCCAAGCGGACACATTGCAAAGCCAACACGCTCTACCAGGAGTTTATCCTAAGAAAACAATTCATCATGAGTATAAAGTTCTTTAGAACGACATTACTCACTACCTAAAACATTGAAATAATAAAAATATCCCATGTTGGAATATAGAATTTAATGAGTTTAGGGATGTCAACGTGATTAATTCTTATATAGTCTATAAAAATAGGAATTTCGGACACTATGTAGAGCAGAAGAGGTATTTACAGATTACAGGTGAATAAAGCAGAGTGCAAAATCCTATGGCAAGACCGAAGTGCGTGAAGAAACACTCCTGCAAACGGAAGGTAATACGTAAAAATGAAAACACCGGGGACAGAATGGTGGCATGTTAGGGTGACATGTTAACTGTGATTTTAATACTCTAATGTTGGCACGTGATAGATAATTATTGTTTTAGTGTTTTGCTACCCTACACTCCTATAATTCCTACCTCACTGTTAAAGCAGCTGACACCACTGGGCCCTTGAGTGACAAAGGGGGAGAGAGAATTCCTTCTTTCTGAAGCCATTAGATTATAGAGATTCTTTTGATTCGGCACTAACATTGCAGAATCATCTAGAATTTTTTCTTCTAATATAAAAATGTTTAATTTACTTTTTCTATGGTATCTTAAATAAAATACTAACCACTCGCAGGAAGTGCTTGCATTACCTGTTGGCAGTCAACCTCTACCTCTTAACTTCCTTCATGGGCACGAGTGTTGCCTGTCTCTGTCATCTGTGCTGGCTGAGCAGGTGCACTGCAGCGACGGACACCTGAAGGAGCGTGCGGGCAGGGGGTGTGGTGGGGCAGCTGCCACAGATTCACAGAGCACGCCTGCAGAGCTGGCCACGTGGCTGAGGGCAGAGGAAACGCATTGTACGTGATGATGTAATCCTCCCCCAGACTCCCCCAAACCAAAAGGCAAGGGCTGAGCCACACGTCCCCGATTCCTTTTGTCAAATGTGGTAGTCGCTTGCCTGGAGCAGCCACAGGAGGCTAAGGTGGGGACAGAGGAGGCCCGTGAGAGCTGAAATTCAAACACCGGCAGGGAGCCAACAGCATCCACGGAGGGAATGAGGAAAAGCACTCTGTGGACGGCGTCCCACGGGCCCGCCACTGTGCTGCTCACTCAGCCCTCCTCACGGCCAGCGGCCCTGCAGGGGAAAGCCATATCCCCAGCTGTCTGAGGGTCAGGGAGGCCAGATGGCATGTGTAAGGTCCCACAAGAAGACACAGACACTCCTTCCCAGCCCCTCCCGAGTGGGGCCCTCCAGGGAAGTCACTCAAACCCCAGCTCGCGGCTAAAGGCCAAAACTCAGGGAGTCAGCAAGGGTGTAGAGTCTGAAATTTGGATCAAAGCTTTTCTTCCATTGATGGGCCAGAGATGGTTCTTTGGAGAAGTTCGTTGGTCCATAGATGGGTGGCCGAGGGAAGCAGTGATCACAGGACTTGCCTTCTCCCAGTCCTGTAAATCATGCAGGGACTCGCTCTGTTCACCAAGCCCTCCTGACACGTGAGGAAGTACTGGATGGACGACGGGCAGGAGACATAAGGGCACTGGTGTCAAAAAGTGACAAGCCCGATTCTGACATGACAGCCCCGTGAGGTAAGCCTCAGTCTACACTTTTATAAAACGAGGCTTGATTTTCCCTGAAAGACTGGTATGTGGTGCAGATAGGATGTCTTTGAAGGCACCTCGTGAAGGGGAGAGTCCTGTCGACATCCGGGCCTCCGTGTGTAGGAGCCTTAGACCGGGATGGAACGTGGGCTCAGGTGGCCACGGCGCATTTGAACAAAGGAAAAGACAAGATTGTTCGTTGCTTAAGAAAAATTCAGATTGAACTAGGCATCCTGTATTTTTTTTTCAACTTCAAACTTTATTGCTTTTTTATTCGCTCTATCAATCGTGTTTCCTGTTTTCAAATTTGTTCCATTTGTGCCACAAATAAATAGAATTGAGACAAATAGAAGACTAGTCATTCAAGAGATTTTACTCATTCTTTCAAATGTCCCAAATCAGAATGACCTTGACCTGAGAGGAAATATTTTTTTGCATTAGAAAATATTATACAGTCGAAACAGACACACTGTCAGCTTTTCTTAAATACACTAGCCACCTTCTCTTTGGTTTTTCCCTGGTTGTTAGTTGCAATAGTTAGTGGAAGAGTGGAAAAGCATGCGTTATTTGCAACTTTAAGATAACTGTCTTCTTGTTCCGACTTGGGAGGAAAGTCTGGCTGGGTTATTAATGTTCCAAATATATTCCTTACATATTTGGGTTGTTCTACTGGATCGTCCATCAGGAACTTTTTATTTTCAGTAACCATTTCGCTCTCAGTCACTGTAAGAGTTTGTAGACCCTTATTCTCTAGTCCCTCTCTGTTTTCATTCTGAAAGTTCTGATGGGGTTTGTTCTTTGAGTTCACCACTGCATCTGTAAACATCTTACTGTCCCGTGTGTAGCAAGAAGTGGACGGAGAGTCCAGAGCGACTTGTATAAATCTGTGAAGAGAATGCGTCTGTCGCCTCTCCTTCTCGAACTTCTTAACCCTCTCTTCACATCTGCTAGGACACTTCCTTTCCAGGTCTCGCTCTTGATATGTCATGGCGTTTTTATTTGCTATTTAATGCCCTTCTGGATGAGTCTTGTCTTAGTCAGCTTGGGCTGCCATAACAGGATACCATGAACCTGGTGGCTTAAACAATAGAAATTTATTTTTCATAGTTCTGGAGGCTGGAAGTCTAAGATTAGGGCGCCGGTATGATCGGGTTCTGGCGAGACCAGTCTTCCTGGCTTGCAGATGGCCGCCTTCTCTCTGCGTGCTCATGGGGTGGAGAGAGTGAAGAAGCTCTCTGCTGTCTCTTCTTATAGGGGCACTAATCCCATCATGTGGGCTCTACCGTCATGACCTCATCTAAACCTCATCACCTCTCAAAGTCTCTATTTTCAAATATCATCACTTTAGGGGTTAGGGCTTCAAGGTATGAACTGGGTGTGGGACACAGGTCATCCGTAGCCTCCCACCCCGAGGATGCGGAGGAACCTGGGCTCGCTATGGTCTGCCGTCCCCTGGGGTCTCCCCAGGTGCCACCTCCTCCTTCTCCCCCAGTCAGTGATGGAAGTGAGAGTTTGGGGCCCATGGACATTCCGTATTTCCTCTGTCAATTCTGCTTGGGACATGTGACAGAAAACACGGGCACTGGGTCTCCCCGGACAGATGCTTGTAGGGAGCTAAAGCTCCCAAATTCAAAAGGGTGCATGGTTTATCTCGGGAGGCCTGCTTGCATAAAAAGGAAAAGGCTGGTTCTGTGGAATTCCAGGAAGAAGAAGATTAAGTATAGATAAAGGGAGTGTCAAAGGAAGTGTCAAAGGAAGTGTCGATTGTACCTTGATCTTCAGGATGTTACTTTAATTATGTATCTTGGGATACCAAAAGGAACAGATTATGTATAAAAAGAAGGATAAGAAATAAACTCAGGGAGACAGTTGTGAGATCTGTTCTCCCTCCTGCACCCTGTCTGTCTTCTCTTTTTTCTCAGTCCCCGCTCCCCCATTCAGGTACCCGGTTTGACTTGGTCGGCTGGCTTCCGACAGATGCTTATTGTGAAGTTTTGTAGTCACAGGCCAGAGGCCAGACATATATGTTACGCTGAAAAGGACCAAACATACATTGTGTTAAACATTTTGAAACCTGAGCTTACATTTACTACTGTTAAATAGTAGAAAGAAGTACTAGAAACCTAGGAGGCTCCCAGGTTGGGGTGTCTTGAGGTCTCAGGTGTTGGGGAGTGGTGGAGAAAACCTAGAAAACTCCCACAGAGCCTGTCACTCTGCCTCTCTTTACCCTGAGCCTCCGGCTGGCCAGTTCTTTCAATTACCTGCGAGAAAATGAACCTAGAAAAATTACGTCTATTTGAATGGGTCGCTTCTAATTTAAAACGTGGTCCAATTGGTTTTAAAAGTACATATTTATTTTATGCGTTTTCCTGCCCAGTCTTTGGAAGTCGGCCGTGCTGGACACGGCATAGGTTCTGGAGCGAATGGCACCAAGATTTGGGTCCCAGCACTGCCGCTCGCTGGCTGTGTGATCTTAGACCAATTTCTGAGCCTCGGTTTCCTCCCCGTAGACACGACGCTAACTCCACCCACACCGCGGACGTGAATGAGGCGTGAAGATGCTCAGGTCCCGGAAGCATCTAGCATCGCGCCCGACGTGCGTTCGGCGCTTGGTAAATCCTCGCTCGCATCCCCTTCTTCTTCCTGTATCTATTTCGCATACAAAT
>NW_024349803.1:18521945-18611469 GCF_902729225.1 Pteropus medius | reverse complement strand
AAAAAAGAGTCACGCAGAACAACGCAACGGGACAAAAACGAACGTTTATTGATCCCGTCCCGAGGGAAGCCAGGTCACACCGCGGTGGCGCGGTGGTGTTCCGCCCACGCCGCATCTTCTGCGGCGTCCTCGGCGGGTGGGAGCGGAGCATGACCGCACGGATGGCAAGGGCCGCAGAGGCGTCTCCAGAAGGCCTGGTCCAGAAGCACGTAGAGGAGCGCGTTGACGCAGCAGTGCGTGGTGGCGATGATTCTCGTCACCTGAACGCTCCTGTCCAGGGCGTAGCCGCCCTTGCAGCCGCGCAGGGGGAAGTAGTCCTTGAAAGTGGACAGGAAAAGCGCGGTGGCGTAGGGTCCCCACATCAGAAGGAAGACAAACGTGATGGCAAAAACGAGCTTGAGGAGGTCACGGTTCGTCCCCCGGGACCTCGGCGTTTTTCTCATTCGCACGTAGCAAACGATAAAAACCGACAGGGGAACCAGAAGACCCACGATGTTCATCCTTAAGGTGAGAAAATACTTCCAGAACGTCTCGTTCCCTGGGAGAAAATGCAGCCTGCTGAAGAAACACTCGGGTTCCTGGCTTCCCGTCTGAGGTTGGTAAAACAGGAATTCCGGCAAAGCGACCAGCATGGCTGCTGCCCACGTCACGACACTTGTGACGGTGGCACAGGGCACCTTCCTGGCACTTGAGGAAAAGCTTCTTTTGTGAAAAAACACAGTCAGAAGGACACTGAACAACGCCTCGCCGTGCAGGCCCACGGAGGAGAGAGCGGCGAGAATCTTGCACGTGGGGTCAGCCAGCAGCCCCCCGTGTAAGGCACTGTGAACCCAGAACGGCAGGGTAAGCAAGAAGCACACATTAGCAACTGCCAAGTTGAGGAAATAAATATTTTCCACGTGCTTGAGTCCTTTAAATTTTACCAGGTCGCGCACCACCAAGCCGTTGCCCAGGAGACCGACCAGGAACACCGTGAGGTAGAGCGGAGGCACGAGCTGGGCCGACAGGATCTTGGCGTCATAGTGGTCACACTGTTCTGTTCCACTGTTGTTCAGATTGTCCTCTATGATGACATCATAATCATCACCGTCCGGTGCCGACGTGTAATTAGCCATCTTCTGGCTGCCCTATGGGGAGATGAAACATTATTTTTCCTTCAGACAGCTAGCTGTGTGCTCCTGCAGGAAGCACCAAACAGGACTGGTTTGCTGGTCCGTGCGGCTAGGCTTTCCCTCTCCTGGGGTTTGATTTTAGCCAGAGGAGGTCTACGGCTCAGAAGATGGAGAACAAACATTTCTTTAGCATGTCCCTACTTCCTGAGTGCGGCTGCTAGAACCATCTATTCGTTAAGCACTTAGGTGCTTAGCTGTCTGCTACTCCCACGGGCAAATACAAGCAGGCAGGACACTTCCTCAAAGAACGTCACTCTCCTGGTGGACAGACACAAGACTTGCCCACTTGTACACAAGATGCAAGAGAACACAGTGAGAGAACCGAGTGCCACGGTTTAGTTTCACAAAGCTGGTGTCAGTTACAGTTTCGACACTTTACAAAGTCTGCTCACCCACCGAAACAGCTTCCTGTGACAGGCTGAGAGGTCTGAGTTCTTGGCTCGAAGGATTTGAACAAACGTTCGCAGAAGCGAAACCATCCTGAGCATCAACATGGACATCGCCGGCTAAATACACGGACGACTTACCGGCTGACCGACTTCCTGGGGCGAAGGCAGCCTCCCGACCCACCATGTGAGCTGCAGTGGGGATGGCCCGGGACAGTGGGAAGACCGGCTTCCTTCCGAACAGAGGATCCTGACCCCTAGGGACGAGAGAAACCGCAGTGTGTCCCCAGTAGCTCTGCCCACAGGTCACGGGTCTCGGGGACTGACTGACATAAAGCCACTTGAAAGCTCCCCAGGCCCCGGAGTGTGTCTCAAGCCTCTGAGAGAAACGGGGAGGTTGTTTTCTCCTCCAACTTCCCCCGTACCCCGCCTCCGATTTCCGTGTGGCCTTCATACAGCCGTTCTCCTGGCTGCCCCAGATAAGGGAACTAAGTTACGCTGCTCCTCGGTGATAGCGACGGAGGGATAGGAAGGTGCTTCTGACATGTAACCCTGTGCAGGGAGCAGCAGGGGAGAAAAGTGTCACCTAGTCACCCTTGCAGACCTGAGCGGCCCAAGGCTCCCCCGCAGCCTCTCATCAACCCGAGCAGAAGCCCCCTCCCTGAGTCGGTATGGCCTTCGAGAACTTGTAGTGAGGACCCCAGTGAGCTGTGGCGCTTGGGTTTTTATTGTCACTTTTGAGAGACACTGGATGCTTTAGCCGAGGGATGAGGTCCCAAGAGAGGACTTCATGGCAGTGGAAGCCACAGAGTCGTGTCTGTTGGAGAGAGAGGCGGGCAGAAGCGGGGCCTCGGCACCAGTGAGCGTGGGGCTGCTGTGAGCACTGATGTGGGAGCCCGAGGAGAGAAGTAAGCTCTTAGGGGCTGACCCACCTCGGAGGAGGAGAACCCGGCGCAGGAAATTTCCGTGATGAGGACCCAGAGGCTTCTCCAAGTCAGAGCTGCAGAGAATGTGAGGGACATGAGCTCGACACCAGACAAGGCTGGGGGGTGAGGTTTGAGGCCGGAGAGAGGAAACTGAGAAGAGTCCAGATTTGGAGTGGTGGGAGGAGGTTGTGGGGAGCAGGGAGGGGGGCGGTTTGGAAGAAGGATGATCTGAGAAGAGGAAGTTGAGAGAACTGAAAAATCTGTATGACCTTCTCCTGGATCAAGTCTTTGCATCTGTGATTGACCTGAGGTCTCGTGGATGGGTTGAGCATTTGTATCGCTGGTCGAACGACATCCTGTTCACGCCAAACAGGTGTCTGATTCAGAACGGGGACCCGTTAAGATAGACCTAGAAATGAGGAAAGCTTTAAGAGAATGGAAAAATAAACATAAGACGGGTATGCGATTGAGCGTTAAATTTAACTCAAAGGGAAACTCATGGCGTCCCTCCGCGTGTGGGGGGGTTGGTGCTGGTGAGAACCGAGGCTGTGACTGCTTCTCAACGAGCCGTCCCTCTTTCCCTTCCCCCCCACCATGGGCTTCTGTGAGGGAGGCAGGGTCACCGTGCCGTGGGAAGCTCTGCCCACTGGTGGCAGCCACAGCCCTGGGACCAGCAGGGGTCCTTCGTCCTGGGGCTCTGTCTCCTATAGCAGGGCTATTGGGAGCCACACCTGGGACCCCCAGAACCTGGAGTGAGTAGATGACAGCGGCTCATGATGCTTTAATGGCCCGGTGCTCACTGGTCAGTCCCAGGTCAAGTCCAGTTTTGAGACTCGAAAAACCCCATGAGTGAACACTCTGCATGTGACGGGGAAAAGCAGAGTAAATATCACCAGGCGGGTGCCTCGCACGTGTCCCAGAGTCTTGTGAAATTTGAAGTTTCCCAAAGAAAAGCACTGTTTTGTAAATTCAGGATTGCCCTGACTTCTCAGTATCAGCGTGGCCTTCGCTTTCAGTATTGCTCTATTTTGGCTCGATTCCCAGCATTCTGCTGATCCACACACAGGCCACGGGATTCCTTATTTTAAAAAGGGACATATTTTTATTGACAGCCTGTACATTTACGGTATACCATGGTACTGATCCGATATGTTTATGTAGCGATATGATTGCCATCGGAGCATTATTAGCTAACACCTCTGTCACAGTCCCGTGATTGTTACCATTCGTTCTAGTGGTAGCAACAGTTAACATCTCTCCTCTTAACAAGTTTCGCGTTTATAATACTGTTTTGCCGTCCGTAATCGTTGTACCGTGTAGTAGATCTCCAAGGCCATGGGATTCTGGAAACTCCTGGAATCGTGGAAAGGAATGGTGGAGAAGTTTGAACTTGAGGCAAAAGGAAAGTTTTATTTACCATCTGAACATCTGGATCCATAAGGTCCTCGCTGTCTGTGAAACTTGATCGCGCTCTGTGGATTTGGCATGTGGGTGACAAACCTTACGCTTTAGGGCCTGGGTTCCCCAATTTCGGTCTAAGAAGCTATCACGTTACAAATCTCATTCCTTCGTACATGTAGATCCTCATTTATTCAATTCACTTATTTAACGAGTATTTATCGAGTGCCTAGCATGTGCCCAGTGCTGTTCTAGGTACAAACAAAATGGGCAGACACCTGGACCTTCACGGAGCGCATGCTCTATAGAAAAAAACAAAATAAGTAAGTACATCATAGGGTAGCAAGAGAGAAGTCCTGTGGAGAAAAGCAAAGCAAGAGGGAGAACGGGGAGATCAGGGTGGTTTTGGGGGTTCGTGGTTCACCTCGGATGGTCAGAGAGTGCCTGGCCGAAATAGCTAATGGTTAGGGCCAATAATTAATGCTCATTTTCTCATTCTTTCTTGGTACGTACGAAGTTCTTATTTATACCAGGGAGGTTGGAAAACACCCTGGTTAATGAATTTAGCAATAATTTTACAGACGATGCAGAAATATTCTCCATGTTCCATTGACCCTCAAAGAGAAGAGAGAGATTAAGATGCTGCAAAAACATATCATTCCCCAGTCAGCAAAGGACTGAAGACTTTCTAGACAGATGCCCGCCTTCCAAGGCCGTGTCAGCCCAAGGCCTCCGAGACACAGACGCCGAGATGAGGTGTGGCATAGAAGGAAGGTATCAGCGAGAAAGTCTCTGAGAGAGATTGCAAAGTGAGCCGGGAGTAGCTGGGAAAGCTACCTGACCACAGTGCAGGTCCGGCCCACCATCCACCTAGGGCCCGCTGGGAGCAGTCTTTTTTGGCACCCAAAATGCTTAGTGCCATCACGTCCCTTTCCCGGTCAGTTTTTGTCAACTCCTCAGGTCATGTACCTTCTATTTCTCATCGCCAGCCTCTTCCCGCGAAGCCTGTTTCGTGATAAAGTGTTGACTCTCTCACGGAATTTATTATACGTATCCCTCGTGCCATCATCAAGTGGAAAAATCCTAAGCCGAACCATTGTAAGTTGGGGACGGTCTGTATACGAGGCTACTTGGTCTCCAGCCCTCTTGCTGCGTGACCCTCTTCTCCACCTCATCGCCACCACCATCAGCCTCATTGTGCCCGTCTTTTATCTCAGACTCGTGTACGTGGATAAGGGATTTCTATTCACCAGTGTCCTCCGTCATCCTGGGGACTGAACTGCCCACGTCGACCCCCGTCCAGTGGCCAGATCGTTTAGCTCATTAACTTGACTTCACTGGCCTTTTGGTTTTATTCCACTGACGTCCACACTCAAGGTCAGATTTTGGGTTTGTTAACACGGATTCACGCCCTGAACGCTTAAAATTGCTCAGTCTCTGATAACAGCTTCTAGTCTTTGGTTTTTCTCACTTCGTTGACCTTTTCTGTGATGGTCGTTGTCCTTCATCAAGCCCTCCAGCCTCTGCCTGTCTAGCTGAGATGCAACAGTCTGTCACTTGGTCATCCTCTGGTCAGCACCCTGAACTCCCTTGAAGCCCCAGCCTTAGAGCAAACCATCCACCTATTTCTCTCCTCCATCCATCCACTGAGTATGTGTTTCTGAGAACAGTCGACACCACTTAGCCATGAAGACAAGCGCCACCACTCATGCATGGTCTCCAAGCTCAGCTAGCTTCCGGAGAGTCTCTGGTTCCCCTGGTAAGTCTTCTGAGTGTCCCAAATTGTCACTTTCTCCTATTTTCCATCAGCTATTTCAAGCAATTTAAAACTCACCCAATCGCTTCAAACTCCCCCATTCCACCACCTACGTTTATGCCCGGAGAGAACCTCATCTCCTACTTTTCTTGGAACTCTCGCAACTTCCTGGTCCACAGCTTCAAACGTAACTGTGGCCATCTCCCTTTTCTCTTTCCATGGACAGAGATGCTCCTCTTATGTCAAGGGCTGATTTCTCCTGCGCTCTGGATGTCATTCTAATTTCTATCAGTCATTTCTACATTTTATTTCGGCTCCGTCCTCTCTTTCTCTATTGGATTCTCCAGATTTTTAAAATGCTCATATCTCTCCCTCAAATAAAGACTATAAAGCCACCATTAACCCCACACATTACTCACGACTTACTCTCCCTCTTCCTAGGCAGCCTCCGTTAACTGTCTAAAGTCACTGTTCCCACTTCCTCATTGTTCATTCTCTGCTCCATCCCCTCCAGCCTGGCTCCTGCCCCCGCCATTCCACGGAGATGGGTTTCCCCAGGGTCATCAGCAACATCCCGTGGTGAAATGCAATCAGTTGCTCTGCTAAGTTGAGGCAGGAAGTGTCCAATATCTCCCTACTTCCCAATAACACTAACAACCACAAAACTGTGAGGTCGACAACACATAAACACCACAACGCCTAGGGCTACCCAGGCTGAAGAGGTGTGTAATGTTTTTGAAACCCCTATAGAATTGTAAAAAAAACACTAGCATGGGACTTTCCAGTAGAGATGGCAAGGTGAAACAGGATCACAGACTCTCTCTCCTCTGGTACCTTATAAAATGACCAGAAAATAGTTTCAACAAAAATTCTGAAAATTTGCTAGTAGCAATTGAATAAGAAATAGGATACAATCTTGTATCAAAACTTTGAATAAAGTGCATTAGAGTTGTGCCTGAACCTAATCCTGCTACAGATATCATACTGAAGAAAGAAGGAAAATCAGTAAACCCTGAGAATTATCTTCATGTGCTCCAGGAGACAAGCGGACTCCGAAGGTGAGTGTGTATCCCCAGGAGAAGAAACGTTAAGCGCCTACTGAGTAAAAACTCCCACATTCCAGAAGGATTTCTAAGAGTTTTCATCTTCTAAGACAATGTGCTGAGTTAGGCCAATAAGACAAATCCCACAAGAGTGGAATATAGCCTTGTCTTCACTGAGTGGGTTCTGGTAATAATATTTTGCTGGTTTTTTTTTTTTTTTAGGATTTCGATTCCTTACAAAACACTTTTAATCAAATCATAATTTGATCAGATCTTTCACTGGGGATGGGGTTTACGCCTATGGTTTGTGAAAGCTGTCAACTGTCACTCGTGGTGACCATTTCCTTGAGTGTTTTGTAGTCTCGCTGTGAGTTAGATTTATTTGGGATTATTTTTCCTGCAGTAGCTTGTGGTGGCCTGAAGGGAGAGCATTCCCTTCCCGAGGAGATTTGCATTTCTTTCAGCCAGAAGCACTAGGGGTATGGATGCCCTGAGATGAGTTTCTTTGGTCTGGTTAGGGGTTCTCCCATTTTGAGGGTATTATAACATCGAACCTCATATTTGCATGAGGCACAAATTCTGGATTCCCAGAGGAGATTTTTTTCCTCTACCACTTAGGAATTAAGCAAAAACCAATAAGCTTTTCTACTGTCCTCCCACTACGGGCCAGTTTCTTCTAGCCCGTTTATTCCCAAGCTGAATGTCAGGACCACTCGGTTCCAGCTCCCCGTCTCATGCAGCCCACAGCTTTGCTGTCTACCCCGCTCCCCCCCTGTTCGAGTTATACCTAGTGGCCTTTTTCTGTGTGTGGCCTTTGTTTACATACATGGGACAGCGATCAGCATGATCAATATCCATTGTGTAGAGTTTCAACACATATTTGTTGGAAAGCTCATTCATTTACTCCTTTCACGGGTCGTCAGTGCCTGCTGTCTTGCAAATCTTCCTTCTGTCCTTCTGCATCCACTCGCCACGCTCCTCTGCTCTGCAGTGGGGCTTATCTTATTAACAGCGGACATACCCACCCTTCTGATTTTCAGCTGGATTTGGCCAATGGGGAGTTTTAGGCAGGAGACTGGAGAAGGAGGTCAAGGGGTTGAGCTCCAGGACTCCTTCCTGGTGCGGTCTCAGAGCTCCCCTTCTTGGTAGGGCTGATGTGTCCCCTGACTTGTGGGCAGCTCCTGTCACACAGCATTCTCCCCAGGCAGTGGCAACGGTGGCCTGCTCTCGCCAGCACCGAGTACCGAACTGCATCCTGTGTAAATCTTTGTAAAGAACTCTCTTGCCAAAATATCCTCAGTTGCCCTATTTGACCGTGCCACGGCTTCGCAGGAAGCATCTCAGGAAGCATCTCCCGAGGGCTGGGCACTTTGTCAGGCCCTGGGAGAAAACAGTGAGCAAAGTAGGCCTGTTCTCCACTCTCATGGCATGAATGTCCTAGAGGGAGATGGTCAGATACCTAACTGATTATATTCAGGGAGTCATGTGCCATGCTGGAGGAGCGCGGGGCAGCTGGGGGCAGGAGGCAGTTAGCAAGCCCACGGGGGCCAGGTTTCCCAGGTAGGTGTCATCTAAGCTGAAGGCTTGAGTGGGAGTGAGCCCCATGAGGAGTGCATAGGCCTCTTTTTTAAGGTCCTCAAGGGACCATCTACCTGTATCTCAAAGATGAGGCAAGGGAAGGTAAAGGAACACAATTCAAGGTGGAGACATTTTATTATTTCTCAGCATCTGTGACTGAGTTTTGGTGGAAGAGGAAGCTGGAGCCAAGAGCCAGATTATTTAAGATGGCATTCTTGGGAACGCAGAGTTCTCGGCGAGGGAGTCGCACGAAGAGGTCTCGTTGGGGATGGATCCCGGGAGACCCACCTGGAAGGCAGTGAGTGAGGCAGGGCAGGGCGGAGGGGGAAGCCGGGCAGAGTGTGGTTCCCCTGCAGCTTCTGCTGATCCCCGTGAGGAGCTTTGGAGCTGGGATGGCACCGTCCCACACCGAGAGAAGGGGGCCAGGCCTCTGCCATCGCGCGCCAGCCTGTCGTTGTCCTCAGCCATCCCCCGGGACGGGACATAGCCTGGCAGGCAGGTCCCAGGGCTGAGGGCGGTTCCCGGTGGGGGGCACAACAGCCCCACCCCCGGCAGCTGGGAGAGTGGGGACACTGACCTTGAAGAGGGCATCTGGGCAGAGCCCACAGCGCCCACTGAACAGGCTGAGGGTTCTGGGTTTTCTGCAAATTTTATTTGCCCTAGTGACAGAAAACGGGGAACTGAAATTTCCAAAACCACCATGATGTAAGGCCACGAAACCCACACTCGTGGCTGCGCACACTGCGGGAGGAGTCACATGCACCCTGCCACTCACTCCACTTGACTGGCCCCTGGTCACTCACCTGCGGTCATCAAGACGCAAACAGAAGCGTCGGAGGGGAACTGGACGGTCCCTCCTGGCGTGATCTTCAGCTTCCCCTTCTCCCTCTTTCTCTTTCCCCATCTGACTGGCCACACTCCAGCTTTTGCACGGCTGGGTGGACCGGACAGTCACTGGTCTGATGGTAACCATACGGTATCTTTTCTTATGAACAGAGGTCAAAGGTAACAACCTACGTAGCATCCTCACTTTAGAAATATTCCCTTTAACACAATTAAATCATGATGGATTTTAACCGTGCAGGTCAGGGTTGGGCCCTGACCCTCAGCCTGGGCGGGTGCTGGGACCTCCTAGGGCCAAGGCGCAGGTGAGCCCCACACGTTAGGGACCGGTGGCTGTGCTCCCTCCCTGCCCAGCACTCCCCAGGGACGGTCCCTGAGGCTCCTCCGAGGCTCCGCAGCCATCCCGGTCCAGGCCCTACAGCCCCCAAGGACTTAATTTGAGCTGGCCACTATCATCTCTGCACTGTGGCCCTCGGTACCCATCTCCTTCCCACCTCAAAGGATTTCGCCGCACACTCTGGAAAGGGTCATTGAAAGGGCCCTTCGTTTCCCAGGAAACCAGGACTTCAAACCACAAAGGCTGCTCCTGTCCCCTCTGGAGAGCCCAGAACCTGGGGACAACGCTGCGCTTTCCTAGAGGGAAGGAGGAAATGCGATTCCGTGCCCCTCCGCCGTGCGCTGACACGGGAGGGGACGGGCCGGAGTCTGAAGTTATCTTGCTTTTCTGATTGCACCACAGAGCCAGCGGATGTTTTTCCGTTCTTATCTTGCTTGGTGTCCCACAGCGTTTGACATTGCTGACACTTCTCCTTTGGGGCTCCTTGCTGTCTGTGTTCCCGAGAGTTCCGTCTTGAGCCATGTGTCCACCCCCCATGGTGTCCAATGCCTGTGACTCCAGATGTGGTCTCCACCCATGTGCTTGGCTGGATTCAAGGCCGGCACATCCAGCTTCTCCTGACACTGCCTGGAACCTGGGTGCCACCCCCCGCCCCCCCTGCCCCGCACACATACACAATTTCTAAGTCCACTTGTCCTGAAAACTGACCCCATCATCAGGCATCCTGAGCCAGGTTGCCCACCCCGCTGGGCCAGGGCCCAAACCTTGAGCTCTGTTCCAACCTTTCTCCCTCCGTCCCTTCCTTCCTCCCTTCCTTCCTTCCTCCCTCCATCTCTCCCTCCCTCAGTCCAAGTCCTGAGGAGTCACTCTCCCCTGGGCAGAGGCCTTCGTCATGTCCCAGCAAGGTCACTGCTAAAACCTCCACCTAGGGTCTCTGAGAAGAAGCACAGTATCTTCTCGATAAGTATTGGGTGAATAAATGATTAAAGTGCAACCCCCCCGCCCCCCGATTTAATGACAGTTTCCACTGGAATCTGTTATTTACTCTGTTTGGATGAAGGACAGGAGAGGAGGTTTGACTAAGGAGGAAGACGCGGGGCCGGGAGGCGAAAGCAATACTTTTTTACAATTCACTTAAGGCAGTTTCCAAAAGGACAGACAGAGACCTTGTAGTCGAAACGTCCAGTGTCTTCGTCAGCTCTGTCTGCTGTAACTAATCACTATAGACAGGGTAGCTTAAACAACAGACTTTTATTTCTCACCGTTCTGGAGCCTAAGAGTCCAAGATCGAGGTGCCAGTGGATCTGGTGCGTGGGGCGAGCTGCTTCCTGCTTCGCAGATGGCTGCTTTCTCGGGGTACCCTCACGTGGGAACAGCAGAGAGAGAACAAGCTCTTTGCGTCTCTCTTATATGGACACTAACCCCATTCGTGAGGGCTCTATCTTCACGACTTCATCACCTTCCGAAGGTCTCACCTCCAAATGCCATCACCTTGGGGGTTAGAATTTCATTTTCTTTTCTTTTTTTTTTAGGTGAGGCAACCCTTGGTTGACCTCACAGATTGCAAGGACCTTGTCAGTTTACGATCCCTTATTTTTTTATTTTTTTACTTTTTACGCCTACAGCACCTGGTCTTTCTAGGTGGTCTCCCTTCCGAGTTCTAACCAGGCCTGACCCTGCTTAGCTTCTGAGATCAGACGAGATCGGGCACGTTCAGGGTAGCATGGACGTAGAAGGTTAAGATTTCAAGATGTGAATTTTAGGGGTCCCAAACGTTCAGTCCGCAACTGGTGAACAGATATCCACGTGTCTGCGTATGAAAACCTGTCCATCCCACTGGGAGGGGAAAGGGGCGTTTGGGAAGCGTGGAGTGGGGACACGCGTCTTGCTGGGTGGGCGGGAGAAGCGGGAGCTTTGCATCTGCGCTGGTGGAGAGGCTCCGAGTGTGAGCAGCGGAGATGGACCCAGGCCCACCTAGTGATGAAGGGGAGCGCTGGACGGTCCTTGGGGTTGATCACAGGACAGAAGGAATTGCCGGGCATCTGGCCTTGGGACAGACATGACCCAGGGCAGTTCTGTGTTGGGACTTCTCCCCTGGGTGGTCATGAGTCTTCTCTCCAGGGCACTGCTGGCCACTGTGGGGCCCTGTCATGGCCATCATTTCTGGGAGCAGGAATCTGACTGGCTTAGCTAGATTTCGTGGTAGGCAGGTGGCCTCTTTAGCTTGTGTCCACTGCAATGACCCTTGAATGATCATCAAAGGCCCACGGAGGGGTCTTGCCAAGTCTTGCCAACGAATCGCACCTGCAGCTAATTAATTACAAGTTCAAAGAAAGTACAGGACACAGCGGACTATGTTAAATGACACCCAGGGACGGGGGGCGGGGGGCGGGGGCGGGCAGCCATTTAACCAAAAACACAGACATAGACCCAGACATTTGGGGGAGATTGAAAATATTATAAAGACGGCATTTCAAGTTAGTAGAGAAATTATGTAATAATGGTCTTGGGATGGTCGCGTGCCTGCTGGGAGGAAGAGAAACCCTGGATTCCCGCTTGACTCTGTGCTCCAAGATAAATCCCAGAGAGAGCCATGCACAGTAGGAAAATGAAACCGCAAAAGCTTTAGAAAGAAAAATGGAAGATTTCGCCATCTCGGCGTGTTTTCTAAACATGCCACGAAACCCAGAAAACAAAGAAAGTTAATAAGTTTATTTGCATAAAAATAAAATCTCTCTGCATGGCAAAGAACAATAACCACATTCACTGAGTGGTTGTCATGTGACAGCTAATACATGTTACACATGCTAGTTCATGGGTTAATTTATTTCCTCCTTGGAACAACCTATGAGATTGGTATTATTATGCCCATTGTGCAGGTGGAGAAAGCGAGGCTCAGAGAGCTTAAGTAACTCGCCCGACATGAAGTGGAAAGAACCAAGGTGTGGTATATAAAACTGTGGTATATTGTGTAAAAATAAGAGGTAAGGTTATCAATGTGAATTTGCTTATAAATGCAGAAATAGCTCCTGAATGATAAGAAACCGGTCACTTAATTGCCTGCAGGACAGGAAACTGGGTCACCAAAGACAGGGGTGGGAAGGAGACTTTTCACTTATTCCCTGGGTATCTGGTATGGGTAAACTGAAGGGCAGGGGAGCGGACAGGGAAACGGTAAGACCAGCCCCAAGAATTCAAAAAGCCTGGTGGTGCCTTGTCTGCAAGCCTCTCTCCCCACCCCCCATCTCATGACACCACCTCAGGGCAGGGACACTGGGGCAATAAGGAATAAGGACATTCTGTTCAGCATAATCCGCTTAAGGAGGCATATGGCTCCTACCAGCGGGTTCTGGACAGGCTTGCTTTGCAAAATGGTCACGATAACACGTGGGCGCTGCAAGCGGTGAGCATCAGGTGTCTGCAAATACAGCTGCTGGTGTGCGAACCCCAGGGCCCGGGGCCCACGCGATCCTGCTTTCTCTCTCCCCACCGCCTCCACCCTCCACAGGCCTGGGCTTGTGTGGCTGGAGGGAGCTCGTGCCATCCGCTTCTTCTGTAGACAGAAGACCCTTTTTAAAAAAGCAAAGTTGATGGTGTCTAACTCTGCCAGGGGTTTCCTGTGGCCTGCAGGATAAAATCCGCACCTGACAGCTGGACGTAGACACTGCGCACAGTAGGCAGTCAATGAATGTCGAGTCGAATCGGTGAGTAAGTGCGGGGCCTGGACTCATAAGTAGCCTGCGCACGTGGGTACTGTGTTGGGAGACTCCCCACTCCCCGCCACCCCGTGCTTTGCTTCTGCTCAAAGGGAGGGCAGAGTGTTCGCCCAGGGATCACTTCCTGGTCCTGTCCTGCCTCCGTACTGGCCACCGCTCCTGATCTCCCTCTGCAGGGAGGCCCTCCCTCATGCCTGCCTGCCCGCCTGCCTGCCTGTCTACCTACCTAGCATCTATCTAACTTATCTTCACGGTGCCACTTTAGGTATGTGGACTATGCCTTGGTCGACTTCGCCTGTGCACACCGGCACAGTTGTCCCTCCTCCTAGGCTCTACCCAAGGAGCGTGTTAGGGTCCCTTCCCTGTGTACCTTCTCCTGGGAGAGGCAGCTCCCCGGTCTCTGAGCCGCCTCCCTTTAACGCGTTCGTAATGCTTTTTAAACACCTGTGTAATTTGGTTTATTTGCCTGACTTTCTCTCTAAAGAGTGAACCTGATGCGGACAGGGCCTCTCATGGGCATGGTCGGTGTCTTGCATAGTAGACCCTCCAAAAATGTTTGTCGAATGATCGGTTGTTGAGTGTTCAGCTACTCATGGTTAATGCACAACTGAACTGTGCTAGGGAGGCGTCCGCTTCTCCTAGCCCCAGGCTTCTGCTTCAGCTCCAAGGAGGGCAGAACCTCGGGGGAGGACTGACGGGGACACTTCCCATGTCACTCCCACCCCTGACCACCCCGGCTGCCATGGGAGGGAAGTGGGCTTGGGGTCTATTAACTGTTCCCTTTTCCACAGGGCTCCAGATCTGGATTGAGGGGCTGGTAAGAAACCCCATTTCCTTTCTGTACCTGAACCACGATGGCTTGTGGGCCGGAGCTTCTCATTTGGATATTCAGTACTTACCTAGTTCTTCATAAATTCACTCCTACCTGATTTCTCCTTTGAGTGCAGGCTCCTGGCAGGCTGGGACGTTGATCTGCTACCCCCCCATCCCCCGATGCCCACCCAACCTCCCAGTTTGCTTTGAGCTGTAGGGTCTACCTTGGACTAGAATCACATTTGCAGGTTAATCCCCTCAAAAGGCTTTCCAGGGGAGCTATCCAAGGTCAGAAGGGTTGAACGCAGCACCGTAAAGTTGGGGGGGCCCTTCACATCAATTACTCTAAATCCATGGGGTTTGGTTTCTCACCCAAAAAGCCATCTCCGGTCTGCAGGCTTCAATTCCACTGCAGAAAGTGAGCCGGATCTCACACCAAGGGAAGAGTATCCTTCCGGGGAAGTAATCCTAATCTAAGGAGGGAACAGCCATGATCAGAAAAGGGGCTGCTAGTTACAAGGATTCTGCGTGCCAGGCACTGCACTAAACCTTTAACGTGCAATTTCTCATTTAATCCTCTGGACAAACCTGAGAGGCAGGAGTATTATCAGCCCCACATTACAGACGAGGAAACCGAGGCTAAGACACGTGAACGAACCTGCCTAGGAATTTAAGCCTGGGAATCCCCGATGCCCGAGTCCAAGTTACAATGATATTCGTTGAACACCTATCATATGCCAGACCCACAGTGTCCAATACAGTAGCCATTGGCCATATTAAAATTAAATTAATTAAAAAGAAATAGATAAAAATTCAATGGCGCAGTCACATCAGCCACATTTTGCACTAGTGTGGGGGTGGCTACCGGATCGCCATATCGGACAGTGCAGGCACTGAGCGTTGCCATAATTTCAGAAAATTCTCCAGGACAATGCTGGTTGAGACACCGTCGGTCCCAATAGAACTCTACCAGGTAGATAACAATAGCATCCCAAAGTACAGGAAAGAAGTCAAATGCAGAGACTTTAAGTCACTTCTGTCGAGCTCCCACGGCTGCAAGGCAGGAGCCCAGCTCAGCCCGCCTTTGAAATTCTCATTCTTTCTTCTTCCAGGCTCTATTTACTACTCTGCAGAAAGGGGTGAGTTAACCCATCAGCAGAGTCCCGATTTGATTATATGCTAGAAAACCATCGTGATTTTCTTAAGAGGGACTTTTGAAGAATATGAGTTAGTGGAAATAAATCTGAGCAGAGGAATTTTAGAGTAAATATGGGCCATTGCTATTTTAAAACTAACTTTGTTGTTTTCTCTGAAGAACGATCATTGCCTCATCCGGGCCTGACACGGATGGCCAGAGTTTTCCGATTCTTCTGGGATAATTTACTGGACAGAGTTAAAAAAAGATGGTTCACTGGAGGGACAAGGAAGGGGTGGGGGACAATTCTTCCGCCAACATAAGCGAAATCCGCATTCACTTGCGAAGCATCAAACAGACCCTTTTCTACATGAGACGCATTCTCCCTGGAATCTGAAGCCTCAAGCTCGGCACGGGCGCCAGACATCCCATTTTTATTTACTTTTCACTTGGAACGAATGGCTCAAAGCATAATCCAAAACCAGAAATGAAAGCGAAATACTTGGGGCCTGATGCAGAGCTTTTATGTTGCCAGATAAGTCTAGGGTCTTCTGCTTTCAGAACTAGCTCGCGGGAAGACGGTGCTAACGCTCCATTATGAAAACTGAGGAGCCGAGTCCAGCCTGTCCCCGGCCCGCGTGCCACCCACTCCCAGCCAGGCAGGGTCTCCCTCCGACAGCGGGTCTGGCTCCAGCATGCTCAGTAGGATGGGCTTGAAGCGGTGCTTTTCAAACTTGGCTACACTTAGAATCACCAGAAGATCCTAAACGTCAAAAACCACAGGCCATGTTGCAGACCGATTAAATCGGAATCGCTGGGCGCGGGACTCAGGTGTCACTATCTGTAAAACCTCCCGGGTGACTGCAATGTGTGGCCTACGTTAGGGGTGCCCCCGAGAATTCCAGGCCCCCTTCTTCCACTCTCACCTGCTGTGCTCAGTGTGTCTGATGGCCGCCCAGGTGCAATAGGGAAACACCACGTGAGATTGAAAACGTGCCACTGCTCCGGCTGGCCCAGACCTATCCCATCAGAAGCTCTGGGGCTGGGAGTGGACTCTGCTCTTCCTCTGTAAGGTCAGGGCGCTGGACTGACTGGTCCTTGACAATCTTCTGAGTTTCATACTGTACGAGTGATCAAAATGAGGGGGTAGCAGTAAGCGAGACAGGAGATTGTGGATGAAAAATCCACCCACATCCCAGTCATGTCTGATTGCTTCGAACGCTTGGCGTTTGCAAGAGATACGTGGTGTTTTATGGACTAGGAAAAATGCTTTGTCACAAGACATTTTCTGACCTTGTCGCAAGACTGTGAGTTCGGCGATCTGCAAAAATGAACTCTGGGCAGCTGGGACCTGCACTTCACCGCAGGCGTCGACCTGTGTCCTCCAGAGACAATGTGAAAATGTCGTGTCTTCTCTGTGGTCAAGGCTGCGGGGGTGGGGTGGGGGCGGGTGGACAGCGCCTTGTTGGTTTGCCGAAGTGGCCACGGGGGGGCAGTGCAGCCCAAGGCTCTCAGTGGTTTTGAGGACCTTTCGGTTGACTTGTGTTTGAAAAAGACTTCTATAAAGTATGCTTTAAAAACGAGTTACTCCCTTTAGGAAAAGAAACAAAAAGAAATCCCCGAAACGTGACAGAGTCACAATGACACAGAACCTGTCATCGGATTAAAGTAGTAACGGTAGGGAGCCAGACATAAGTGAGACTTGTAAAAATGCTTATGGACAGCTACGAAAGAACATTTGGCGCAACTGGGACACGCATAATCTAAAATATCAAAGTTTGGAAAAATACGAGCAAGACTTCTAGAGCGAACTTCATTCAAAAGCAGAGGAGCCATGGATATGCTTCTCTGTTTTCGCCTCTTCTGTCCGCTATGCCCGCTCCCCCCACCCTCGCAGGGTTAACACTTGGAAGTTGATGCCCACATTCAGGAGTCTGTCCTTCCCTCCCATAGAAAACGAATGACTTGCAAATGTAATCATAACGGTGGAAATGCCAAGGCGGTTCAACTTAGAGCTGTTCGAAACTTAACCCTCGGGATGCAAGTGTAAACAGAATCGTAATTTATGAATTCGTACATTATTCCTCCCTGAGGAGGACAGTGACCCTTACTTTGACTGTATCCATGGCACGGACGTGACGCCCTCCTCGACGGGGGCCTCCGGGTTGAGCAGCAGGGGCCGGCGAATGGGAGCACAACTCTAGAGAAGAGTGGGCATCGGAGGGTCCAGGCAAACAAGGAGTGAAGACGCGGGACTGGGGAGCCCACGGGAATGTGCCCTAGAAAGGCTGCAGGCACCTCTAGTACCAATCCCTTTGTGTTAACTCTGAAGTCATTTATTAAGGTGGGAAGAGGATAAGAAGTATTACATAGCGGCCATAAAAACTGGCCCCTTCCGAACTTCCCCCGCAGCTGCCCTCATCATTTGGGACAGGTCTCCCTTCTCTCTGACCCCTTCCCTCTACTCTAAACCCGACCCCCTCTCCCCTTTCCTTGGTTCACGCCTCCTTTTGGCTGGGAGATGGAAGGCAGTCCTTCAAGTATTGTTTGGGAGAGGTGTCTGAAGAGCCAGCTCCAGCTGCCCTTGTCTTCTGCTCATTTCACAGAGCTCCGAGTAGGATGGCAGCTGGCCCTTGCTGCCAGTGACCTACCTGCTGGAAGGTGAGAGCCCAGTGGCCTGAAAACCAGAGCGTTCTAAAGTATGAATGTGCTGGGACAGGTCACCTCTACCTGGAGCACCTGTGCCCTGAGGATAAGAGACACACACACAGAAATCCACATGGGCACCCTCGTCATCACTGTAATGACAGCCAGGTTTGGGGGAGGGATATTTATTTGTTTATTTGTTTGTTTTTAGGTGAGGCGGCCCTTGGTTGACCTTACAGGTTGCAAGGACCTTGTCAGTTTACAATCCTTTATTTTTTTAAAAAATTTTTTTATGCCTACAGCACCTGGTCTTCCTAGGTGGTCTCCCATCCAAGTACTAACCAGGCCTCGCCCTGTTTAGCGTCCGAGATCAGACGGGATCAGGCTTGTTCAGGGTGGCATGGCCGTAGACCCTGGGGGAGGCATTTTTAAAGGAAAGAAAAGCAACCTTTACAGCAACCAGTCTCATCCTCTTGCATCCTACGTCTGCAATTCGGGGCTGCAGCTAACTGCCCAGGACGTGGTGTTGTCTGTTGTCTTCATTTTCAAACATACACTGCCGTACACTCAAACACACATGAATTTCCTTTTTTCTTTTTTTTTTTTTAAAACATGTCAATTCTTTTACTTGACTAGTAGAATGGAATTTGAAATTTTAACGTTTTCTGTGTCAATTGCTCAGAAACTCCACTCTTAGAGGTAGCATTTTGAAATACCAATTATTCTGGCAGTTTGACTCAGGTAAAGGGTCATCTTTTAAAAATATTTAAAAAGAAATACAATTCTCAATGTGTGCGTGTGTGTGTGTGTGAATGTGTGTGTGAATTTTCCTAAACAACTACTTACAATGCTCTCCTATTTTTTGTGTGTGTGCTATTCTCTAAGCGTACACTTGACTGAAAGAACAGGCATACGATCGATTATTTTAGAAAGTGGTTTTTATTAGACACCTATTTTCTTTGAAACAGGTTGCAACTTTCTATATTCATTAGCATATCACATGCATATGTGGATCTGCATATAGGCACAAAGCTATCAGCATGCTGACTTGACCCAGAGGCTAGGGTCCTCTGCCAGTTATGCAGCTTTTAAGAGCAAAAGGATGCCCCTCCAGTCACCTCCCCTGGAAGCCACAGCCCTCAAGTTTCAGGTTTCAGAGTTTGAGAAAAATCAGTAGCACTTCTTTATTATTCTGACACCTTAATTTCCAGAGTGATTCTCACTTCTTCACATTTCTTCACCTAAGCTTTATCACCAGGCCTCAGCTACACCGAAATTCAAAACATGCTCAAGCAGGTACAAAATAATAAAACTAGCAACCGCAAACACAAAAGATCTCTTTGAAATATAGAACTCCCTTAGTGTTTGGGTACCATTTGTCTGGAGAGAAGGCACCTAAAAGGCATTTAAAGGCCCTTACACTCAGCCTGAAACGGGGAGGCTGGTAAATTGTTATTTTTGTGGCTTATAAAGCTGGGAGTAGACTGTTTCCAAATGACTACGTTCCTTCTCCCTTTTGCTGATTGATAGTTAAATCCAGAAGGTGATACGCACACGCTTATAAAGTTCTGGATTTTCATTAACTAGGTAGTCATCCTTCGCCTAGATCTCACGTCTCATCTGCACGTGCCCTTGGACCTCAGGCTCGTGCATTCACAAAGCTGCTGTTTTAAAGCCTCCTGGAGATGCCTCATGATCGAGCTGGATGCTCTGAAGGCAGACGCATCAGTGAGAGACAACCCAGCGTCTGCCTGTGCCAGGCTGTGTGTGAGCTCACATAACCGAGCCCCTTTGCCCTCCGCCCACTCAGCCCTCCTGTTATCCACCTAATCCTCCTTCCATGCTTGAAGTCTCTTTTAGGACATCTCCAGTTTGCACGTTTGAAGCCTAGAGTTTCCCTGACTCCTCTGTGCCCCTCCCACCTCCCACCTAAATCCTCCCCCAGTTCTGCTGACTCTCATCCTAAGTGCTGTGAATATACGTCTTCCTTCCTATCCCTCGCGCCTCAGCCTAAGTGGGGGCCTCCTCACCCTCACCTGCTTGCTGCTGGTCTCCTGGCTCTAAACGCTTGTCTTTCCAGGCCGTCCTTTGGGCATGGAATGAGCCTCCTGCAACGCCGGCCAGGGCTCCTTGCTCTGCTCTCAGACTTGGACGAGCAGTGCTGTTCGGGTCCCTAACAATGCACCCTTGTTCTTCCTCCCAGGGCCTCCCCTAACCAGCCGCATATCTTTGCCTGTGCAGCACCTGCAGCCTGGAGCCGGCAGCTAATCCCCCTCAGGTCCCGTCACTGAAGAAGTTATCCCAGCTCTCACCAGGCCAACGGCTCTGCCCTGGTCCTCAACGTCCGTGGGACTTATTAACTCACCTCGGAGGAAGATGTCCTTCCTTAACTGATTGCGTTCATGTCCCTTCTCCCCATGGCAAGGCAAGGAACTGTTTTAAACATATTTACAACTTGTATGTTGCCTTGCGCAAGCAAGAAATGAATACTTCTCTGGATTCCTGGTCAGGTATACCAAACTCAAGAATCAGCAATTTTCTGGAGTTTTTTTTAATAATGAAGTTTTGCAGCGAATGGTGAGTTTGCCCACGAGTCGATGTACATGGAAGGGAGATGACAAGGCTATTTCATCCACGTTTTGATTTGGCATTCTAGAATGTATGAGTTTCAACTCTGCTGGACTTAAAACAGATGCCAAATAGATGGATGGATCTTAGACCCTCTATGACAGTAACTTCCTCCCACCCCGGTCTGTGTGTAAAAAACAAGTCACAAGACAACAGAGATATCCTGCTCCCCAGAAGAACGAGTATAAACGGAGCTTCCACGCTCGGGAGCTTCTCGCTGAAAGAGGGGACAGTGTTTGCAGAGGCGTCTGGCGATGTGCTTTTGGAAAAACACGGAGAGGTACCGTCTGAACTTCTCCCCGACGAAGGCGTAGATGATGGGGTTGATACAGCAGTGCGTCATCCCGAGGGTCTCTGTCACCTGCATGGCTTGGTCCAGCCTATTAGAGCTAATGCAGTTATCCAAGCCGAAGAAGGTCTGGAAGGTGTTGAGCAGAAGGACGATGCTGTAGGGCGCCCAGAAAAGGAAATAAACGATCATGATCACGAAGATGAGCCTCACGGCTTTGTGCCTCCTCTGCTCGTTTCGGCAGCGAAGCAGGGTCTTCAGGATTCCCGAGTAGCAAATCACCATGACAAGCAGTGGCAGGATCAGGCCCAAAAAGACTATCTTTAATGCCTGGAAATTCTTCCAGAAATGATACTGGCTGGCTGGGTAATGAGGGCTGCATGTACAATGAGAGCCTTCTTTTTGGGATTTGCTAAAGATGATTCCTGGGAGAGAGGCGAACACAGCCACCACCCAGGTGACCCCACTTGTCATCATCCCAAAGGTGACTGTCCTGGCTTTTAAAGCGAACACCGCATGGACGATAGCCAAGTACCTATCGATTGTCAAGAGGATGATGAAGAAGATTCCAGAGAAGAAGCCAATAAGATAGAGTCCCGTCAAAAACTGACACATTCTATTTCCAAAGTCCCACTGGCCTGCTGCATAGTAAGCCCAGAACGGGATGGTGAAGAGGAAAAGCAGGTCGGAGATGGCCAGGTTGAGCAGGTAGATGTCGGTCATGCTCTTCAGCTTTTTGCAGTTTATCAGGATGAGGACGACCAGCAAGTTGCCCACAAAACCAAAGATGAACACCAGCGAGTAGAGCGGGGGCAGGAGCCTGGCCGCTATTTGCTTCACGCTGATTTTCTGGCAGGGCTCCGCCATACTGTAATCAATGTCATAGGATGGAGTTGCCACTGAGTAATCCATCTTGCTCTACCCTGTGAACGAAGAAACAGTGATCTCGTGTAAGGTCCTAGAATATACTTGGTGGCCCACCGTGAATACAAACTGTCTTATACAAGAACAGGTTCTTAAAATTGATGCATAGATTTCTACATTCAATTGAGCCCCATTTTCTGGCCAGTGAACTTTAGTAATAAAGGGAAGGCTTGCTGCTAGCTTCCTTTGCTCACTTGCTCTATGGGGAAATTCACAAAAGCATCATCTCATCAAAAAAAATCTGGTGTTCCATAGCCACGTGGAGTGAGTGATGGCTTGATAACAATTTCACGAAACTGAGCCAGGCACCGTCCATCCAGCACGACCCCGAAACTGCCATTCCCTGGAGTGAGCTCACAGGAGCCTCACCACGAGCGTGCTGTGATAATTAACAGTTCCCAAGGGCATGCTGCATGCCATCCACTATTCTAAGTCATTTATTCAATGACTCCTCAAGGTGACCCGATGAGGCAGGTCATGGTATTGTACCCAGCTGACAGATAAGGACATCAGAGCTCAGAGAGGATGCATAGCTTACCTAAAAACATACAGCTAGGAAGCAAGTGGTTTTTAAACGCAGGCAGCCTGCATTCTTCCCCACCGCGCCACCCTGCCTTCCATTCTTTTGTGAGAGAACTAAAGGGCAGGACCATCAGCCAGGTGTCTTGATGTAGTCAGAACAGAATGGGCCGATGTCAAGGTCAATTGTAGAACCCAGACTACCATTTTCATGTTTCCTCTGAAGTTTGTGTTTCTAGTTCCTGAGCCGCTATGATTAAGAGATTCCCCACATAGATAAGAACCGGCCAAATGGAAGATACTCCATCTACTGTCAGACTTTCTTGATTCGCTCAGTCCCTTCTGGCTTGCCTGGTCTGCTTGTTCTGGACTGAGAATTCTAAGTCATCCCTGTGAGTCTCGAACTCCCTGTGCCTGGGATTGGGCAGCTGGGAGGAGCACCCAGAAAATTTCCCCTTTAAATTCTGAGCCAGAAAAAGAATCATACACTAAATGTGCTGAGGAACTGATATGTTAAAAGGTGACTTTGTTTAACATTTATAATTTGATATTAATTTGGACAATTTTAAGGCTTCCTCTTTTCAGGGGAAAAAAAATTCCAAAAGAACCAGATTTAGACACAATTTATGGCTGGGCTCGAATTCAGAAGGAAACCTGGCAGGAGGTTTTAGTTCTCCGACCAGAAGATAATCTCTACCAAGGTTTTGGCCAAGAATCATCTCTCTGAAAATCTCTCTTTTGAAAGATAAGGTTTCGGTTTTTTTAAAAAAACTATTTTTCCGTTTCAAATCTTTCATTCATAATCGTGTTTGGTATCTTTGATGTTATCACAGTCTGAAACACATTCTAAATTCTAACTCTTTCCTTATCTTAAGGATTATATTTTAAGATAGTTCTGTGAGCACCTGGCGTTGGTCAAATGTCTTCTGTGAGTTTCCTGTAAAGGCTTGTACTCATCACAGAAGCTGAGCTAGTTAATAGACAAAGTGGTTGAGAGGTGACTTACCGGGAGAGTTTCTTGTTGGGGGTGACGGATGTCTGAGCTCCTCTGACCAGCTGAGCTGTGCAAATCAAACATATAGACAACATCAGAATAGGAAATGCAATTTCTACTGAAAAGGGGGCGGAGTTTTAATGCCTAAGTATATGTAGGGCAAAAAATCAGAGGAGTTCTTCCTTCTTCTTTTTAAAATTGAGCTTAAAATAGCTCTCTGGTCTGAATGGTTATTCTTGGGTTTCCCTAGTTACATTATTTTCTTTCTGCTCATCCAAGTACAGAGTCTGTTGGGAGCTCAAAAGAATTGAAGGATATTAGCACTAGAAGAACATCAACATGCATCCAGTCAAACCTAGAAACGAGGTGAAACTAGACAGAAGTTGCTACCCAAGAGGCAAATGATTCCTACAAGGCCACGGGGCTTATCAGCGATGAGGCTGGAAGGGCGAAAGATTCTGATTCTCTTACTATTTGTCCTCGAAGAAAGCCAACTCAAAGAACTTGAAATTGAGAGGGGCATGCTTCATGACCCCATGCTTGCTTCGGCCCACCTCCCTCCCACCCCCACCCCCTCGCCTACCAGAATTCATACACCTTTGCTCACCACCCAATACGATTTTTCTCTGTAAACTGAAACAACTGGTTATCTCGAGCATTTTAACTCTAGGTTCACCTGTAAGCTAAACAGGTTGACGACCTTTCTCTGGATCGGATATCTTGTGGGGCACTGAAATTCATTCTGAATTTTCACTCTACCTATTTGCTATTTTGCAGCCCTCCAGACCAGCAGGCATCGATCGATCGGTACCTGCACCGTGCCAGATACCCAGGCGACGAGAGTTCCTCATTCCAAGGATACGGCCTTCCTGGAGCTTTAAGAAATTTTCGACATGGAATAGGTAACGAATGCCAGAAAAAGAGGGTCCCGTTCAGGATGATATGCAACAATGCTATAGGCAGTCACATCAAATTTTCTTGGTGGCTGATTACTTATCTAGAAACCTCAGTCGTTGACAGCAGAGCTGTGAACACAGTGGGAACCCACACCCGGGCCGCAAGAGGCTTCCGTTTCCTTAGCCGGTGATCTGAGGGAAGGCAAAGGAGACCCCACACCGGTAGAGACAGCCCAAGGCAGGGGCCAAGCGAATGGCCTCTGCAGTCAGCCTGCCTGAGCATGAAGCCTGGCCCTGCCCACAGCATTCACATCTGTGTAATTCTCATCTGAGAGACAGTCGACCCTTCATGGGTTTGGTGGGAGACGTACGTGAGGTGCCCACGTCCAGGGTATATAGCACGTGATAGATACTCAATACACACCAAATTTACTCATTCTGTGGTCCTTTGTTAGGGAGACTTGTTTGAGAAAATTCTCACAGACTTGGTTCCCTGGGGTCCTAGTCTGGGGCAGATTAATATTAGCAAATGAGAAGCTGAAAGTGTGAAGCTAATGGCTGGGCTTAGAGAATAGGAGAAATGACTCCAGGTGAAGTTGGGGAAGCACAGAAAGAGCCCGGCGATCGAGAACCACCGTACAGGGACATGTGTTTGTGTTTATGACAGAGCCCGATAACTCATCACCCTAACCGGGAGAGCGAAGCGTGAAGAAAATGTTCGGGGCCCCCCATCTGTGCCATCCAGGAGGTGGCAATGAGGAACTGGGCTCCGAAGTCACGCTGGATTTAAACTTCCGCTTCACTATTTACTATTTAATCTGAACAAGCTACCGAAAGGCTCCAGTCCTCAGTTTTCTGATCTGTGAAATGGGGGCAAAAAAACAAAACAAAACAAAACAAAAAACCTCGCTGAAGACACAAATCTTCTTGATAGGTCTGTGGTCAAGATGAAATGATATACTGGCCCCGCAGACACAGAGAACAAGCTGACGGTTGCCAAAGGGGGAGCTTTTAAAACAGGAGTTAGAGGAGGGAAAGATCTAGGGGGCCTGTAGGTTTTCAGCAGAGCTTAGAAAAATTATGTTAACGTTTACCACTCATATAGTATTTACTATGTGCCAGAAAAAAAGAGGAAAAGATCAGATGATGTAACAAGTGTAGAGACTTTGGCAGATACCTGTCCTGTGTGGGCTATTTAAGCAGTGAAATACGAAGTATGCATTAGAAAGAGTTCACAAGATGGGTAGCAAATAAATTAATACAATATGTTATGGAAAATAGGACACGCACAGTTTTGGTTTTTGGAAGAGTAGCTCGTGCTTGCGGGTAACACACTGGGCGGCCCTCAGCTGCTGCAGGACAAACATTACATTTCTGTATGAGGCGGATTTGTTCCGACTTCCTCCCCAGCACAGAGCTGGGGCTTTGCCTTGTATCCAGTATCTTGTCATCTGGGTGGCTGAGCACCCGACGGCAGGCTCACCCGCAGAGGGCAGTGTGGAGCAGTGGAACAGGCTCAGAGTCACTGCTGCCGACAACCGGTGTGCTCTGCGTGAGATACTTTCCCCCAGAGCTTCCATGTCCTCCTCTGTCAGGTGACGTGCCAAGCCTGGGGCTCCTGAAGGCTGCTTCCCCCTTCAGTCCTGATGACCCCGTGGCCACGCTGGTAGATATTGGATGGAAACGGGGTGAAGATCCATAGGCTGAAACAAGGAAGCCCAGCCTGGCAGGGTGGGTTACTCCCTGTCAGCTTTCTGGATCCAGGGGTGAGTTCAGGTCCCCTCTTGAAATATGAGTCTCTTGCAAGGATGCACAGGAAGTGAGGACACGTGGGAACTTCTTCAGCACTTCATCAACGAAACGCTGCTCTGGATACAACGATGACGACAAACTAGCAGTTTGTCATGCCGTGGCTTAGTTTCCTGGTCTCTGCTTTTCTTGTCACTTTGTACCCACCTCCCACTCTGCAGGGTTCTCCTTCTCATAGATATGTGGCATTCAGACCCCCCCACCAGAAACGACCTTTTGACTGGTTTGTCACTCTAGACTCGATGCCCGTATCGGAGGGTGTCTCACGCCAGCCCACTTCGTGGGGCACTGGCCAGCCTTAAACAGCTGCTTCAGATTTAGTCATTGCACCCAAGTTTCAAGGGCTGCTGCCCCTGCCTTGCCCAGGCCCTCCCTGGACCATATACTCAGAGCGCCATTGACAAGATGGGGAGAATGTCCAGTCTTTTCCTTGGGTTCAAAGGGCCAACTGCATGAGCACAGGGAGCTGAAACCCCGCCTCACAGTGGCTCAGGTGAACATACCGGGGCTCGAGCTGACTCTAGCTCAATGTCAGTCAACGGTGAGATAGGCTGTCAAAATAGCAAACGCATCTTTTAGTTTCGAACACAGATATCTAATTATAAAACCAACACACGCTCATTGTACGAAGTTAGGAAAAGCAGAAAAAAATAGAAAGTAAGGAAAAAGTTAGGCATATTCTCACAATCTCAAAACAACCCCCAACATACGATGTATTTCAACCCCGACCTTGTCCTATGCATCCTTTTTGATTAATTGGTCTCACTCATAGACCAGTTCTGTGTGCTGCTCTTTATTTTTTTTTCCTAAAAAATTACATCATAGGCATTTCCTCATGTTATTAAAACGTCTTTATAAATGTGGTTCTCTAATCGTTGTTTTGATTGAGGTGTAACTTACATACGGCAAAGCACACCAATCCTAGGTGTACGGCTTAGTGACGTTTTGATACGTGTGCACCACATGGAACCAGCACCCAGACCGAAATGATAGGAAATATCCCCATCGCCCCATCAGCATAGATGAGAGGCGGGGGCCGCTCTGACTCCCATCATGGTGGATAAGAGGTGTCTGTTCTTTAACTTCGTGGAAGTGAAATCTTAGACGCTGGCCGCCTTCATGCGCAGCTTCTTTTGTTCAACTGATGCCCAAACTGTATTCGACAGAGCCCTGTGATTCGATAGTCAGGCTCTCTCCCCTGTTGGCTGATCCGGCGAGCATGCTCTGAGGGTTGCTCTCCCCGCCAGGGAGGAAGCTCCCGGTGTCTCCAAAGCCGCCTTTCCCAGGAGGGCCAGAGGGTCCCCACGATCCTCGAAGAAACAGGAAGAATCTCCCTCTCCCCTGACCAGTGTCACACTCCGTCACCTGTGGCCTCGTCAATGATGTTGGGATCTTTCGATTCCCAGCACCCTTCACCTTCTGCCTCAGACGCCCATCCTGGCGAGTGGGGTCGGGAGGTCACCATGCCATCCTCGCCATTCCCGCTGTCCGTGTCCTCCAGACCTTTCCCAGGATAACCTCTTTTCCCAGCCCGGGCGCCACATGCCCCACGCCCTGTGCGGGTCATCGAACCAAGCAGACACGGGCAAGCCGACCCTTTACTGCTTCATTAGACGTCTGGACATGGTGGAAACCCTTTAACTCCACTGGGAAGCCGGCTCTCTGCATTTTGGGTATTTCTTTCAGATCGGCGCCCATACACGGGTCTATGCAACCTTGAGTGCAGTGGCGGAGGTCTAATGTACCAATTAAGGTACACGATAGGCACTCTGTGACCTTCGGCGGGTCAGATCTCACCTGCCACTCTATGTTCAACTCTGCATAACAGGATATTATGTAGGACTTTCCTGTTGCCTCCAAAGTAGCAATTATGTCCTGAGGCTGAGGGCAAAGAAGTGTTAAGTACCTTGCAGTTCTAAAGAAAACCGCTAACACTGGGGCCACACACCTTCCCCAGGGCTTACTAAGAGTGACAGAAGGAGCCCTGTGCCCCGAGTCACCATGTCAACTCCTCCCACCGCTGTCCTATGTAAGGAGACAGGCCAGGGCAGGAATGGGTTGTAGGAGTGGGTGGGATGGATGGAGAGGAGGGTCATGGGGTCAGGGAAGGGGCTCTGAGAGAACAGTGTGAGGACTGGGGGCTTGCAAGGAGGGGAAGCCAGCACCTCATTCCTGGGTAAGGCATCCACTAAGCAGCAGGCCAGCTGAGCCCGGGAAGAGGGGTTGGAGTGGGCTGATGATGGGGACAGGGCGTTGCCGTGAGGCAGCAAGGAAGTCACCAGGATGTGACACCACCCAGGGTCAAGTTCAAATATGGTGTCAAAGTGGCACAGTCTGAAGAAGTTTCCAACCTCAGTCACTCACCACGCTCAGGGCCGGTTTTCCTCTAAGTTCGCGGGCTGCCTCGCAGAGGTCGGCTCACCAGCCCTGATGCCTCTTCTCTCGTGGCGCGTTTCCCCTCGGTGGCCCTTCGTGGACTTAGTTGCTGGCTCATCTCACCTGAGGCCATTTCGATCTGTCAGGGAAACTTGAACAACGGGGAAACTCAAAAGTGGGAAGATGGGATCTTGATGGCTCATTGCCAGGAGGCTGCAGGACCCCTCTGAGAAATCAAATTCCCTTAGCTGCTTTAAGCATCACAGACAAGGAGGATGGCATGGTGGGGGTGGCGGGAGGCGGGGGGCGGGGGGCGGCTATGTCAAGCCTCCAGCTCCACTAAAACGCTTCAAGATATTCCTCCCCAGGAATGATGATATTTCCTGGCTTCGGCTTAACCCGAACGGCCCGCTCCAATGTCCTCCCCAGAAGAAAGGAGAATGGAGATGTCTACTTCTCGAAATGGAGATGGCTGGCAACGTTTAAGTTGCAGTTTCTTCGGTGGGGCTGCAGCCCTACGATAGTCGTGATTACTATAATGCAGGGCTGTCATGGCAGTAGCCACTCTCTCTCCTGCGCTCGCAAAACAATGGCGCACATACCTCTATTTCTGGTCTCTGCACAGTGTGTTGTGACCGACTCTCTGCCCGTTCCCCCTTCAGTAGTGCCTGGACTTGGAGGTCTAAGGGCACGGGCGTTAACACACCCATCTTTACGTACCTGACCCAGTCTGGCACCTGGGAGATCCTCAGGTGTGTGCGTCACATTGAATTCCATGATGGCCAAATACGGAGGCTTTGCCAAATTTGACTTAGGATGTCAGCACATCTCATGTGTATTAATTAGCTTTTGTGCTTCTTAACAAACAGTCCCCACAACTCAGGGGCTTCAAAGAGACCTCTTGCTCCTGGGACACGTGGCTGCCATGTGGTGGGGTTCTGGCTCCCTTGTGTCCTCTCCTTCACCTACCAGGACACCTGGGCTGAAGGGGTTGCGGTCTGGGATGGGCCTTCCTGTGGCTGAGCGGGAGAGCCTGGGGCTCAGCCCAACAACCCCTCTGTGTGGATGAGGCAGATGTCACTTCGGCTCACTCTCCATTGTCCTAGCCACCTGTGGCTGGGGTGGGGGCTGCCCTGCTGTAAGGCACACTGCAAGTCACAGGGCAAGCACAGGCAGGTGTAATCACACAGGAGAAGAAGTGAAAAGCCGTGAACAATAAGACAATCTATAGTACCACAGTACAACAAAACAGGCGGGTTTTTAAAATTTTTATTTTGGTAAGAACACTTAACATGAGACCCACCCTCTTACCAAATTTCGAAGTGTATATACAGCATCGTTATCTCTAGGCACAATATTTTAAAGCTGATATTTAAATCTTATCCTGTATACGTGAAATTTTATGCGTGTTGATAAATGGATAAAGAAAATGTGATACATACATGGAAGGGAATATTATTCAGCCTTAAAAAGAAGAAAGTTCTATAATATGTGACATCATGGATGAACCTGGAAGACCTTGTACAAAGTGAAATATGCTAGTCACAGAAGGACAAGCACTACACGATTCTACTTACATGAGGCACTTAAAATAGCCAAACTCATAGATGAGAAGGTAGAAGAGTTTGGGGGGGGTGGAAGAAACGGGGAGTTGCTAATCAGACAGTTAAAAAAAACCAAGCAATATAGTGAAAGCATCGATTCATTTTCCAAGTCATAGTTTTGTTTTGTTTTTAAAAAACAGTATTTAAATGTTATCATCATCAGAACAAAATTTAATGCATTTCTTAGGATAATACAAACATCCGAAGGTGTATCACATCCTCCCACCGCAGCCCACACACTTCTTTCCGAAGCCTTCTCGAGCCGTGAAACAAGAAAGTAGAGCCACGGTAACTCCCAGCTCCCGAGCTGCTGGGCTCCAGAAGCCCCGTGCTTTGCCTCGCATCAGATCGTGCACTGGGTGACATGTATGCGCTTCCCAACTTGGCTCAACCGAGGCGAAAGTCTTTCCTTCCTTGCTTACCAACTTCCCTCCTTTACAAGTAGGGTCAAAAGGCTTTGATCAGGGATCAGCTTCATTTAGAAGTTCCCACCGGCGAAATGGGACAATCTGACCATCAGTTCAGACATCTGCAAGGCACTGAAGCATTCGAATGTGATGAAATCCATGACTTCATAGACTTCACAGTGCAAAAAAAAAAGGAAAAAAAGATTTTCGGCAGCAAGTCTAAGAGAATAAAGACGTGGTTGAGATGACACGGTTTATGGAGTGCGTGCTGTGACCCAAATATCATTTGGCCACTACATCACCATACGCGCAGAGAGCACAGACTTCCAACTCCCTGATCGACAACTATGTATGCCGAATCAACAATCTCCCAACCATGTTCTGAGATTTTAAGCTCAAAACCAGAATTGTCTCTATGACTGATACTGTATTTCAGGCTTGGCTTAATGGTAACTCTTGAAGTGATTCTTTGGCCCATTTGCAAATTGCAGTTTTCAGCTTTAACTTTATCTCTAATTAATTAATTAAAAAATATCTGTACTCAATGCCTGTATCCAAAAATGAGGCTCTGCAAGGTCGTTTGGAAACCATGTTCATCCAATCCATCTAGAATCTTCCTTCATCTAGGCCCACCCTGCCTGCTAATTTGGACACATAGATACATATGCCGGTGCATGATTTCTGGGATACGGGCTTCTGTTCTGTCCCCAGACCCCTTTTCGGCCTCGAGGACACACCCCAGTGCCCCCACTGATTGTGTTCCCTCTTCCGGCCCCGCCAAGGGGTTCTTGCTGCCCATTCTCCCCAAGTCTACTCTCCCGGACCCCTACAACTGGATTTTGAAGTCAGTTAATCCTGCAGGCAAGAGTTTTATGTGACAAAGGCTTTGGGGAAGCACACGGGGCCAAGGCAGCAGGAAGGCCAAGAAAGACGACAAGGCAGAGACTCGGTCGGATCCGAGACATGAGGCCTTTAGGGGTTCTGGAGCGTCATCCTCCCCAGCCTCTCCCTTAGCTGTTTCTGGAAACATTTATGGGGTGGTCTCACTCTTGCTATGGCCCTGCACCCCCAGGGGGGAACTCATTTGTCCCTACCCATTCTCTAATCACTACCTCCAACCCTCCCCCTTCCCTACAGACCAAACAAGGGCTTTAGATTTTTCATCTCATAGATTATGCATATTTTATAAACAAAAATATTAATACATTTTTGTATAGGAGGCTGTGGCCTAAGAGGCATGGGAACAATGGGGACATACATTTAATAGATTTCAAATGCTGGGTACGTGGTTGGCGTAGATAAACCATGAGAAATCAACGATGTGTCATGCCCTGACACAGAAAAGGATCAGGAAACCCAAGCAAAGCTGTCAGAAAATGATTACGATTCTCGAGCTCTCCAGGACCCGGGGAAGCCTTCAAGGTCAAATGCAGGTGGGAGACGAAGCCAAGGACCAGTGCTTGCCCAGCTGAACGAGCAAACCCCTTACGTTCATCCCTGTCCAGGCTCAGCCAGGCTCACGCCTCCCTCCTCTCTGCATGTGGCTCAACCCCTCTCACCGTCACTTGGTTCACCCATGCCTGTCTCAACTCCTCCCCACCTGCAGCCGGGCACTTGATTAAAGAAACTGACCGAATCAGAGAGGGAGGGAAGAAATGGTGAAGACTGGGGAAAAGGCACAGGCACAAGGTGATGCGGCATCTTCCAGGAACTGAGATGAGCTTTCTAGACAGTCAAAGTTCAGTCACGGTGGGTACATGATTGGCTGTACGAGCGTGACATAGATCCATCTTGGTACACGCCACCCTGAGGTCCCTGGGCACTTACTTGGGAGACTTACAGACTCCTGTTCTTTGGCAAACCACGAGGCTCATTATCATACAGAGATTGCCATCTCCCTTTAAAAATAACAAGCGAATTGCAGCTCGTTTACAAACCAGCCGAGACTTCCTGCTCCCCCGTGGAAGGGGTGTATGCTGAGCTCACGCCGTCTGCTGTCTCCCGGTAGAAAACCGGGCACTGTTTGCAGAGGTGTTTGGCGATATGTTTCCGGAAAAACACGGAGAGGTACCGTCTGAACTTCTCCCCGACGAAGGCGTAGATGATGGGGTTGATACAGCAGTGCGTCATCCCGAGGGTCTCTGTCACATGCATGGCTTGGTCCAGCCTATTAGAGCTAATGCAGTTATCCAAGCCGAAGAAGATCTGGAAGGTGTTGAGCAGAAGGACGATGTTGTAGGGCGCCCAGAAGAGAAAATAGACGATCATGATCACAAAGACGAGCCTCACGGCCTTGTGTTTCTTCCTCTCGTTTCGACACCGAAACAGGGTCTTCAGGATTCCCGAGTAGCAGATCACCATGACAAGCAGTGGCAGGACCAGGCCCAAAATGCTTCTCATTATTGTATAGAAATTATTCCATTCTACTGGAAAATAAGGGCCACAGAAGTAAACTAACCCTTCTGCTTGAGATTTGGTAAAGATGATTTTTGGGAGAGAGGCGAACACAGCCACCACCCAGGTGACCCCACTTGTCATCACCCCAAAGGTGACCGTCCTGGCTTTTAAAGCGAACACCGCATGGACAATAGCCAGGTACCTATCGATTGTCAAGAGGATGATGAAGAAGATTCCGCCAAAATAACCCACGTGATACATGCCCGTGAATAGTTTACATATCACATTCCCCAAGACCCACCCATTTGCGGCATAATGAATCCACACTGGGAAAGTCAGAAGGAAAAGCAGGTCGGAGATGGCCAGGTTGAACAGGTAGATGTCGGTCATGCTCTTCAGCTTTTTGCAATTTATCAGGATGAGGACGACCAGCAAGTTGCCCACAAAACCAAAGATGAACACCAGCGAGTAGAGCGGGGGCAGGAGGCTGGCTTCCATTTGCCTCACCTCGTCATTTGCGCAGGGTGAATTGCCCTCGTAATCATAACCGGTGGTGGGGTCTTCATCATTCCCCTTGATGTTTGCCGTAAGCAGAGAATGAGACGTGGCCAGCACGTCGTGGCTGAACCGGGGAAGCACGTCACCGTCACCCATTTTCTTCCTCCGTCCTGTAAACAGAGCACAGGATGGTAATTCGCAACGTAATCGCTGATCTTAAAAATACCCTTGCTCCACTCGAGCGTTGTCTGGCCTTCGCCTTCGCCTCGCAGCCATCTCCTTGGAAGCATTTGTGCTGCTTTATCCCCTTGTGGCAGATGCCAGTCATCACCCCGACCGCCCTCTGCCAACACCTTTGACCTTCTTGGAGAGCCCGACTCATGATAAGGCTAACGTGATGGACACTCACTTTCTCTACCTCCTCTGCAGGTGGCACACAGGACGGTGACCCATTCCTGGACGATAAATCTAGGAGGAAACTCTGTCGGGAGCTTTTGGGAACTCTGCTTCGTGAAGAGAGAGGCAAGAGAAACCCTAGCCTGACATTTCTGCTTTTGCACCTTGTCTTGGGAGGGCTCGGTGTTTGGGATCATGAATAAAAGACTCAAAGAACTGAAGAAGATCTAAGCAGAGTCCCAACATCAACAAGTTCCCCAGCCTGCCCTTGAACTGCCCATCTTCTGATTTCTTGTTATCTGAGAAAAATCAGTCCTGGTGTTTAAAACATTACTAGTTGCATTCTTTTTTTGGTCAATTACAGGCAAAGTGTTCTGATGCCCTTCTCGACTTTCTGCCTCCGTCATCCTGCCAAAATGTCTCTTGTCAAAGTTTCAATGACAACCCAAGTTCCTTCCTCATTGAGCCCTTGATCCCTCTGATAACTTCAGAGGAACGTTTTGCATTGTTATTGTAATGTCATACGGTTTCTTCCTCGGAAGCGCCTCTGACACTTATCCCTTCTCTGCCTCTTACAACTGTCACTCCCTGGCCTTCTGTGCACGTCTCGCTTCTGGCTTTGTTGTGGTCTTTCGCTTTTTTGTGTGTGCTCCCTTTCATTCTGTCTGTTCTAGCACTGAAATTGAATCATGCCCTTCTCAGCTTAAAGCCCCCAGCAGCCCACGATGTGGAGGAGGTGGGACTTCAAAGGGAATGCCCGGCCCGCTCATCCTGCCTTTTCTAAGCTCGCCTCTCCTCAGCTTCATCTCTAAGCGCTTCTCAAAGCCCAGAGTCAGCCATAGCCACCTTCTTTCCATTTTCCCCGAACGCGCCATTTCCGTCACGCTTCCGTGGTTTTGCGTGTGCCTGCCCTCTGCTCGAAACAGCTAGTGAGCTCCTGCTCATCCTCCAATACCTCCTGCTCCAATTCCCTTCTTCATCATCTAACGACCCTGTGCACGCCTCTCAGTGAGCACTTATAACATTACCTTCTGTCCATTGTGTTCTCCTTGAGGTCAAGGACTAGATCATGTTTCTCTCTCCAGCTCTTATGACAGCACCCAGCAAATGGAGGCACCAATAAATGGTCATTGAAAGAATGCACGAAACTCATTATAAGGGCGACACCTAACATCATTAAGCTTGATTCTCAAGAATACGCTTTTTTTTTTTTTTCCTGGTAGTGACTGTGAATTTGTTTTTATCTAAGTGCACACCTTATCTTTTTAATCTACATATACGTTGTTCGGTTTCTCTTGTGACTGATAGATTTCACAGATCTTGCATGTCATGTCACCGAGCCAGATTCTTGAGATCTGCAGTGACCAAATGAGACCTTTAATCAAGCTTGGAAGAAAATGAATGTATCCGCCTAAAGAATCACAACTATGATTATTAATTGAGGGTTCCTTTAATTCCAGGTGCTACGCTAAATACTTGGCATACATTAATTAATTTAATCTTTGCAAAAAATGTGTGGGATAAGTATTTATACATAGTACAAGTGAAGAAATTCAAGCGTGGATGGATTAAATGACTTCCTCAAACTTATAAAGCAAGTAATGGCTGAGCTAGAATTTGAGCCCTGGGCTATTCAATTTCAAAGGCCCTGAGAGGCTCCCGTCTCCAGGCTCTGAGGACAGAGATGGGTATAGAACAGGTAACAAATTTTCTAGGTATTCTTTCATGGCTTTAACAGAACCTCTTTGGCATTTCACCTTAAAATGCACACTCGCCCACATGAGCGTGCCCCATCCATGCCTGCACAAGCGTGCATGTGCGTGCACGTGCACACACACGCAGATGTGCACACACACGCAGACACACACACACTTCTACCAGAACATAAGCTCCATGAGGGCAGAGATCTTTGTCTTTGTAATGAGGTATCGTGGTACCCCAGAACCCAACCCAGTAAAGAATGGCTACTAAATAAATATTAATTGGATAAGTAAATAAGAGAGAGCTCGTAGGTTGCAAGCTGATGGGAAACAAAATGCTCCACTGTGGGCTAGACTTCCAGGTAATCCAGTGGGAGACTCTGTAAAAATGAATTATATTGGGGATCCACAGCCCCTTAAATTGCAGCAAGCTCTCGGGCTGTTCGGTGGTTAACCTGGGCTTCGTCTCCTCCTCTGTGTGGGGAAGTGTGGACTGGAGCAGTGGTTCTCAAATGCTTGGCTTCAGTCTCACACAGAAAGTCTGTCAATTAGAAATACACAGCCCAGCCCCTCACTCTGCTGATTCAGATTGAGGGGTGAGGGTGGCGTACGAGGGGGTGAATTGTGCTAACCATTTCCACCGTGGATTCTCTGCTCTTTATGTGGTTTATTTATCTGCACTGGCTTCTCAGATGCCAGCCACCTCCCCTTTGTTACCTTTCTCGCTCCAGCACACTTAGCTCCTACCAAAGCAGACCCTTAGCAAGGTGGCTGAAGTGCACTGGTCTAGCAGTTCGCTTTTCACTCAGAATCAATGAAAAGCTGCCTCTCAGAAAAATAATTTTTCTTCACTTCAGCCTCTGTGCACCTAATGATTTGAGGCAAGAAGCACATTTTTGGTTCAGGGCTGGGGCTAGAGGAGGAGAAAATTCTGGGTAGAAAGTTCCAGCTCTTGGAAGCCCTTGGGAGTCGGGAGAGACAGAGTGAGAGGAGCAGTTGTCAAAAAGCCTGATTGTTCTTACTTTTCTTGGTTATTTTTCAGCACTCTCTCTGCTGTCACCTGAGCCCTGAGGAGTGGTCTCATCCTGCCCTGTACCTCCCCGGGGTCTCTCCAACATTTCTGGTGCAGACACCATCTCCCACCCCTTTCTCTCACCTTTATCATTCCCAAGTTCCTGAGCTGTGCAGACAACTCAGAGGGCTCCCAGTGCATCTCCAGAGCTGAGATGCTCTGAGCCTCCGATTCATAAAATAATGGATCAAGGACCCACAACTCACCGTGAGTGGATGGCTTCTTCCAAGAGTCACCGGTGTGTCAGGCTTCTCAGCAACTGAATCAGGCAGATCTAGAGGTAGGAACTTGGTGTGTAGAAGTAGGAAATAAACTTTCCTGCAGAAGGAGAAGGCGGAGATACAAGAGTCAATAGGGTAAAGATTTAAAAAAAAAAAAAGAAGAAAGAAAGGATAATATAGTTCTTCTTTCCTAACCAAGAATATAGTACACTAGGTTGAAGTCTCCAGAGGAGGATTAATTTTGAAATCTTACTTATGCAACCTTGAGAGTGAGTCAGGCACACCCAGTCTGCTCCTGTGCCTAACGATTCTTTATCCTGTGGGTCTCTATATCTAGAAATCTACTCTCTTCTGTCAGCGATAATTTGCATGAAACGAGCACAACAAGACTTCATTTCCCAGAGAATAAATGCTAATGGGGGCTGTCGGTGGTGGTGGAGGAAATATTGTGAGGTTTTACGTGACCATGTGCCCTGGTTTCAGGGGCATCCCAGATTTAGAATCAGATTAGAAATTTCAATATATAGAGCTTTTTAATGAAAAGGAATGCTAAATAGTCTTTTGTGTCAGAGATATCCAGTAAGAAGGGCCTCGGTTATGAGAGGTCCCACTCCCCAGAAAGAAGTTTGTTAAAAGAAAATGCCATTGAGATTCTGGGAAGGTGGTGGAGTGGGAAGCACCAGGAATCTGTCTCCTCATCTAGACAACAACTGCCCTGGGAGAATCAGCGTGCTCTAGCGATTTCGGAACTCTGGAGTCTATCGAAGGCTTGCAGCTTTCAGGAGAAGGCTTGAATGATCAATTGCAGTTAACTTTGCTTAATTTCAGCTCTTAACACAATAGCAGCTACCCATCTCCCATACCCAGTCCCTTGCAAGGCAGCCTTGCATCTATTCCTGGAAGAGATGCCTCACAGCTTGCAGAAGCCAGAGCTGGACCTTGTTGGACCCTGTTCTCCAAATATCAGGTATCTCTACTCCAATCATGGATTACTGCTACTGATCTCAGAGGTGCAGACCAAGGTGCAGGTAGCCATTGCCGTTCCATTTCCCCTTATTGTTGTAAACCCCTCCCTCTAGGGCTGAAGTGACTTTCAGGGGATTTAAAGGGCCAGTTCCCTTATTTTTCTCCCCATGTTCTCTTTCTCCTCTTTTGGGAGTCAGACATTAAAGACTAGAACATTCAAAGGCAACTGCATTTCTGGGGAAAATTAGAAAGTGACCACACGTATTAAGGGAAAGGCATAGGCTCAGAAAAGACCTGAGAAGACCTTAATTTCACACCTCAGGCTGATTCTTGGCACAGACACATCTTACAGCAATTAAAAAAATATAACAAAAAATAGCAGACTCTAGAGAAGGACAAAATCTGATTTCTAGAGTTAGAATCATATTAATAGATTCAAATGTCCAGCTATCAACCCAAACAAAACAAAAGCAAAAACAAAAACTTACAAGGCATACAAAGAAACAGGAAAATATGACCCATTCAAAGGCAAAAAAATAAACCAACTGAAATTGTTCTTGAAAAAGTTCTGATATCAGATCTATTAGATGAAGACTTTAAAACAATGTCATAAAGATGCTCAAAGAACTAAAGGAAGATGTGGGTAAAGTCAAGAAAACTATGAACAAGATGGAAATATCAATAAAGCGAAAAATCTAAAAAGAAACCACAAAGACATTCTGGAGCTGAAAAATATAAAAACAAAAATGAAAAATTCACTATAGAGATACAAAAGCAGATTTGAGCAGTCAGAAAAAAATATCAACAAACTTCAAGAGAGGGCAATGAAAATTATTGACTCTGAGGAGCAGAAATAAAAGATTGAAGAAAAGTGAACAGAATTTAAGGGACCTATGAGAATCCCAGCTGAAACGAGAGAGAGAGGAGCAGAGAAAGTATTTGAAGAAATAATGGCTGAAAACGTCCCTAAGGAGAAGAAAGACACGAACATAAACATTTAAGAACCTCAATGAACTCCAAAGAGACTCACACCAAGATACATTATAATCAAACTTTTAAAAGACAAACGGACTTAAAAACATGATCTAACTATGTGTTGTCAACGAGAGACTCACTTTAGATCCAAAGACACAAATAGATTGAAAGTGAAAGGATAGAAAAACATATTCCACGCAAATATGAACCAAAGGAGAGAAGGGGTGGCTACATTAATCAATCATCAGACAACATAGACTTTAAGTCCAAAAAGTTTATGAGACAACAAAGAAGGATATTATATATCGATGAAAGCAAGAAGATATGACAATTAGAAGCATTTGTACTCAATGACAGATCATCAAAATACATAAAGCAAAAACTGATAGAACTGAAGGGGGAAAATAGACAGTTCTACATCAATAGTTGGAGACTTCAATACTCCATTCTCAATAATGGATAAAACAATCAGATAGGAGATAAGTAAGCAAATAGAGCACTTGAACAGCACAATAAACCAATCAGATCTAGCAGGCACATACAGAGCACACTACCCTAGAATAACAGCAATATTCTTCTCAAATATACATAGGACACTTTCCAGAGTAGGCCATATTGAAAATAGAGAATTTCTAAAACTCAACAACAACAAACAATCCAATTCGAAAATAAGCAAAGGGCTTGAATAGACATATCTGCAAAGAAGATAGACAAATGGCTGATAAGCACATGAAAAGATGCCCGATACCACTGATCATGAGGGAAATGCAAATCAAAACTACTATAAAAAACTGCTTCATACTCATTAGGATGGCAATTATCCAAAAAAACAAAAAACAAGTGTTGGTGAGAATGTGGAGAAATTGGAACCCTTGTACACTGCTGATGGGAATATAAAATGGTGCAGCCACCATGGAAAATAATAGAGTGGTTCCCCTAAAATTAAAAATAGAATTACCATATGATCCAGCAATTCCACATCTGGTTATATACTCCAAAGAATTGAAAGCAGAGTGTCAAACAGATATTCGTATGCTCATGTTTATAGCAATATTATTTGCAATAGCTTAAATGTGGAAGAAACCAAGTATCCATCAACGGATGAATGGATAAGCAAAGTGTAGTATATGCATACGATGGAATATTATTCAACCTCAAAAAGGAAGGAAATTCTGACATGGGCTACAACATGGATGAAACTTGAGGACATCATACTAAATAAACCAATCACAAAAAGACAAATACTGTATGATTCCACTTATATGATATACTTAGAGTAGTCAAAATCATAGAGACAGAAAATAGAATGGTGGTTTGCCAGGTGCCAGGGGGAGGGGTTAATGAAGTGTTATTGTTTAATGGGTATAGAGTTTCAGTTTTACAAGATGAGCAGAATTCTGGAGTTGGATGATGGTGATGGCCGCATGGCAGCACCACATAATGAATGGCATAAGATGGCAAATTTTGTTATGTAAACATATATGTGATGTTTATTTTACCACAATTAAAAAAAAAAGAAAAACAAGGAAATCGTCATTAACAGCACAATTGTAATGTAGGCACTACACATGGGAGAAATGTCCCTAAGGTTCCCCAGGAAACATTGGGTCATCTAAGCGGGCCTCTGGCACTTTCTGGAATTCAGCAGACTTTGAGGTCAGGATCTCATGCTGTGGTCTCAACAAATTTCTAAGCTTTGATTTGCCCCACTATAAAATAGGAATAATAAGGTCTCTGGGGTCTGTGAGACTGAAATGGATTTAGAGCAGTTAGTACAGTGGCTGGTATGTAGTAGGCACTAAACAAATGGTAACTAATAGCAACAATAACAGTACAACACTCAGTGCAGTCCAGGTGTCCTTTCTAGATTTCAACAAGTTGTGACTTTCTACCGGCTAAGACTTGGTTTTTGTGCTAAGCAAGAGGGACCTCAGGTTTTTCCTTAGAAGACAGCTCTTGACTTGACCAGTTCCCCGGTTATCCCCTAATGTGGCAGGGATCAGAAAAGTCTTCCTGAGATTTCAATAGCAAAACAGGTCATACTTGCTCCGGAAATCCTGGGTTCTCTCCCACTTACGGATTCTCCCGATTCCAGCATCTTGCTGCGAGTTCCTTGAATAACTCTGGGATGGGGAAGGTCAAGACTCTGACTGATTGATTAGGAGCACTCTGCATTTCTATCTTCACACCAGGCACCACTGAAAATTGGAAACCTGAGTAAGTACACTCGAGAATTCTTTATACTCATGGAGAGAGTTTTAAGAAAGATGCTATTCCTTAAGTTTGAGAATCCTATATCTACCTGTGACACTGTGTTCACGCTTTCTGAAATTCTCAGTCTGGAAGAGGAGTATAGCCCTTTGAGAAGATTTGGAAGAAAACGTGTCACCAGCCTTTTACCTCTAGTGTGCTTGCTGACCAAGCAGGGTCACATAGAAGGCTTGGCTGTGGTCAACTCAAGGTGACCTGAGACAGGGATGAGGAGACACTCAATCCTTCCATAAACCAATGAAATAAAAATAGTTTGTGAGTGAACAAGGGAGAGCCAGAGCAACGCTGGCCGTGAGAAGTTTAAGATTCTTGTTTACTTGTATTCTGAAGGTCAGCAGCTGAGTTGCGGGTTTAGACCATTGAAGCTGGACGTTAGATTTGTCCCAAGAACTTCTCTGCCCCTCCGTGGGTGGCAACACTCAACCAGATGAAAACACAGAGAAAAGCATGACTGGAGAGAAGTGCTGCCAAGGTAGAAGATGGACAAAATTTACCAGCAGCGTAAGGGTACTTTGATGATGTCCCTTGTCACATCTTATCTGTGTTGGGTAAATGACACCTTTAGAAGATAAATTCTTGCTTTTTTTCAATACAGATGTTTTTGGTTGGTTGTGGTTTCTATGATTTGCATGCTTCCTGTGACCTACTAAAATAGATTAGTGAGTTCTAGGATTTTACATCTTCAGTTTTGGTGAAAAACAATGATATGGACTAATATGACACCCATAGAAAAAGCAGTTCTGTGTTCCTACATGTTCTGGTCATATCTTAATAATAAAAATACTACAAACTATTTCTACTCTTTTGTTGCATGTAAAAAAGTAACACAACAGGGCATATAGTCACAGTAACAAAGCCCAGAAACTGCCATTGACTTTTGAAAAGGAAGTGTCAAGTAACAGAAGTCAGGCATGAATGTCTCCTTCATCTTCCAAGTTCACCATCATTTCCAAGTGGGCCAAGAATAGACAAGAATATATGATGGAAAATAGAAATAAAATGTCATCAACGATGGTGATATTATCTTTATTATATCTTTATCAGAGTATAGAGGTAGCAGATTGAACGTTTCTAAACCTTCAGGCCAAATAAACTGTGGGGAAATAGAGGCGAAGTCAAAATCTTCAATACATTCACTTGCTGAAAAGCCCTCTCAAGCGACTTAAGAAAATGCCTTTTGAATCCTGTAGTAGGAAGGTGATCTTATGTTCTTCTATAGCCCAGATGTTTTAAACTACTCTGTGACTAGACTAAGATCTTAGTTCAGATGCCTCAGAGGTGGCCTGCTCTGGGGAGGAGATCTTAGCTGGGATGGGTCAGGACAGAGTACTTGGGAGGCATTTTAGATACCCCCAAGACATGGCAACAATGTGTTGGGGGCTTGTTCTGGGGAATGAGAAACTAGAATTCACACTCGCCACCCATCACCTGCCCTCTTCCGTAACATGTGTTGAGCAGGAGGGGGATGGTGTGAGTGCCCACAGGATGAGGTTTCATGGATGGCACAGGGGGCTATAAATACTTCTCTCCCACCTCTGACATCATCTACCATTTGAGTGTGGCTTCTGAGGTGTTCCAGGGAGGGACACAAAGCTGTGGCCAACTGCGAGAAACCCAATAGTGCTTTTTGCAGGTAGTAGTGGTATGAGAAGAAGTCCACAAAGCTGCATGTGACACGGATTCTGATTGGAGGACATGGCTGGGACCTCCCTCGGGGTGGGCAGCGGATGATGGAAGATAGTGAGAGAGACCCTAATCAAGTGTGGCTAGTTGGAGATGTGCACAACTGCTGTTGGCTTTGTAGAAACCATAAGTATTTGGTGGTGGGGGAAAGGACAAGTTTGGGGAAGACGATTCATTTGTAATGTAACTCAGGTTAATATATTGTATAATGTGACATGTATATTTTTAAGTAATACACGCTGAAAGCAAAAGTTTGTTTGGACAAGATCGACAAAGTTGACAAACCTCTACCTACACTAACAAAAAAATAAAAGACATAAATAACTAAAATCGGATGAAAGTGGGGATCACTACTGACTTTACAGAAATAAAAAAGATAAGAGAATACTATAAACAATGTCCACCAACAAATTAAATAACATAGATGAAATGGACAAATTCTTAGAAACACAGAAATTACCAAACACTGACTCAAGAAGAAATAGAAAATTTGAAAAAAAATCTGTAAAAAATAAAGAGATCGAATCAGAAATCAAAGATCTTTCAACAGGAAAACACCCAGGACCAGATGGCTTGACTGGAGAATGCTAATAAACATTTAGAGAAAAATTAACCTCAATCCTTCTCAATCCCTTCCTAAAAATAGAAGAGCAGGGAACATTTTCTAACTCATTCTATGAAACCAGCATTACTTTGATAGCAAAGCCAGACAAAGATACCACAAGAAAACTGCAGACCAATATTCCTTATGAATATAGATGCAAAACTTTCAACACAATGCTAGCAAACTGAATCCAACAGCACGTTAAAAGAATTATACAGTATGGCCAAGTAGGATTCATCTAAAGAATGAAAGGGTGGTTCAATATAAGAAAAATCAATCGATATAATACACAACATTAACAGAATGAAGGAAAAAAATATGATCATTTCAACTGACGCAGTAAAAGCATTTGACAAAATCCAATACCCTTTCATAACAAAAACACTCAAAAAAAGTAGGAATGTGAGGAAACTTCCTCAGCGTGATAAAGGACATTTGTGAAGCCCCACAGCTGGCATCATACGTAATGTAAAAGACTAAAACTTATTCTGCTAAGACCAGAAGCAAGACAAAAATGCTCGCTTTCACCACTGCTATTCAGTACTGTAGTGGAAGTTCTAGCCAAAGCAATCCGGCAAGGAAAGGAAACAAAAGGCATCCAGATTTGAAAGAAGTAAAACTTTATTTACAGATGACATAATCCTATATAGAAAACCCCAAGAATCCACAAAAAAAACCTACCTAAGCTAACAAACAAATTCAGCAAAGTTACAGAAAATAAAATCAATGCAGAAAAATCAATTGTGTTTTTACACACCAGCAACAAACAATTTGAAAAGAAAATTAAGGAAACAATTCCACTTACAAAAGCACCAAAAAAAGTTAAATACCTAGGAATAAATTTAACCAAGAAAGTGAAAGACTTACATACTGAAACTACAAAACTGAAAGAAATTAAAGAACACTTAAATAAATGGAAGAAGAGGACATAAATCGGAAGACTCAAAATTGTCGAGATGACAATATTGCCCCAACCTATCTAAAGATTAGATGCAACTCGTTTCAAAATTCCAATGGCCTTTTGCCTAAATAGAAAAGCTGATCCTGACATTCATGGAGAATGCAAGGGAAACCCTGAATAATCAAAATAATCTTGAAAACAAAAACAACAAAAAGAACAACTTCAGAGCACTTGTACTTCCCGATTTCAAAACTTACTACAAGCTACAGTAATTAAAACAGTGTGGCACTGGAATGAGAATAGACGTGTAGATCTATGGAATAGAATTGAGAGACCAGAAATAAACTGCATCTATTTCCAATTGATTTTCAACAAGGATGCCAAGACCATTGAATGGGGAGAGAACATTCTCTTCAACAAATGGTGCTGGGACAACTGGATACCCACAGGCAAAAGAATAAAGTTGGATTCCTTACCCACATTCAAAAATTTTCGTATACGAAAATTAACTCAAAATGGATCAATGATGTAACTATAAGAGCTAAAACAATAAAATTTTTAGAAAAAATATGGAGGTAAATCTTTAAGGCCTTTGATTTAGAACGGATTCTTAGATACGACACCAAAAGAATGAATGACAAAAGAAAAAAAAATAAATTGGACTTCATCAAAATTAAAAATCTGTGTGTATCAAAAGACATTACCAATAAAGTGAAGACAACCTAGAGGAGAAAAGAAAATATTTGTAAATCATGTTAACTGCTAAGAACCTCGTATCCGACAATATAAAGAATGCCTATATTTCAGCAACAAAAAGGCAAACAATCCAATTTAAAAAAGAGCAAAGCACTTGAAGATGTATTTCTCCAAAGGTGATGTACAAATGACCCACGAGCACATGAAAAGGTACTCAATGTCATTAGTCATTAGAGGAAACGTGAATTGAAACCATAGTGAGATACTACATCATACCCACCAGGATGGCTGTAATTAAAAAAAAAAAATAATAATAACAAGTATTGGTGAGGATGTGGAGAAATTGGGACTCTTATGTTGCTGGTTGGAATGTATAATGGTGCATCAGATTTGGAGAATTCCTTAAAAAAAAACTAAACATAGAATTATCATATGACTCTGCAATTCCTGTCCTAGATGTGGACCCCACTCAAAACAGAAAACAGATAATCAAATACCGCTACACCAATGTTGATAACAGCACTATTCATAATGACCCAAAGATGGAAACAATCCAAAGTTCACCAAGGGATGAATGGAGAAACAAACTGTGGTCTGTGCATACAATTATCTGTAAAAAGAAATGGAGTTCTGACATGCGCTGCAATGCGGATGAACCTCAAAAACATCAGGCTAAGTGAAGGAAACCAGACATAAAAAAAAATCACATATTGTGTGACTCTGTGTATGTGTACTATCCACGATAGGTGAACCCACAGAGTCAGGAAGCAAATTTGTGGTTGCTGGGGCTGGGGGAAGGGAGAATGAAGAGTAACAGCTTAATGGGTACAGGGTTTTATTCTGGGGTAATGAAAATGTTTTGGAAGTACATAGAGGTGGCGGTTACACAACAGTGTGAATAGGCGTCTCCCTTATTTTCTCCAATTTAGAGGTTTTCGTTGTTATTGTTTATATGGCATTGCTGTCATATCACCTGTGTACTTTTGTATTTCTCAGTTTTACCACTAAGTAAGCCAAAGTTTTTTCCATGTTGTAAATTATTCATAAACATAGTATTAGCATAATAGCTGCATGCCTGTCAAACGATATCACGGTTTATGTGTGTATGTATTCATTCAACAAAAAAATAATCAGAATCTATACCATTTGATTTCCATTGTCCAGCCTAGACTGGACAATTTGTATAAAAAGTGAATAAAACATAACCAGCCTTGTCCCTCAGGAAACTTTTGTGTTTAAATGTAGTAGAGAGATATTAAACAAATAAAAACACATATAAATATATAACTACAAATTTTAATACGTTCAGAGACAAAAAGGACAGGGGTCCTATGAAATCTCACTTATATTGGAGAGTTAGGGTAGACTTCTTTGAAAAGTAATATTTCAACTGATATTTAAAATATGAAGGACACATAGGAGTTGACTGGATCCATTCAGAGATTTAATAATGATGGTAGTGGTGATGGTGATGATAGTAATGATGGTGATGGTGGAGATATTGATGGTGATGATGATGATGGTAATGGCAGACATTTATTAAATGCTTATAGGCACTGTTCTAGTGCTTCATAGACAGCGGCCACATTGAATCCTTCGAACAACTCTATGAGCTCAATACCCAGTGTTTGAAAGAGAAACGGAAGCACTAAAAGATTAAGAATCTCTCCTGAGGTCAACTCAGAGACTCAAGTCCAGGCAGCCTGGCTCTACACCTCCAATCCACTCTTCCCCACTGCGTAAAGAATTCCAGGCAGAGGGAGCCACACAGGTGGAGGCCATGAAGTGGAAAAGAGCTAGGTAAAAAGATGACATGTGTGCATTTTTCTTTTTTTAATGGACTATTTAAATGTACTGTATTTATTCAAAGAATAATGATAGAACGCGTGTGCCCCTATCACCCAGCTTTAACTATCTTATTTTGCCACATTCGCTAGATTTTTAAAAGGCAAAAATTTAGAATTACAACTGAAATTGCCTTGTGGACCTTCCCCTAGTCTCCATTTATTTCTCTCTCTCTGCATTGGATATTTACGGTTCTCATGCATGATATATTTATTTTTACTTTAGATGTAATATTGTGTTGTGTGTTTTAAAATAAAAAGTGATATACTGCCTGTATCATGACTTTGAGATTTATCTCACTAGTATTATTGCCTCTTTGGGGCAAATTGCTAAAAGTAGGAGTACTGTATCAAAGAATATGTTCGCTTAAAATTTTTTTGCATAATAGAGAAGCCCAGGAATCAGACCATGTTTGCAATGGTCTTAGTGCAAAAGATTTCCAGCTGGCGAAATGAAACACCTATTACTTCATGCAATATTTGATCGCATTAATAAGCTTAAACGATGCAACTACAAACCCTCTTCAGGTATTCAGCAGAATTTCTCTAGGCTATATGCCCAAGAGTGTCATTGTCACCATTGAAGATGAGGCCACAATGGTAGGTTGATTCATGGAAGTCATGGAGGACCTTGAATGATAAATTCAGGAGTTTTAGGAAATTAGTCTTCAAATTAGATATTTAGTATGGTTCACAAACAGAAAGCATCAGCATCACCTCGGTGCTTGTTAGAAAACCATTGGTCTAGAGAAAAAAAGGTTTTCTGCCGTGCTCCTCCTAATGATCTGGATGACCAAGTACAACCCAGGCATCCTCTGGGCTGGCAGGCTCTGCAGACTGGACAGCATATAAGGCCTCAGAAAATGGGAACGCTTAGCATTAGGTCCTCATCTGTGCAATGACACATGGACTTAGCATTCTATGCTTCTAATAATGCCCTGAAAGTTGCTCTAGTTGACACCATTTTATCTAGAAGTGATAAGTGGTAAGTTTTACCTCGGAGTGCCCTAGGGCAACTAAGCGGATTTTCAAGGCAGAAGACTCAATTGTAGTTTGAGCCTTGCCATCTTCATACTTGCCATCTGAGCAGTTGTTCACCTCCTTAAGCCTTGTCTTTGAGGCTGTAAAATAAGTATATCAGCACCTGACTTTCTACTCTCACAGAGATTTTAAGAGAATTAAAAAAAAAATTAAAATTAAAATTAAAATTAAATTAAAAAATGCAGGTTAAAAGCTTACTGTAAATCGTGACATACATGTTAATTATTTTCTATGCTATTAGCATGAATAAAAGAGATATTACTTCTTGCCCTAGTGATTCCCAAACCTTAGTGCATCAGAATTCCCTCCTGGGCTTGTTAATACTGGCCCCTACCCTCAGAATTTCTGATTTCGTAGGTCTGGTGCAGGGCTGAGACTGTGAATTTCTGACAAGTTCCCAGGGATGCTGCTGACTGGTGACCTTCCTCTGGGAACCACAGACTTAGATGTAAAGCTGGTGTTGAGGAAAGCTCAAGGGAAGATGCCAACTCAAAGCAATAAAGACATTGTGTTGATATGGGGGTCCCGTGAAAAGAGCACAGGGCAGATGTCAGAAAATTACTTTCTAGCCTGCCTCTGACCCTAGTTATCTGAGACCCTACAAGAGCTGCAGAGGACTCTCAGCCTCAATTTCTCTGTCTGAGATGGGAGGGATGGACATTTTTAAGAAAAGTCCTTTCAACCCTAACACACCTTGAGTTAAGAAATTGCCCAACTCTTCAGTTCTGATTGAATTCTCAACTGAAATGGTGCAGAGACTTTTTTTTTTTTCTCATAGCTGTTTCCCATTGACTAGTTTTTCCCCTTTTTTGATGGAGTAGTCAGGGAAGAGGGAGAAGCTTCTGCATTTCCTTTATAAAAAACTCAATTTCCATTCCTCTTTTTTTCTTGTAACTAGAATCTCTTCTTCCTCTTTTTTGTTTCTTGCTCCTGAGCCCTGCCTTCTCTGAAATGTTTCAGTTCCCTCTCATGTATTTTTAGGCCAACTCTCCATCTTTCAACAGATGTGGCAAGGGTACTTTTTGCATAGCTCTTTAGGGGTCAGGACCCCAGAAGGAGACATGAAGTGGGTCCCCGAATTCTTTCTTCATTCCTTTAAGGCTTCTCTTTTTAAGTGTTTTTTGTTTGTTTGTTTTTGTGTTGTGTTGTTTGTTTTCAGCTTACACCCAAGGCTGGAGGGCTGGAGTATTCCTGGAAGGTCATTCACAGGAGTAAAGCCAAAGCCAATTCATTCAGTGATGCTCAGTCAACTCTGATGAGGCCTTTTTGCCTCTCCTACTACTTTCCTTCATTTTCCATTCTTTCGTGATCTAACACCTATGGAGAAATAGAAGTCTGTGCAGCACAATACATTGTACTACGAGATACTTCTCACTTCCTCGCTTTCTTTTCTGATCTCTCAGCATTATTATCAATTAGGTTAATAAAATGATCTCTAAGTAAGAGGACTTCTGAAGTCCTTTAACCCTGAGAATAGATTAAAAAGTCGTTCAGAACCATGGAAAAGTGAACACTTTTCCTCTAAGGTTAGGAAAAGATAAGTTTTGATGCCTGAGTTCACCATTTCTATTCAACATAGTACTGGAAGTTCTAGCCAGAGCAATTAGGCAAGAAAAGGAAATGAAAGGCATCAAAACTGAAAAGAAAGAAGTAAAATGATCTCTGTTGCAGATGACATGATATTACATGTAGAAACCCCTAAAATTTCCACACGAAAAAACCTGTTAGAATTAATAAATGGATTCAGCAAACTTGCAGGATACGAAATCAATACATGAAAATTAGTTGCATTTCTATACACTAGATAAACAAACTAATAAAGGAAATTAAGAAAACAATTTCATTTACATTATCATCAAAAGGAACAAATTGGGTTAAGAATAAACTTAACCCAAGAGGTGAAAGACTTGTACACTGAAACTACAAAACACTACTGAAAGAAATTAAAGATAAAGATAAATGGAAAGATATTCTGTGTTCATGGATTGAAAGACTTACTATCGTTAAGATGTCAATACTAATTAGAGTGATCTACAGATTCAAAGCAACCCCCATCAAAATCCCAATAACATTTTTTTTTTTTGCAGAAATAGAAAAATCCACCCTAAAATTTATACAGAATGTCAACGGGCCCCGAATAGCCAAAATAATCCTGATAGAGAACAAAATTGAAAGTCTCACATTTCCTTGTTTCATATTTATACAAAGCTACAATAATCAAAATAGTGGTTCTGGCATAAAGACAAACATACAGATCAATGGAATAGAATAGAGAGCCCAGAAATAAACCCTCACATACATGGTCAGATGATTTTTCCACCAGAGTACCAAGATCATTCAATAGAGAAAGGCCAGTATTTTGAGCATGGTGTTGGGGAAACTGGATATCCACATGCAAAAGAATAAAATTGGACCATTACCTCACATTGCATATAAAAATTAACTCAAAATGGATCAAAGACCTACATGTAAGAGCTAAAACTATAAAACTCTTAGAAGAAAACATAGGGGAAATGCTTTATGACATTGGATTTGACAGTGACTTCTTGGATCTGACATCAAAGGCACAGGCAACAAAAGAAAAAAAAATAGACAAATTCAACTTCACCAAAATTAAAACTTTTGTTCATCAAAGGACAATATCGACAGAATGAAAAGGCAATCCAGTGAATGGAGAAACAATTGTAAATTATATAGGTATATAAAGAACTCCTATAACTCAGCAACAACAACCATCACAAAACCAAACAATCTGATTCAAAAATGGGCAAAGGACTTGAATAGACATTTCTCCAAAGAAGAAAATGGACAGTAAGCACATGAAAAGATGTCCCATATCACTAATTATTAGGAAAGTGCAAATCAAAACCACAATGAGATACCACCCCTCATCAATTCGAATGGTATTTTCAAAAAACAGAAAATAATAAATGTTGATGAAGATTTGGAGAAATTGCAACCCATGCACATTGCTGGTGGGAACATAAAACGCTGTAGCCACCATGGAAAGCTGTGTGGCAGTTCCTCAAAAAATGTAATATAAATTACCATATGATCCAGCAAGTCCACTTTCAGGTATAAATTCAAAAGAATTAAAAGCAGGAGTCCCCACAGATGGACGTTTGTACACCCATGTTCGTGGTAGCATTATTCACAAGAGCCAAAGTTTGAAACAATTCAAATGTTTATCAACAGATGAATGGATAAGCAAAATGTGGTTTATCTATACAATGCAATATTATTTAGCTTTAAAAAGGAATGAAATTCTGACACATGCTCCTATATGGATGAACCTTGAAGACATGCTAAGTAAAAGAAACCAGTCACAAAAGGATCAATACATGATTCCACTCAACTGAGTCTTCTGGAGTAAGTAGTGTAGAGGTTTGCCAGGGGCCGGAGGGAGGGGGAGAGTTCTGGAGACGGATGGTGGTGATGTTTGCACAACAATGTGAATGTGTTTAATGCCACTGAACTGTACAGTGAAAAATGGTAAAAATGGTAAATTTTATGTTATGTATATTTTACCACAATAAAAACAATGTCTCTCAGACTAAATTTCACCACATCATGGGCTTGTAAAGCTGGGAGTGATCTTTCTGGTTCTGTGGTGTAACCCACCCATGTTACATTTGAAGAGACCGAGGCCTTGAGAAATGGCATGACTTGATTGAGGCTGCATAGCCACTGGTGGCAGAGCCAAGTCATGACATCCTCTGCAACACCTCCAGACTGCTCGTTTGAGATTAAAGTTTAAATCTGTATTCCTCTGATTAAAATCTTCCATGCCACAAACCCCCCCTCCTCGCCTCCCGCCTCCGTACCCTGGTATGTGATTAAGATAAAATTCTCTAGTGTGGCAGAGCAGACCTTCTAAGATCTGGCCCTCTGCCTCACCACCCTCTCCTTCTGCTGCTACCCCACGTGAGCTCGAAACACAGCAAACTCATTCTAGTTCCCGTAAAGTATTGCCCAGCTCCACACCGTGTTTCCTGCCCGAGTGCCTCATCTGCCTCATCTACTTACAAGACACCATTTCAGGTGTCCTCTCCTCCAGGCAGCCTCCTGGGTGCCCTGTTCAGGATCAGCCCCACTCATGTCGATGGCAACTCTGAGCTGAGTAACACCCTCCCCCCGCCACACACACACACACACACTAATATTACTTTTGTGCCCTGCATTGCTGGGCTATGAGCGTCCAGAGGACAGGGGTCGAGTCTCTGATATTGCTGACAAGTCGTTGTCAGTCATGGCTGTGCACCATGGGAAAAAAGAAGCTTACAACAACGCAGATGCTCAGGCCTCTCCCTAGATCTACTGAATCAGATTCCAGCAACAAAATTCTTGGCACATTTGGAGGACAGTGAATGACCAACTTCAGGGATTGGCAGGTTTATAAAGAAAAATGGTGGGCAATAGGATAGAAAATAAAGAAGATTGGGGCCATGGGTGGATCTGGTCCGGGGGGAGTGACACATGAAATGTGCATCATAAGAAGGTGAGTCTGGTGCATATGCAATATGAATTTTTACTTTTTAAAAAACATCTAAGACTGCTCATTACATTCTGGTTCAGCGGTGTTGGCAGGAGTGGAGCGCGCGTGCGTGCGCACACACACACACACATACACACACACACATAAAACCTCAAGTGTAAATGGTGGTTGCAGCTGAGCTCAGCAGATCTCTGCCCCGTTTCCCCTGCTTCTCTGAGTCAACTACAGGGAGGGAAGAGTCACGCCTTTTCCTGGACTTGTAAATCTTGTTTAGGTCAAACAGACAGGAATTGGAGTTTCAAGGTTAAGGGTATTAAAAACCAGTGCTTCTCAATCTTTAATGTGCACATAAATCCTCTGGCGATCTAGCTAGAGTGCTGATTCTGCTTCAGCGGGTCTGGGGAGGGCTTGAGATTTGTATTTTTAACAAGTGGTGAGGTCTAGGCTGCAGGAAAATAGCAAAGCAACTAATCCGCTGGTCAGAAACAGAGAGGCTCATTTTCCCCTAGCTTTATTGAGTTATAATTGACAAGGATAATTTAGAGAGGCTCACTTTTGTTCATTTATTCACTTATGCATTTAGTAACTCAACAAATATGTATTGAGTCCTTACTATGTGTTAGGCATGGTTTTGGACACAGGGAGCATGAGTGTACAGTAATAAATCGGACATGAATTCTGCCCTCAAGAAGTTCACATGTTAGTGGACAAGACAGATGCTAAACAGATCATTGGAATACCATGATCTCTACCTGAAAGAAAGAAGAGAAGACATGCGTGTTTATAATTCACCAAACCTTCATGGAACAGCTATTCTGGGTCGATTGCTAAGGTTACAAAGATGAATAAGACAAAGTCCTGCCCACCCACCCACCCCCACCCTCTGAAACTCTAAGCTAGTGACAAAAAAAAAAAAAAGAATCTGAAAAAGTTAGCATGTTGGGGTTCCTCAGAGCCCCACAACTGCTCTGCCAATGTTTTGCTTCACTGTTGGAACAGGTCACTGCCTTTTAGCTTGACTTAAGATGAAGTAGTTGCCTTGCTTTGAGGAGCTTGTGGGACAAAACAAAGAGGTATCTTTATGTGGAGTTGCTCTCAGCACATGAAGCTAGATAATAACTGTTGGGCTGTTAAATGTGGTAAATATTTTTTTCTGCTCTGTTGCCCATCTTTTAACTGGGTTTATTGTGTCTGATTGTCTTCCTTGATTGCTATGGTTTTGTTTTTACTTAGTAAGGCCTTCCTTATCCCAAAGGAATAAAAATATTCTTCTATATTTTCTTTTAGTGCTTATCGAATTTTTTTATGTTTGTGTATTTAATCCATTTGGAATTCTTTTTACATATGATATGAAGAGTTTAACTTTATTTCTTTTCAGTGTCTAACCAATTCAGGACAAATCCAAAGGAATGGAGTTACAATGTCAAAGAGAAAAACTAGTTTTTGACTGTTGAAACAATTTCCCAATTACTTTCCAAGAATATTATGGCCATTAAAATATGAATGGGTCACATTCACTATACACTTACAGACAGTAGCTATTATCATCATTTGACATTTTCAAGAGGTTAGTTTTTATGCATTTAAAAACAAGACTTTATAGTTATTCATATTAAATTTTATCCTCTAAGTTTGAACTAGTTATTTGAGGCTGTTAATGTGTTTTTGAAATCTCCTTCTTTAATTTAACTCATTAGCTGTCATTCTCAGCTTCGTGCCTACTGCCATTCCAATAAGGCACAGCTTTAGTGTCTTCATTCAAACAACTGATAAACCACCGCCAAGAAAAAAGTTCGATACGATGCATTTTCGCTTGCCCTTAAAGACTTTCTTTGAGGGTAATATTAATCCATTAATCAATTTCTGTTAAGTATCATTGTTGAACCAGTCTTCATTTCTCCTTTAACTAAGTATCCCACTAAGTGTCCCCTAGATCTCTTCAATCCAATCCAATTCAATTAAGATTATTTTTCAGTATTTGAGCTCCAAATGCCAAGACATATACTAGATAGTAAGGAGTTTGCCAAATTTCTTGTTGCCAGTGATCTTCATCAGGCATGCCTGGATTTACTAATTGAGTAACTTTGCTTAAAAAGGGGAATGTGGTTGGTATGACATAAATTGCTATGAGTGGATTTATGTTGTCTTATAGTGAAAGAGTTGGTTTCTCTGTCAAGGGAGTGGGTGGCCCTAGGCCAACGGATTAAGCAACAACAGAATTAGGGGTGGGCAAGTGGGGCGGAACCGAGGACGGGAGTAAACCAGAAGTTTTTAAGCACGGTCCACTAGTTGCAGAAAAATTTAGGTCAGAGTTTGGGGGTGTAAATAAAAGTGATATTCAAGAAGTTCATGAACTCTGGGTGTTGAGTTTTACTAGAATTAGTAAGTATTTGTTTTGTAAACCCCCAACCACTTTCAACCCCTGCTCTCCATTCCTATCATGTCTGGGGTTCACTTTGCCCCCTGCCCCTTCTCAGGGCTGACCCCTCACGAGTATGTCTTTTAATAATCATAAATTTAAGTTATTCTGCCTAGCATTTATGAAGGTTCAGCACCAATCTCACTAAGTTAATACTCCAGAATTTCTCTGTTTATATATCAAAACAAGGATATATACTCAAACCTAGTCCTTTGCTTTCTCTCTTACTCTCCAAATATTATTGACAACAATTTTCCAGTCATAACTGCAAATTCTTTCTAGACCTCTAATGGGATTTATCTGAGTACGGAGAATAAAGCTCTTTTGGAAAAAACGGGTGCCCTCAATACCCTCACCTACCCTGGGGTTCAATTTCTTCTATTGAAAAGTTTATTTCTTTCATTATAAAGGTGATACACACTCATTTGAGAAAATTTGATCAATATATAGGGAGGAGGGTAATCTATAGATCTACTATCAAAAGTCTACTAAAGATTTAGTTGTATATTCTTTTAGTATTTTTCCCTTTGTGCATTCATTACTGAATGACTACAATCACCTGGGCAGTGTACAAGTTCCTAGTTTTACTGTGGTAAACAAAACAGACATGGCTTTTGCAGACTGGCTGTGGAATAAGGACATTAAAAAAACAAACAAACAAACAAGCAGAAACTTCCAGGAAGATGGAGTAAAAGTACTATTTCCTATTCCTTCCAGTAAGTATGATTTAACCCCCTATCATCATTTATAAAATAAACACAAGAAAACTCTGAAAGGTGGAGAGAAGAAAGTAAACCAGCTAGAGACCATGGAACCTGAGAAACAATATAGTGTTGAGTTCCCTGAATTTTCTTTGTGTCTCATATATCCCAGACTGGGTGCCGAATAAGCTAGAAATCTGGAAATGATAACAGGTGCAGACAAAAAATAGCTTCAACAAAAGCTATTTTGTTCTCTCTAGCCAAAGGACTAGAAAGACAGAACACTTTTAGACATGAAATATTCTACTCCAGTCAGACACCACAGAAAGAACTGTGGCCTCAACCCATTCAAGCTATCAAAGGTAAGTAGAGAGTGGGGCATAGACATTTGCCCTCGATGGGCTGTAACAAGACTGTCTTCCCTCCTCCCATAGCAGTAGGGCATCAGAGAAGGCCAGGTAAGAAGCAAGGACTTTCATCCTTCCAGGTGGTAATGAGGCCTCACTCCCATCTTCCTTAGTGTCAGTGTTGACAATGCGAGCAGCCTGGACTTTGACTGCCACCCAGCAGTAAAAAGCATCCCTCCCACTCTGCACTGAGGTGGTGTCAGAGGAAAGCTAGTGGGAAGGGAGTAGTTTTTGCACCATTCATCAGAAACAAGATCCAGTGGTAATGTGATATCACTGGAGGCCACATGGGGGATAGTAATGAGATCCTCCCATCCCTCTTATCCAGAATGTTATTAGCAGAAATCTAGTGGGAACTCTCACTTCTGACTAGCAGTAACAAGAGCCCCTGCTCCCCCTTGAGTGTCAATGGAAACCAAGTGAAATATCTGGACTTCTACCCCTACCTGGCTGTAACAAGGCAGCACCACCCTTTCCCCTATAAGAGCGGTATCAAAAGAAGCCAGTTAAAACAAAAATTTTAAATAAGATTCATAGTTTTAGTTTTATAGCATGCTACACGAAAAGTCCAAGTTTCAATAGAAAGTCGCTTGGTATACCAAGAACCAGTAAAATCTTAACTCAAATGAAAAAAAGACAGTCAATAGCTTCCAACATCAAAATGGCAGAGATGTTAGAATCACAAATATTTTAAAGCAACCTTCATATAAAGGCTTCAATGAGCACTTATGAACACACTCGAAACATGTTAATGAATTAAACATCTCAGCAAAGACATAGAAAGTCTCCACAAAGAAATAGAAGACATAAAGAAGAACCACATGGAAATTATAGAACTGAAAAACACACAAAATTTGCTGGATGAGCTCAACAGCATAATGGAAGGGACAGAGAAAAAAATTGTTGAACATGAAGAATAATTAATAGAAATATCATATACTAAAAAAAAAATAGAGGAAAAAAAGACTAAAACAGAACAAAACAAAACAAAAAAAAACAGAACCTCAGGAACCAATAGGACTGCAACAAAAAAAATCTAACATTCGTGTCATCAGAGTCCTAGAAGGAGAGGAGAAAAAGGATGAGGCTGAAAGAGTACTCGAAGAAATAATGGATGAAAGCTTTACAAACTTGGCAAAGACATAAACCTATTAGATTCAAGAAGCTGAGAAAGTTACAAAAAAGATAAACTCAAAGAAATAGCACTAAGACACACTACCGGCAAGCTTCTGAAAACTAAAGACAAAAATCTTGAAAGCTGCTCTGAAGTACGTTAGCCATCGGGGACAAACGAAATGACAGTGAATTTCTCATCAGAGTTGACAAAAGCCCAAAGCTAGTGGCACAACATTTTCAAGTGCCGAAAATAAGAACTATTAATCCAGAGTCCTACATCTAGGGAAAATATTCTTCAGGAGTGAAGGGATAACCAAGACATTATCAGAGAAGAGGAAAGAGAGAGAATTTGTCATCGGCAGACCATCATAAGAGAATGGTTAAAAGGAAATTCCCTAAACGAAAAGAAAATGGTAAAATAAGAAATCTTAGAACATTAGGAAGAGGGCAAGAACAATGGAAAAAGTAAAAATATGGGTAGTAACAATATGTTTTTCTTCTGATCTCGAACTTCTTCAATGATGTCTGATGCTTGAAGCAGAAATTGTAACACCGTTTGATGTGGTTTAAAATAAATGTGGAGGAAACGTTGAAGACAATTAAAATATTAATGGGGAAGTAAAAGGTGGTAAGGTTTTTACATGTCATCTGAACTGGTGAAATGTCCATTCAGTCATGAACCACGTAATGACATTTTGATCAACGACAGACTGCATATATAACGGTGGTCCTGTAAGATTTTGACGAAGCTGAAAAATTCTTACTGCCTTGTGCCGTCACAGCTGTCAGAGCTGCCTTAACGCAACACATTACTCACGTTTGTGGCGAGGCTGGTATAAACAAACCTACTGCCCTGACGGTCATATAAAAATATAGCACATACGATTATGTACAGTACCTAATACTTGATAACGATAATAAATAACTATGGTAGTGGTTTACATGTTTGTTACAGTATACTTTTTGTCATTGTTTTAGGGTGTACGCTTTCTACATATAAAAAAAAGTTTGTCGTAAAATAGTATGCCATGTTATGAAGGCAGCAGCCTCATGCATCTCATATGCATTTACCGCATCTGATTGAATCGTGTTTCTGTTGTGCTGGACTTAGTCTCGTGTCGTTTTGTTCATTGTGGCCCCTAAGCACACAAAATCCACTGCTAACGTTGCCAGTAAGAGGCCATGTCGAGGGACTGATGGGGAAATGAAATTCAAAGTGATTACGGACTACGAAGGTGAAAATCAGTGATGATTCCTGCTTGCCGGTCAGACGACAAATTTGAAAGAGTTGAAATAATACAGAGTATGTTCTCAGATCACAGTGGAATCAAAATAGAAATTAATAATAGGAAGAGAACAGAAATGTTTTTAAATTGGAAGTTAAGCAATAAGCAATACATTTCTAAATCTACGTATCAAAAAGGAAGTCTCGAGGGAGATTAAAAAAGACATTAACTAAATGAAAAATAATAGACAACATATCAAAATCGGCAGGACACTGCTAAGGCAGTTCCAGGAAAGAAGTTTATAGCACTAAATGCTTATGTCAGAATAAAGGAAAAATCTCCTGTCAATGGTCTAAGCTCTTATTGCAAGAAGCTAAAAAAAGAAAAGCTAAATAAACCCAAAGCAAGAAAAAATAAAAAAAATAAGAGCGGCCATCGATGAAATTGAAAAGAGGAAAACGATAAAGATCACTGAAACAAAAGCTAGTTCTTCTAAAAGATCAATAACGTTGAGAACCTCTAGTAAGACTAACAGGAAAAAAGTAGTACAGAAATTCTACAAACACAAATTTCACAATTTAGATGAAATGGACCGATTCCTTCAAAGGCACAAACTGATGACTAGGACTCACCCAATATAAAATAGATAACTTGAACATCTCTGTAACTATCAAGGAAATTGAATTAATATTTAAAAAACTCTCTCCAAAGAAATTTCCAGACCCATATGGTTTCCCTGGAGAATTAAAACCAATTCTATGCAAACTCTCTCAGAAAATAGAAGAGGAGGGAACACTTATAGTTTTATACAGCTAGAATCAAACCAGGAAAAGTCAATACAGTGAAAGATAACTACAGATAACTACTTTATACCCAAACCAGGAAAAGATAACTACTTTATACCCAAACCAGGAAAAGTCAATACAGTAAAAGATAACTACAGATCGATATCCCTCACGGTTATAGACATAAAAATTCTTAATGAAATATTAATAAACAGAGTTCAACAATATTTAAAAACAATTATGCATCTGACCAAGGGCATTTATTTCAGAGATGCAGGGCTGTCTTAATATTCGACACTCAATCAATGTAATCCACTATATTAACAGGCTAAAGAAGAAAAACCACATGACCATTTCAACTGATGCAGGAAAGCATTTAATAAAATTCAACACACATTCTTGAAAAAATATTCAGAAAGCCGGGAATGGAGGTTAACTTTCTCAACATTGTATTTACTGGCGAATGACTTAATGCTTTCCCCGTAAAGTCAGAAACAGGTCAAGAATGCCCACTTCCTGACTTTTATTCAGCATCGCACTGGATCTTTTACCTTGTGCGATAAGGCGAAAAAACAAACAAACAAACAAACAAAACACAGATCCAAAAGTAAGAAATAAACTGTCCCTGTTTGCAGATGATGTGGTTGTCCACGTAGGAAATCTCAAAGAAAATGTCTAGAAATAATAAGTGAATTAAACAAGGTTGCAGGACACAAGATAAGCAAATGAAAGTCAATTGTTTTTATACACTAGCGATGAACATGTGAACACAACAATTAAAAATGCAATACAATTTAGAACTGCTCGAAAATGAAATATTTAGATATAGCTCTAATGAAACGAGATGTATATGCCGAAACTACAGAATGCTGATCAAAGAAATCAAAGGTCTTTATAAATAAAGAGACTTACTGTGTTCACGAATTAGAAAGATCAACATAGTAACCATGTCAATTATCCCCAAACTGTTGTATAGTTTTAGTAAAAGTCTTTTCAAAATCCCATCAAGGTATTTTTAGATATAAATGAAATTATAAAAGATTATCCTATAATTTACTTGGAAAGACCAATAAAAGATATAGAAAGACAAATATGTTAGCTACAGTAATTTTGGAAATGAAGAATAAAGAGAGAAATTAGTCTACTAGATTTCAAGACTTATTATATAGTTACAGTAATCAATATTGTGTGGAATTAGTGAGGATATAGTCACAAGATAAATAAAAGAGACTAAAGAATCCAGAAATAGACCCACACAAACATGGCCACGTGATTGTTGACAAAGGTACAAAACCAATTCAGTGAAGGAAGAACAAATTAAAAAAAAAAAATGCTACTTGAGTAAATAGTCACCCTAGACACAACCTAAAAACAAAACAAAACAAAATAAACCTTCGGACTTTACACAAAAGTCAATTCAAAATGGATTATGGACAATATTAAACATAAACAATATGGTTTTTATATTAAAAATTTGGAGGACCTAAGGTTAGGCAGAGTTCTTAGACTTGAGCTCAAAAGCATGATCTATAAAAGAAAAATATAAATAATTAAACTTTACCTAAATTAAAAACTTTCGGTTTGTAAAAGATTATCTTAAGGGGGTGAAAAGACAGGCTACAGACTGGAGGAAATATTTGCAGCCCACATATCTGAGAAAAGACTAGTATCTAAAAGATAAAAGAATTCTCAAAACTCAACAGTAAGCAGACAAATTAAAAAAAAAAACAATTAAAAAAAGAACAAAAGACACAAACAGACGTTTTACCAAAGAGGATATACGGATGGCAAAAAAGCACATGAAAAGATGTTCAATATCACTTTCCATTAGGGAAATGCAAATTAAACCATGACAAGCTCTCACGAAATACCGATAGATCGGCTAAAATCAAACGCTGGTGACAATGCAGAAAAGGTTCTTATACATTGCATTGCTGATGAGAATGTAAAATTTCAAAGTCATCCTAGGAGATAGTTTGGAAGTTTCTTTAAAAAATTAAACACGAAAATACCATATGACACAGGTATTGGATTTCTGGGCATTTTTCCCAGAGAAATAAAAATTTATGTTCACACAAAAACCAGAACACAAATGTACATAGTAGCTTTAGTCATAAAAGTCAAAAACTGAAAATCACTCAGATGGCTTCTGTGATTGGTTAACCAAACTGTGGCACATTCATACCATAGAATACTACTTAGCAATAAATAGGAACAAACTATTGATACCACAATATGGATGAATTATAAGGAAATGATGCTGAGCGAAGAAAGTCATTTAAAAAGGCTACGTACTGTATGATTTCATTCTTGAAATGACAAAATTATGGGACTGGAGAACAGATTTTTGGTTGCCATAGGTGGTGATCAGGAATGGGATGCAGAGGGAGAGGAAGGTGGGTATAGCTCTAAAAGGGTAAATGGAGAGATTCTTGTGCAGACGGAATTGTTCTGTGTCTTGACCGTATCAAGCTCATTGTCTTAGTTGCGATATTCTATTCTATTTTTCCATGAAAGAAACTGGGCAAAGGGTACATAAGATTTTTCTGTATTGTTTCTTATAACTAACTACAATCATCTGGAAAAGAAAAACTTTAATTAAAAAACACACAAATAAATGGGTAATTGCAATATGTGATTGAGAATGTGAAAGTAAAGAAGTATATTTTATTAAACAGCAATGACAGAAAGTTGGGAGTGGTAGCTGATGATTTAAAAGATAGGATTAGAATTCAAAATCACATAACAGCCTAGAATAATGGACCAAAACCTATGGAACAAAATATAATGGATTTTAATGTAAAGCCTTATCCTTATATACATAAAAACCTGCTCAAAAATGTAAGTAATGAAATTCATGTCCTAAGCCTTGAGAATTTACTTCCTTTTAGTTATAAATCCTGGTGAAAATTATCTAAGAAATATCAGAAGTTAAGAACATCTTTCTCCCTTTCTCTTTATTAATCTCACCTCTCAGCAGCTTTAAAAGGTCGTCAAAGTTATGAACCATAAAGGTAATTTGAGAGTCAATTCTAATAATGTATTAAGCTGAAAACATCCACCAGAATATTGGTCCTCCTCCTTTGTCTGTTAAGAACAGTGAGAAAATTTGTTAATTGTGATCACTTTTATCTTTTACCATTAAAAAAAAAAATCATTCTTTCAGTGCATTCGTGAAAGAGATTTTCAAGATACCTAGACTTTAGATATTACTATTATTGCTATGAAATGCAACTTTAGGTACCAAAAAGTCTGGTTTGCAAAATTAGTCCTCTTGCTTGATAATGTATTGCCATTAGTAATAATATTCAAACTGGTTTTTCTGAATTCTGAAGGTATAAATACTTGTATGCACGATTTCCTTATGAGCTATAAGAATGTATAAGGTAAAATAAACTAACAACACAGGTAGCTCTCTTATATTAAAATATTGTGTATGGACGATCATTGTCATGTCATTACCTTACCTCTGGGCCTCTTGTTATATGAAATAATAACTCTCCTTGCTTAAGCCATTAATTTTGTTGGCTTTTTTGTTAGTTGTGGATGAAGAGGAAAAAACAGGCACAAATAAGCAAATTAGCAACAAAAGGAGCAAAAGACATAACTAAATAGAACAGACGGTAGCCATCCAGATGGAAATTTGGACAAAATGGACAATTTTCCAGAAAATTATGCATTGCCAAAATTGACTCATGGAAAAAAAAAAAAGCCGAATAAACTTTTAAAGAAACGAAATTATTAAACTCTCCTCTCTCTCCAGTAGAGTTCCAGAATAAGAAAGGTAAACAAATGGCCCATAAACATGAAAATATGCTACATTTCCATCAGAGTCAAGAAAATGTAAACTGAAACAGTATTGGGCTAGTATTTCCCACCCATCTGACTAGTAAAGATGAAAAGGTCTGGCAATAACAAGGGTTGCAAAGGAGGTGCAGAAACCAGCCTTCTCTCATAATGCGGGTAGGAATATAAACCGGCAAACTTATCTGTAGAGCAGTTTGGCAATATCTAGAAAATGTATAGATGCTCTGATTCAGCAGTTTCATTTTTAGGTATACATCTGGCCTGGAGAAATTTCAACACTTGTGCACAGAGGAACAGCAAGATGACCTGAGGAGCTGGAGCAGGGGCAGCGAGGGGGAGTGTGGTGGCACCCAGGGTGGAGACGTCGTTGGGAGCCATGTCGTGTGGGGCCTGGCAGGTCTTGGGAGGGGCTTTCCGCTTTACCGGGCTCTGGGTGGTGGAGAGTCTGAGCGTTAAATAGGATTACTCTGGCGGCTGCACTGAGCATAGCTTGGTAAGGCAGATAGAAGCAGGGCGACAAGATAAGCAAAAGTCCCTCCCATGACGGTGGCTTGGCAAGGGCCACAGCAGGGCGGTGAGGATGAGCAGTCAGATATAGCCCCGGGCCACGTGAGTGACACTGAGCGCGTACACAGCACCTGCCTCACTCCAGTGATGTGGGTTAGAAATGTTCCAACAGCGAACGAATCAACCTTCTTGAATTTTTGGCTACTGGAAACCAGTTTTTTGTCAGCCCGACGGTACTTCTTTCCTGTTCCTTGCTGAAGCGAGGAGGCCACTATTTTTATTGTTTGGGTCATGATGACAAATTAAAGAGTTGATGTTTGGGAAGGACTTCTGAAGGTGAAGAGGTCTGACCATTTCCCGTCACATAAAGCATGGAGACATCGCAGAATCGGTTAAAAAAGCAGATCCCTGGATATATAGGATCATCGAAATCCCTGAGATCTTGACGAAATTAATTGCAGAAACAAACAAGATGAAACTTAAAAATAACAACCAGGAGAGTTAGGACTCTGGCTCCAGAAGCAGAAAATGGACTCTCTGTGGTTGGTGCCTCTTCGTAAGTGGGGGCCCATTCACCCACACTGTTTTCACTTTGCTCTCTCCAGGCACCGAGATACTGACTCCAAACGGCTGATTGGCTCTCCTGAGTCTGGGACTCCATGGATAAAAGCAAAGAGCCCGTGCTTCTCTGCCACGGGCTCTGTCTGGTTATTCTCAGAGGCCATGTCAAAGAATTGCTTGAAGAGAACCCAAGTCATTCTTTGAAATAGATGGGGTTGCCAGGCAGTTGTTTTGACGGTACGAACATCAGATGAAAACTATCAAAAGGCAAACCAGCCACGTGATTCTGTCCCTTGGCCCTGTGAGGTCAGGAGCACGCACTGCCCTGGGCTGGTGAGAGCATGGCTGTGTGAGCAGAGCACCAGGTGGATCTCGGTTGTCACCTGCCCCCCCCGGGCAGGAGTGGCACCCTTGTTTAGGGCACTGCCTGCACAACTGTCTTTGCCCACTCTTCCTCCAATCCACATCTTGGTAAGACACAGGGTTAGAGCGACCAAAGATTTCTTTGTTTTGGTTCAGTCTAGTTCCTCTTTTTTAATTCTTACTTTTTTTTTTTTTTTTTGCTGTCTGTTCACCTCTTTCTGTAGCCCACACGGGACACACTGATCCACCCCAATTCAGGCTGGATTCATCACTTCCTTTTATGAAGGCTGACACATTAACTGCCAAGAATATCTTTCTTTTCAGAGTTTCACAAAATTCAGACTCTAAAGTAGATGATTTTCACGACCCTCTGTGCAACGTTTCAGCTACTTTCCCTTCTCGGATGCTTCACGGATCCATTTAAATATAAGAACTTGAGAGTCATAGTTTCCTTTTGCTGTGACTCTATAAAAGGTCTCCCCCTTCATCTCTCTTAATAAAGCCTTATGAATATTCTAATTTTAAGGTATCAGTGGTTTTAGGCTTGCCGGTTTGTCGTGCATGAAAAGCCCTTAGTAATTATAATGGTGGAATTTGAGGCTTGACAGTGGATGTGGGGTCTGATAGTTTTGTCTGGGGATCCCACAAAAAAGACAGTAGCTGCCACCCTCATGCTTTCTAACTCCAGGAGCTGGTTCTGAATTCGTTTAAATTAGGCACCCGTCCCTCACATAGCTTTTCATTTTGCTCTATTTTCTCAGTCATCTTTCTCTTTGACCTAGAAAAGTTCCATTAAAAAATCATGATAGCTTCCAGCCGAGAGGCCTGTTTCAGTCCTGACCCTGCCAATGAATGGAAGACAATGGCCATGACTTGTTACCTCTCAGGGCCTCAGTGTCCCCAAAAGTAAAGAGGGCCGATCGGGCCGTGTCCCGGCTCTGACAGTGCGTGGAATTGGGAAGTTGTCTCTTGCTATGTAAACCTCATTAAAGGAAGAAAGTAGACGGGAAACACCACCCTGGCTGTTTGATCTTCTGATGTTTCTTTTGCCTATTTCATTATGACTTTAAGGAAGTGGGGTGAAAGGCACACGGCAGGGGCAGGGAGGCGGCGGTGGGGCGGGGGGTGAGGTTACGGGAGTGACTGTCTCTCTCTCATCCAATGGGTGTCTTGCAGGTTTGGATCCCTCGCCAAGAGTGGGTCTCTAACTCGTCCTTGCTGACGCACAGTGAGAAACCCACGCAGAAAGCTTCAGATTCTGTAGGTCTAGGTGGGCAGGGCCCAAGATGGCTTTTCTAACAACATGTTGCTGATCCTGCTGGTCTGGGGACCACACTTTGAGGACGATGGCTCTATGGGACTGGGCTCAACGCCTGCAGCTCCTAAGTTTCCTACTCTCGCCTTGACCTCTTTCCCACGCTCCTACTGGCATTCCGAGCACAGGAGACCCCATCGAATCAGCACCCTGCTTCCATCCACTTGGGGTAAGGGGAGGGCACCTGAGCTCAGACTAAGGGCTTCAGCCCCCCCAAACACAATTAATCAGTCCAGGTGTGGGCACCTGACTCTAGATGGGCCAAAGAGCTGCTTCCAGGGGAACCCGGAGTTGAGGCGAAGAGATTTCAGCCTCTGGGTCTGGCGGCCGCCTATGGCAGAAACTCTCAGCTCCTGGAAGTACAAACAAAGCAAGCTCATTTGCAACTCCAGGAAGAGAGAGGCAGAGGGTAAGAGAGAAGTAGAGATGAGCAAAGAAGGGTGGACACCCCTATTTCCCTGGGCTCCTGTCTCTGTTGTTTGCTCATTTTGGAGGCCCTGCTTCACCTCTGTCTTCGGATTTCCTGAAGAGCCCCTATACCCTGACAATAAATTCCTCCGTTGGCTTAAATCAGCAGATTTCAAGTTTTAATGGCCTCCAGCTTGCCCTGGAGAACTTGTTAAAATATATTACTGGGTTTCATCCAGAACTTCTGATTCGACAGGTCTGGGGTGGGGCCTCGAGAATCTGCATTTTTAAAAAGTTCCCAGTGACTGGGATGCTGCTGGTCTGGGAACCGAACTTTGAGAACCGCTGGCTTAAGCCTCGGCCACCTCAGTATTTCTGCTTGTGTAATAACAGCTGGAACGTCACGTCGACCTCCTGCTCCTCCAGGTGTCTCTGTAAAACCTACATATTTTAACTACTCAGTCCCCCACAGTGACTCACCGGGGAAAAGGGATGTACGATTAACGTTTGACAGACGGGGCCGTCGTGGTTGTGACAGGTGCCTGATGCCCCTCTCTCGGGACAGAGCTGGGAGTCGAGCCCAGGCTGTCTGACTTGGAAGCATATGTTCTTCACTCGTACTTTAATTTAATTTCACTTCCCATTCTGGCCAAACTGATCGGTCGTCACCGTCTGGATACACTGATCGGTCGTCACCCTCTAGACACGTCCCACACACCCCAGCCGTGGGTGCCTGTGTTTCGCTGGCGCCGTCTGGAGTGCTTCTCTGCCATGGGCTCTGTCTGGTTATTCTCAGAGGCCATGTCAAAGGCTCCCTCTCCCATGAAGCTACTTCAGATTGCCCGGTCTCTCCCACTCCCAAATTGTCGATAACGTCTTCCTCCCTAGAGCATCCGTCGCACTTTATGCTTGTCTTACTGTACTTCGTCTTGTATCTTAGCCACCTGTTTCCCCAGCTCTGTCGCACAAGCCGGTGAGCTCCTGGAAGGTGGGGCTGGTGCTTTCATCCATGTTCATATTCCCCCCCCCCAGCACGCCTCAGGGCTCAGAAGGTTAGGTTGGATCAGAAAAAGAAAAAAAAGTGGCTCGCCCCTTAGGTGAGGTCTGAGCCTCTGGGAAATGAGCCTGCAGGGTGTTTCTTGGGGGTGCTTAGGGGGAACATTGATGGGAAGGAAGAATAGGAAGTAGGACCGGGAGGAGGGAGAGATGGGCAGCAGAGACGTCTCAACAAAGACGTCCGTGGACTTCATGGGGAACTGCGGCCGGGAAGGCAGAGTAATGAAGAGATGAGGCAATGGATGGATGACGGCTGTCCTGAAACGGGGTGTGACTTCGGGCAAGGTGACTATTTTCAGCCAAAGCGATTTCCCAAAAAGGCTGACAGCTGAGACCATGTCGGCAGCCCTCCCTGCGCCAAGGGGAATGGACGCTTCAGCTCTGAAGGGGACTCCAGGGGGCAGCACAGAGACCGCTGCACCCTCTTAGAGGGCTCTGCCCTTTCCCTCAGCCCTAGTGATCCCCTTCGGGTCCCTGATGCTGGCTTTCTGCATCTTGTACTGAACTCAGGCATTTGGGGCGGTTCCCTCTTGGCAAATCACACCAGATGAATGCCCACACTCATCACCCCTCCTTCTTTACTACTGTGACTGTGACTCTGTTCAGGACAGCCTTCCTTGCGGCTAGAAGTGGCCGTGTGGCACCATTCTGGCCTATAAGACCAAAGTGGAAGTCTGCTGGGGATTCCTGGGAAATTTTACTTTCCTCATATTGTTTCTGCCCCTTCTTCCTTCTCTTGGCTGATTTCTTTCTTTCTTTCTTTTTTTTTTTTCCTGCTTAGAATGCTAATAAGAAGCTGGCAGTGGACCAGCTATCTGGAGCCCATGTGGCAACCAGGGGTATGAAAGCTTGGCTCCGGGATGGCAGAGCAGAGAGCAGGACGCAGCAGCTGGGGTGTTGGTGTGGGTAAGACGAGGCCATAATTAGTCAAGCCACACCTGCGGCTGGGTTTCTGTTGTGTGCAGATGGGGAAGACTCAGCTGGAAGACACCCTGTTATTATGGCCACCCTGTTCTTACGGCTGATGTCTGTGCTGACCACTCAGTGCAGTGTTCTGGTACACCTGGTTATCTAGAAATGCATGGGCTGGAGCTCTGAGTCATAAATTACGGGTCTTAGACTTGAGGAGCTGGTAAAGAATCTTAGAAAATTGGGAAGGGCTTCTAAAGTAGAGGAGGTGAGGTAGTAAAAAAAAAATGTAGGAATAAGGAAAGGTTAAGTCAAATCATTTTTGTTCAATAAAGGTCAATTTTTACAAATCGCCAGTGTCACCCACACACCCAGGTTTTTTATGGGCCCCACACAGGGCTAGGGAGGTGGCACGGGAGAGCTTAGCTCTCAAAGATGGGCAGAACTGATTCTGAATCTTTGATTCCTCACTGATAACCTGTCTGACCTTGGGCAAGTCACTTAGCCTCTCTGAGTTTTTGTTTGGACAAAGACTTAATGGGACTTACACATAGAGACACACCAGGAAAATTTTTAAAAATAAATTGATGAGAAAATGGAGGGAAACAGACGGCACCAGTGAGTCAGACCATAGCGAGTGTGCTGGAGGCCTTCCAACAGTGTGGCTCTCAGCCCAGCAGCCGATAAAAAGAGCAAAACACATCAAGTTTGGGATTCCTATGACTCACAGAATGAGGCAAGGCAGTTCCCCAGTAGACCCATAGCCGTTCTCAGTACTGGATTCAAGGAGAAAAACATCTTCCACGGGTCTTCTTTGAGAAGACATAGGTGTGGGGGAGCCTGTGCTGAAGTCCTTTACACAAGACCATCTTGAAACAAGTGGTTAAAGAAGTTTGGAAAGCCCCATCCATCAGACCTTCTTCTTGCAGAGTCCCACATTGATGTAGCAAAGGCTCCACGAATCTCACAGTAAATGAATCAGCTTTCAGAGCTTCTGGAGGATGGAAGAGCATCTTCAACTTCTTCTTTCTCTTGTTCCTGTCTTTCCATAGCGGCTGTTAATTAGTGTATCATGGAGGAGACCGTGGCAACTGCTAGAGACATACAATCAACGTCCTTCACAAGATCCATGGGGTGGATACAGCAGTGCGCTTCGAAGAGTCATTTTAAAATGAAACATTTCTCGATGAGATGGTGAAACAAAATTCAGGAAGAGGTGTTCTGAGTGGGGGGAGGTAGTGAAGGAGCATCTGCCTCGGGGTAGGCATTCAGTAAGTGTACATAGGTTAAGCTCTCTTTCTGGACCCAGAGAATGGTCCCTTGCTAAGGGATTAGGGCCATTCTTAGTGTAGCAGCTATTCCTTTCTACCCGGATTATGTGAGGTGAAATTTCCCTTTTATAGGTTTCCTCAAAAGTAACAGTTCTGGACACCTTAATGGACAGGAAGTGTATTACTTGTAACTACACACATAATTTCCCCAACAGGAAGGTCATGGGAATAAGGGAAAGAAAGGCCTGGTGTGGCCATGTCATTCCTGGGGCCTCCTGCAGAAACTTGGGCCTGCTGCCGGAGCGTGGCCAGAGGAAGGGCAGCCTGCAGCCTTGACCTTAGCAGCCCAGGCCCGTTTTTTTTGAATGGATCAGTTTTGTGGCTTCTATAGAACAAAAAGGCTGCCACTCAAAGTCACCTTCACTTGCTAACTCATTGTCTTTCTGGGCTTGTGAGATGATTCGTCTTCGATCTTTGGAGCATGAGGACAGGGTGAAGTCACATGGCTCTCAGGTGGGAGAGACGTGGGGCGTTCAATGACCAGTCTCCTCCAAGAAGCTGAAGATCTGTAATAGTGTTGCCTGAAGGGATGAAATGCCTAGGGTGCTTGATAAGAATTCAGATATCCGGGCTGTAGCCCAAACCTCTCCGAATCTGAATTTTCAGGGTAGATCCTAGGAATCTGTATTTTAACAAGTCCCCAGTGATTCTTATAACTGGGTGGGCCTAGGGGCTTTGTATCCTGCTCCTTAACTCTGCTGTAAAGAAGCTTCCCTATTATGGCTTCGTGCCTGGTAGCTAGAGCCGCGTCTTGGATTAAACCGTCCCAGGGAACTTTGCTGGGGAGAGGGTAGGCAGGATGGCTGTGTGCTCCTGAGTGCTCCCATCCTAGCCCTTCTCAATCCACTTGACACCCATATTCAAGATTTGTCCAAGACCGAGCTCATCCACGGATAGATTTCAGTAGCAACCCAATTCCAGGCGGTCTCTCCATTCTGCCTTTGTGCTTGTATCAATGTTTCTCAAACTTTAACAAGCCTACGTGTTATCTGGGGATCTTGCTAAAAGTGCAGATTCTGATTCAAGGGTTAGGAGTGGAGCTTGATATTCGGCCTTTCTGATATGCAACCTAGTGATGAGGACGTTGCCGGGCCACTGACCTCACGTTGACCGATGAGGCCCTACATCAGACCAGTGAACACCGTTTCATGTGAAGACTGGTTCTTACATTTCTCCTGAACATCCCATAATGCTTTGCTCAATATGGCATCCGTGGGTACCACTTTCTCAATGTTTGGCAGGCACCATGGGGGCTATCGGAAAGTTACAAAAAACAACCTCATTCCTCAGAGTTTCATGGATTGGCACCAGGATCACGGGCAATTAGAGAGAAGAAAATATCTTTGGCCCCGCCCCCCTCAGCCCCAGGCTACTTCAGTTCTGATTCCTGTGTTGAAATCCCCTCTCCTCACCTGTTCGCCTTCTTGTCTTAGCTTCTACAGAAGGACTGAAACTAACAACCTTTGAGTTTAAGTCCTTAGAGTAATTTCCTTCTTGCAGGTTTTAAATTATCAACATGACTCATCTCTTCCTCTGCTTTTTGAAAGTCTGCATTTCCTTTGTCCCCCGCTCGCCCCCAAGCCCACTCACTCCTGCGATGTGTCACAGTTGCTTTGTCAGTTTCCCTGAGACTCCCCACCTTGCTTCGTCACATCGACCTTCTCTTTGGGGCGGAGGCCGTTGATGCCTCTTCCATCTACACCTTTCTAGCCTCTTAGTGGCTCTTTTCATACATGGCTCCAGCTGTCGCTTTTGGGTTGCTATGCTTTCTGTGGAAGACCCACATACCCTCTAGGAGAAAGGGGATGATTCACAGGTCATGGGGGCCACACATGTGGGCTGGGACCACAGCGCAGCTCAGAAGCTGGGAGACTCATCCTTTTATTGCTGGGCACCTCACTCCAAGTCACTGGGCAATGTCCAAGTCGTCATAATTAACATATGTAGATCAACTGGTAATGGGACAAAGTGGAGACTGGCCTGGACTGAGGGGAAGTGTCTGGGCTGCCAAGTTGCACCTGAAGGAGTAGGTGTCATACAGAGCATCCTACACAGGGTCTAATGGGGTGTCTTGATCCAGGTCCTGATTCCATTCAAACAGCTCAGTCCATTGGGTGGGGCCTGGTGGTGCAAGTACAGACACCACCCAAATCGACATCCACAATCCAGCTGATCTGTCGTTTAGGGCCACACTGCAGATCAGGAGTTTAAAGAGGGCTGAGGACATCCTGGGCTAGACTGGATTTTGAGGGCATGCTCTTGTAGGTGGTGGAGTTTTTGAAAGTGTGCTGAAAGATTCACAGAGTTGTAATCTGTTAATCTAGCACCGTTTGCTTTGTTAGAAGCAACCATCTCGAGGGGAATCCACCATCTGCGGTATAGAGCCTAGTTCCTTATCTCAAGGTGTGACTTGCAACCTGTTATATTGGGTTGGTTTGGTCTATTTTGTTCTGTAAAATTTGAAAAATTCGTGCAATCAAATATGTTTATCTTTTCTTTTATAGCTTTTGGATTCCTGTGTCACTGTCATTAGTATAAGGAAAAGCTGTTGATTTTTATGCGTTCCAGGAGTTTTTTTTCTTTTAGGTTTTCTAGGTATATGCATGTGCAAAGTTTTACCAACTTTTTTCTTGTATTCAATGCACTTGCGAGACTCTCTAAGGTAATGTTAAGTTATAGTGGTGGTGGCAGGCATCTATTTATGGTTCCTGAACTTATGTGGCTTAGTTTCAATATTTTACCATTCGGGATGATATTGTTAGAGGATTTTGGCAACAGATTTTATCACAGATTTTTCCACAATTTCTTCTATTTTGGAAATAATTGCTGCTATTTTATCAAATATTTTTTCAGTAATTTATTAATGCAATCACTTGGTTTTTGTTCTTTAATTTGTTGATCTAATGCATTAAGGGAATACAGCTCCTAATTTAGACGGCTTTTTATGTGTTTAGATAACATAACTTGACCACAGTATTATATTCTTTTGATATAATTATATTATATTCTTTTGATATAAAGCTGGATTTTATCCACTAGTGTTTTGACTTTTACTTATGAATTTATAAGTAAGATTAATATATAGTTGAATTCTATTTTTAAAATAAGCTGGCTTCACAAAGTTAAATAGGAAGTTTTCCATCTCTTTTTATGACTTGCAATCATTTAAATATCATAGAAATTACCTATTATTTAAAGGTTAGGTAGAATGTAGCTGTGAAAACGTTTGGTTCTGGTATCTTTTTAAAAAGTAGATATTAGTTTATCTTTCTAATGTTCTATATTTATCAGTCTCTTCATAGTTCCACTTCTTCTTGGGTGACTTGTGATAGTTTAAACTTTTCTGGGCAATCACCCATTTCCTCAAGGTTTTTAAACATGTTGCCATAGTGACATATGTAGACTTCATCTATAATTTTTCATCCCTTTCATATTAATATGCCTTCTATCTTATCCCTAAGGAATGGGCATTCACATAAGAACAAATCCAAATGGTTAAAAAATATACAAACATTTTCAAACACACAAATTACAATAAAAGTGAAATACTACTCTGCAGCCATCAAACTAACCACACTTGGAAGTGTGGAAATGCCTGAGAAATGAGCTGGTGAAGGGTGGGTACAGGTGAGGAGTTTCTTCATACACCGTCTGTGGAAAAGAAATTATTGTAATTGTTTCAGGTGATAATCTGACAGGGTCTTTCAAATTTAAAACATGTATTCTATGCCCCACCTATCACACTTTGGGGAATCGATGCCATAGAAATAAAAGTACCAGTGACTGTTGTGTAAGAATATTTAAGTTAAAAAAGATCCTGGACAGTAATGAATCCTAATTACTAGAAAAGTTCAATAAATTATGGCCCATCCACACCCTAGAATATTATTTTGCTATTAAAAAAGAGAATCAGCACTAAACCAGCTGATTTGGAAGAATTTCCACAGGATATTGTTGGATGAAAATCTAAGATGCAAAGAACTGTGTATTACGTACTATGAACAATGGCCAAAAATCTCCCAAACTCTGAGTATGGATATGGTGCATTAGGACAAGAACATGGCTCATTTGTGAGTCTTGGGGTATCAGATGTAGGAGGCAAGAGAGGGAATGAAGAGACAGGTAGAAAAAAGAGACAGAAACAAAAATCGTACTAAAAAAAAATCCCTCATATGTGTATATATAATATGATCCCATAAATGTAAGATTACATATTCAAATGTGTATTTTTGCACAGAGAAATTAGGAAAAAAGATGAAGAGTTAAGTACCTATTGAATAAAGGGATGTCTATAATTTACCATAAAGTAAAAAATTAGCAAGTTGAAGTATATTAATGATATTCAGTGAAAGCAAGCAAAAAACCCTGTTTGTCTGGATGAACTTGTGTTTATTTTTGCATAAGCAAAGGGAAGGGAGAAAGATAAGATGACCAGCTTTGCTTTTATATACCTGTATCTATTAAGATTTCACTCGCTACGACATACGTGTATTATTTTTATAATTGAAAACCATCAAAAAAGGAAAAGAAAACCACAAAGGAGAAAGTAAAACTAATCAATAATTATTATTAACTTGTAAACACATATGCTTCAGAGAGTCTTTTGTCTATCAAAGCCTTTCACATATTTATTGATAGTAGTTGGTTGTCCCCTTTCTTGTGACTAGCAGCCACTGAAGACCATCACCTGGACGTATTAATTCATTAAGGGTTACAAAGTGGTGATATTATCATTCTATTGTTTCTTCTTCGTTTATTAGCTGGATTACTTTTATAAAGGGAAATTTCCTCTCGCCTACTATTTGATTACAATAATAATTTCACAAGAACTATGCTGATTAGATATTCTTGCTGCAGCAGAAGTCAAAATTAATCTTTACACGCACATACACTGTGGCAGATTAAACACAGCTGCAGAGTCTTTGACATTTCTCCCATCAAGAGATGAGATCTATGACCCCTCCCTCGAACCTGAGTGGGCTCTGTCACTGCTCTGACAGAGCTTGTGCTCTTTATTCTGAATTCATTAGGAATTATGAAAATTCCTATGGAAAAGGTGGTCCTAGGCCAGTTTCCAAGCCGGGCCTTAAGGGACTAGAGGCTTACCTCTTGGAAGACTCGCTCTCAGAGCGATGGGCAGATATGTAAGAAGTCTGGTTACTCTGCTGGAGACAGGATGGAGAGGACCCCTTAGATTACCTGGAGAGAGAAAGAAACCCAGTTGAGCGGAGCCTCTGCGCCTTCTTCACCTAGGGGCCGGATGGTGAGCGAAGCTGTCGCAGACGCTCCAGGCCAGCTGAGCTACCAGCTGAAATCCCAGTGGATGCCACGTGGAGAAGAGTTGCTCAGCCAAGCCTTCGCCGAGTTCCTGACCAACAAAACCATGAGATATAATATAAAGTTCGTTGTCTTAATCCACTAAGTTTTGGGGGTATTTGTTATTTAGCCCTGACACATACCACACAGACACACACACCATTGCATACTGTTGCTTAGAAGTTTGAAATCTTGAAAGCACTCTCGTACAAGCCGCATTCTTGTTATCTATCTCAACATAGTTCTCGACTAGTTTCTCTCAATCTACTCTGTCTCCAGTCCAACACACCATGTCCCCTGCTACCAGATCAAACCTGTGACAATAACCCTACGTTCATGTCTACGTCAGTTAAGTTTCTTCAGAAAGCTACAGACACTGGTGCTTAAGCTCCACATGAGTTTGTTGAAGGATGCACGGGAAGCTCGTGGAATAGGAAGATGAGCAGGGCAGCCTGGCTTCAGAAGACAAGAGCCCACGGCGACTCTGTGGGCCTCAGCAGTGGGGCTTCATGGACCCGCCTCGAGATAGCTTGGTTCTACCCACCTTTAGTCTTAGATTGGTTTCACTGAAAAAATTATTTCATTTGAAAAAGTTTCAAATCTGATCATGCAGTATGGGTCAGTCCTATGGCCAGGGAGCATAAATGTGATCACTGTGGGAATTTCTGTGAGCCGATAGTTTTCTGGGTGTTTATCATACCACCCCTTACCACCCTTTGGTTACATGCAAACACACACTCTACCTTTTTTCCTGATTATCCAAAGGTGACCTAGGATAGCAGGCTAAGTGCAAAAATACTCAGTCTCTCTTTAGGGGTGGCGGGGAAGCAGCTCAAAGTCATTATCCATTGCTGCACCTAGAAATGAGTTCTCAAGTTCACCGTCATCCAAGTCCATGCTCTCACAGTGATGGCGATTTCTACTGGAGTTTCACTGTGAGCTCATATTGATAATCTGCAGCCTATGAACTAATGTTAAATTTAACCATCACCAGCATAACTCATGCACAGTAATGGGAGAAGTAAGGAGGGAAGAGAAGTACAGACAGAAAAAAATAATACTTATTTTTGCAACTGGTATTTAAGCCCCATCCCCCAGTGTTATTTCATGTTTCCCTTCCTTTTGGCCACCATCTCTATGAGTGGAGTTCTCTGAGGCCCAGTTTGCTGTTCTTCAGGCATCTGAGACATTCATAGTCGGTATAGGATGGTGGTGGTTTCTGTTAACTCCTACTTTTATGTAGACTATACAAGAAGAGGCGAAAAATATTTTATTACATTTCACACTCTTCCCAAATACATATATCTTTTCTCTTCTTCTTTTTTTTTAAATTTTCGTTGCCATTTCTCTAATTGCATAAGAAAACGACAGTGTGGTCAGGTGGCATTCTCAGTTTCCAATTAAGGAGAACTTTTTTGGGTCACTTGGGCACCAAAACCTTGAAGCCAGTGGAGCTTAGAGGTGTGAGGAGAAGAAGTAACATTTGTGAGCGGATCATTAGGTAAAAACATGAGATGTGTCACTACCTCTCGCCTGTCCCCACTCATCTCCACCTTGTGGTTTCTGGACCTGTGCACTTGGGCTCTGTCTGGTTCAGAGGCTAGATCATCTCAGTCTTCAAGATGTTATCTCAGTAAAAAGAACTCATACAAGTCCACACCACAAAAACAAACAGTTCAATTAAAACCCTGAATAGGCATTTCTCCAAAGAGGACACACAGATGGCCAGTAAGACATATGAAAAGATGCTCAACATCACTGATCATCAGAGAAATGCAAATTAAAACCACAATGAGATATCACCTCACACCTGTCAGAATGCCCGTCATCGATAAATTAAAAAAAAAAACAAAAAACAGTGTTGGCGAGGATGTGGAGAAAAGGGAACTCTCGTGCACTGTTAGGATTGCAAATTCGTATAGCCACTATGGAAAAACAGTTCAGAGGTTCCTCAAAAAATAAAAAACAAAACTATCTTATGACCCAGCAGCTGCAACTCTGGGTATTTATCTGAAGAAAACCAAAACACTAATTCGAAAAAATACATGCACCTCTATGTTCACTGCAGTGCTATTTACAATAGCCAAGATATGGAAGCAGCCTAAGTATCCATCAATAGACGATTGGATAAAGAAGATGTGGTACATATGTACAATGGAATATTACTCAGCCATGAAAAATGAAATCATACCATTTGCAATGACATGGATGAACCTAGAGGGTATTATTTTGAGTGAAATAAGTCAGAGAAAGACAAATACCATATAATTTCACTTATATATGGAATCTAAAGGGAAAGGATGAAGAAACAAAACAGAAACAGACTCACAGATACGGAGAACAAACTGGTGTTTGCCAGATGGGAAGGGGTTGGGGCTGGGTGAGAAAAGTGATGGGATTAAGAAGTACAAATTAGTAGTTACGAAATAGTCACAAGGATGTGAAATACGGCATACGGAATATAGTCAATAATATTGTAATAACTCATGTATGGTGCCAGGTGGGTACTAGACTAATCGAGCGGATCACTTAGTAAATTATATAAATGTCTATTATGCTGTACCCCTGAAACTAATGTAAAATAATATCGAATGTCTACTCTAATTGAAAAAAATAGATGTCTCTGTTGGTGACTTAGCTAAATGTTTACATAATTAAAAGGAATTGGTTGACTTCTTAGGCATAATAAGAAAAACAAAAGCATTACACCAATGCATCTTCAGTCTTCTTATAAGACTTCCTGAAATAATCTATAGTTCTTGAGATAACCACTCTCTCTTCTGTTTTAACTCCTTATGAGTCACAAGAGACAAAATAGCACATAGATATATGATGAGTACTCAGTGGAGAAATAGTTGATGCAGGAATTCAATGCCATTCAAAAGAAGTAGAGTTGAGGTAATAGGAGGTAGGTAAAAAAAAATATATATATATATATATATATATACACACACACACATAGTTAATATATATATTATATATATATAATAATATATATAATAGTTAATATATATATAATATATATATAATATATATATAGTTAAAAGAGTCTTGCTTTGGTTTCAGTTTTGAGCTTAGTCATTGGAAGGGCAAAAAGCTAGATGCCTGCATCAACAACAATTTTGGGATTTCTGAACTTTTGCACAATCAATGGTCATGTGATCATGCAGGTCCCATCATATCAATATACGTAACCGAGCACAAGTTTATTGTAGACAACAGAATATTCAGTTCCAAGTATAACTAAGCACTTAGATGCAACTTAGAGTGAAAAATCTTTTTATGTGTTTTATATGTTGAAACGCTGAACCAATTGAAATGTAAACGTACATTAAATAGTGCAAGAGCAAAATCCTGCAAAGACTAACCATAATGTAAGCTGTCAATATTGTGTGCAAAAATAAAAATATTTCAAATGATTAAATAAATAAAAAAAATAGAATGGCATTAAAAACAAGTAATGAGAGAGAGTATGTGTTATCTAAACACTATCAGAAGCACACTAGGTGGAGAGATGCCTATGGATATGTAACAAACACTAAAAGATAGAATGGAAAAAATAGAGATTATGGAGATTCGATGATATAATTTTGATATTTGTAGTTGTTTGACGTGCAAGAATTTTTCATAAAATTAAACAAAATGACCTTTAAGAACTGTAATTAATTTTTTGTCTAGTCAATTTTAAATTCCGCCTGTAAGCTTTCCAGAAGGTTTTCTAGGTGAGAATTCTCTTCATCCCATGAGGACGAATTGAAAGAAGGATGTCGAGAGTCCCACCTCAAAATTTCCCAGAAGGACTCCAGAAGAATGTCCAAAAATATCCATGACAAACCTTCTTTGATCCAAACATTAAAGAAAAGAAGAAGAAAAAAGATATCAAGAAGAAAAGGCAACGTTGGGGGAAAAGGGAAATGGCAAAACATATTTTATTTCACTCATCGAGCTTTGAAACAATCTATTTCGCAAGGATGTTTTACAAAGACACGATCTTGGTTTTCAAAACACCATCGAAAACATAGGGGCTAAAATTTAAACGAAAACCTTGTCAAAATGATTGCTAAAGGTTGCCAATCTTTTTCAGAAATCGAAGGACTTTGAGGTCTGTCCAGGCTGTGAATTCTAGATGCAAAGGACCTTCTAGAAGACATTTGACTGTTGTGGTTCTGCTGTGCACAAAAGGTTACTAGCACCACTAAACGTGCTGGTCTTGTGTCAGACACACCTGGTATTTACACATATAGAGACAACCAGATATCTTCCACCCCTGCCCCAAGTTTGAGAGCGCAGTGGAATCACACTGAATTCTATTAGGTTTTTACTTTATTTGCTTGTCAAAAAATTTCTGAGTCTCCTACAGATAACAACATAGTGAATCTGAAGGGAAAAATATGTATCAAATGGAAAATCGGCAAAGCAAAATGTTCTGTCACTGTTTGAAAATGGAAAGCACATGATGAAACATGAGTGATTTGGAGATCACAAGCGTGTGTGGTTTTGCTCACACCTTTCTGTGCTGTTTTCAGAAAGTACCTGCATAAGGCAGCACCAGTGTAATATAGCAAAATTGCTTGTCAGAAGCAAAAGGGTAGAAGGTCAAGTGTAGTACTCAGTTTTTAGCCAAAGATAAACAATATGACATTTAGAAGACAGTGAAACTGCTTTGATATACATTTATCCCAAAGGCTCAAACAAGTGGCATAGCATCCATCGTGAGTTAGAAATGCCGCTTGAGCAAAAGGAAGTGTACCAATACACTTGACGGATAACAGTACTGACAGGGTAGAACTCGCCGACAACCCATAGCTGGGAAAAAGTCACCGATTTACCGGAACCCACAGAAGATGCCACCTTGAAAGCAGAAGCGCTGCTGACTGGATGCGGCTGGCAAGGTCCCGCTATTCATCCGCCCCGGAGGTGCGGGTGCCATGACGGCTGAGACGCAGACGGCATCGGAGGCCGTTTTTAAAAACATTTAACGCCGGTCACACTTTCTCCGGGGCTTGTATGGAACCCCGCGTGCACGCAAAAACATTAGACGCGAAAAAATGAAGGCGCTAGCGACAAGCCTGTGCGTTCCCTTGGGTTCCTCAGAAGGCGGAGTCGGAGAGCGGGGCTTATGTGTCAGAACTTCATCCGGGTAGGTGAGCTCAGGCAGCAGAGGTGAGGGACAGGGGAGTAAAGCAGGGAGAGAGAGAAGGGGCCAGGACGAGGACGCGTGGTGGCCGCTGGCACAGGTGCTGGAAGCTATGGGCTGCTTCTCGGGATTGTCCATCTGGGGGATGGAGGTGGACACATGTCTCCTTCAACTCCGATCTCACATTGGCCCAAACCCTGCCCCACTAGACATTAAGCCCCCTGCACTTCCAGTTTGCACACGTGGGCGTTGAGTGTCAAGGGAGGAGTCCCATGGCACCCAGACAGGTGCCATCGGCCTCCGCCTGTGCAAGGTGACTGGCGCCAGCAGCAGAAAAGGCCAAGAGGATTGTAAATATCTCCTAAGAGGTGTCCATATATAGTCAGCTTCTGGGAATACTCTTCGCAAGATGTCTTCTTCAAGCAGGGCACGGTGAACCTGCATTATCACTAACGATAGTGTCATTAGTCCCAGGAGCTGAAGGAGACAAACTGTCACCTTAGTTGATTACCACGTCAGATAAAGAAAAGAAAGCTTAGTAACTTGATGGCAACACCACCATGAGTACTTTCCCGTACTGGCCCAGTAAGCACAAAACTGCTACTCACCAGCCTCGTTGGGAAGCGAGTGAGCATGTAGCATCTCACATGTGCCGTGTAGTGACCACAGGAACCATGAATGCTCACCCTGCCGAGAAGGGGTTGTCTCTGCACCGTGAGGTCAAACGTCAAAAATTAGAACACTCACTTTGACTAATACCACCGCAATAATAATTTCGTATTTAAATGAGATTTCAGATTGTTTGTAAATCCCAGCAATTTTTTCTATGGTGGTGACAACAGTTTTGGCCTTAGGCGTGGCCAGGTATTGATGCTGGACCGTTCGGCATCGATCTAAAACGTATAGCTGGTTAGATTCTAATTTAATATCGTTTTAACAACTGAATAATCTTTTAGTGACTACATTGGACAGTGTCGCCTCTTTGGTTGGATCACTAAGAAGCACATGGTCAAGTGTGTGTTCACTTCTTTCCATCGTCAGGGCCTTAGAGACGCGAAAAGGAATTCTGTTGATGGTTTAATTTTACTCCTCTATTCCTACTTACTTTTTGCTCTGATTTCCTCATGGAATAATTTTAAACCTACTCTTTATGAGAGTTACAAGAGAGCATGGTAAGAAATTAGAAATAGCATCTCCTGCTCCACCGCTTCCCGCTCGTTCAAAGCAATCGCTCTCATTTCTATCGGCCATTTCTCTTGGTGCTCGCCCATGTGCGGTTAATACGCTGATATTGTGACCTCGCGGTGTATCAATTTTAGACGCTATTTATTGATTTCCTGTTCTTGTGTTCCTACTCAACTCTACCTTTTAAACCTTCTGTTTATCTTTCTTCTGAAATTTCTGATATTATATTTCTAATTTCCAAGAGTGTTTTCCCATTTTCTGACTGTTCCCATTGTGCCCTGCCTGAATGCCTGACCCGGAAATAATACAGGACTGTAACGGTTTGCTTCAGCAAGGGAATCAAACTTAGAAGAACACACCATAATATTCTCCTGTCATTCTCTAAGACCCATTGGTTTTTTATATCAGCCGACTGGAGGATGAAAAAGAGGTATGTTAGGAATTGATAAGTCTGCCTCTTTCTTATCTGGGATGGGACGTAAATCTCTGCTATTTTCTTTATGGCATGGTGTGTCGTTTTTGATAGGCAGGACAGGGGGCCTCCGATGGCTTCCACTTGGACCTCCTTTTCAGAGCACCCTTTCTCTACTGTCTGGAAGCTAGTGTGGGAATTCCACACTTTGCCGAGTGTATCTACCCGTGCACTGCACTTGGGGACTGGTGAAAAGGATCACGAGCTGAGTCCAGGGTCCTATTCAGTCCACGATGATACAAAGTCACACTAAAACTATCACCTGGTTGTCGTGAGCGCCTACTCTGAGGCTGACCTCAGTGATTTCCTAGGTCTTTTGGAATTACTGTCATTTACGACTGGCATCCAATGATACCTAACGATGTAAGTCTGACTTTTCCCAGTGCGTGTGTGCCAGCAGAAGTGGCCGCAGGTCCGTTTGGCAAAGGCTAGGGCGAAGGTTCTCATGAGTGACAGTATTATAAGGCTCTTCCTCAGAGATGTGTGATTTCCTTATCATCGAGAGGCCCCAGTTTTGTAGATGACTCACTTCTGAGAATTTGGAGAGAAGCCACATTCTCTACTGCAGCAACTCAAGACAAGCCTGGTGTGTGCCAGACCTAAAATTTTCTCGAGTTAGACATGATATAATTCCTGGGATCTCCAAGATAAATGGACACAGCCAGAGGTTTCTGGGTGTCAGATCGCTCCTTGAGCCCCGATCACCATCCTTTTCCTGTTGGCTTTTATAATGGCCCCACCTTTCTTGTTTCTGGCAGGTCAAAAAACATCCACACTTATTATACCCCCTGCCTCCCTGAGGTCAAGGACTCTATTTTAATTATAGCTCCCCTCCCCCCATTCCAGGTGACCCCAGCTCTCCAATCTTAGAGGAGAGAGAAGAGAGTGGGGTAGACTGGTCAGAACCCCATGACAGAGGAATTATGAAGTTCCGGTTTTTCTCTACGTTTTTCCAAGGGGTTCTGGCCTTTCACACTCACCTAGCATGGTCTGGCGTTTGGTCCAAATCTGTAGTAACCCACTCAGCAAACTCTCAGAACCTTAACCACTGAGTTCAGGATTTCTGATGAGTGCACATATCAATAAACCGCCCAGATCACAATTCTCTTCTGCCCTCCTTTATTCCGAATCCAATCTCACATTCTCGATACTATGTAATTGACGATTTCTGTAATTCCTTATGGACTTTTTCTTCTACTCGGATTCTACATTTTATCTTCTGGGCCATGTTGACTTCAAATTCTATTTATTAGGTGAACAACCATGAAGACCAGGTCTGTGAACTTTATCATACCAAGGAAAATGGCTTCATTGGGGATAACAGGTGTGGATGACTGTGTGCCGGGGGGCGAGAGAGGACCAGTGTTTCCCAGGTCCTCTTCATCCTTCCAGATGTTTCCATTCTCACTGGTTCTCAGCCCGTCTCAAAGCCTTAACGTTCATACATGTTCTTCTGCAAATGTGTGAATTAAACTCATAGTATAATTAAGACACCTGCCCGTTTGGGTTCTGATTTGGTATCTAACAGTCTTAACTTGGCAGCTTCAAGTACTGGGAGGGTTTTTTTTAATTTTTTTCTCCCCAACATGGTCATAGAAAGGCTCTAAGTTTCATCCTAAATTAAAGATGCAAATTTCAGTGTTTGAGGTTTTTGTCGTTGATGTTATTTGTGTGTGTGTGTGTGTGTGTGTGTGTGTGTGTTTTATTTGCTCGTTTGCTTAATTAAAGTTGCTCAGTGCCTTCAGAAGCAGCCATCCTACCTTCCGGTCCTGACATTCCTCATCCTTGTCAGATTGCTGAACAGCAGCATCTCTTGCCACCTGCCACCTACCCCCAACCCCCATGCCTGCCCAGGCTCTGTCGTCAGTGGGCACACAGTCCAATAACTTGACTGACTGTCTCTATCACATGGGCTGCCATTTTCCATTCTGGATGCAGACGTGAGTCTCACCTCCCTGGAGGTCTGATGTCTGTAAGTGGCACAGCACCAGTCATTTCCACATCAGTAATCTCGATTCAGGGACAGCCTCACTGTCGTCAAGAATGACTGTACGAGCACGGTCTGGACAGTTCACAGAGTGGAGTTGGGAAGGACCACTGGACCTCAGGAGGAAGTCATGAGCCCCTCTCTTGGCCACAGCCATGGGACCAATTAACTCCACTCATCTCTCTGTGTCTTCATTTGAGTTTTCAAATTCTAATTGGCCTGGCTCAGATCAGGCTAGGATCAGTCACTTTTGGGTCAGACAAGTCAAAGGGGACCTGGGAGGAACTTGGTGATGGTCACTGTAGGTTCCATCATGGGCCAAGCAAAACCCCTCGGTTTGTGTCTATAACAGGGTTACTCTCTGATGCCAGTGGGATGTGTTCAAATCCTTGCTGTCTAAGTTATTAATTTAGGCATCAAGTGCCCTTGCTTCCAGACCTCTCCCTCCTAATCTGCCGATTTATTCTTTCCACATTGACTGTCAGTCTCCATGCCCCGAACTTTCTCTGTTCATTCCCAGCTCTGCCTTGGCTTCACCCCTTCCCACAGCTCTCCTCACGGGTCTAACTTCCTGTCCGTCGGATCCAGCCTAACCCCTCCTCCTTCAGGAAGTCTTCCCCGAACACTTACTCGACACTTTCCATATTTTTTCTTTTCCTGCCAACTTGTTTTCCTGTGCTATATATTGTCTCCTTGTGTCACTCGGGGTTCCAGCAGGAAACAATACACTCAAATTGGGCAATGTGAGGAGAGTTTAATAAAGGTACCGTTTACAAGGGTGAATGCAGGGTGAAGGAAGAATGTCGTTCTCTGAGATGAGTGACAGCAAAGTTTATTACCAGCCCTAGGTCTGAAGGGGTGAGGAGCGGGAGAAACTGCGCAGAAAGCTCCAGGGCTTGGAGATGGGACCTGCAGCCCCACCCCGCCCAGTGCAGCTGCAAAGAAGGGGCCGAGGGACTAAACACTCCGACCTTATTCTCTCCCCTTTTTACCACATCCTGCGGGCACTCCCCGTGGGCTTAATCCGCAGAGCACGGAGGATACTGGCGTGGTGCATGCAGAGCAGCCTGTCAGGCACGGTGCAGGCAGAGAGTGGATCTGTGTTGGAGGCAGGAGGGACGGTGACAGAATACCCCCTACGCTTAATCAGATACATTATTATCTTCTTGTGGCCAGCCACCAGGTTTTCACCATTCCCTTCACCTCTTCCCATAAAGACTAGGACAACCGGAGACGTTTAGTCAAGGTGACCAGCATCTTGACTGAACAACACAGGATGAAGACATCGTCTGCCTCTCTGTCCATCCGCTTCTGTCCTGAGTCAGGGGAGTTGCTGTTCTGATTTCCAGATTGAGGAATACGGATCGGACCACATGCACTAGCCGTTGGGGCTTTTGGGTGTTGACAGGTCCCTGCACTATAGCAAGTCTAGTCCATTTCCACCGTCAAGCAGCAGCACTGAGTCAAGGGGCTCTGCCTTACTCTCCTTCCTTCTCTTCCAGTCATGCGTGTTTTCAGGGGATGGGGCACGGCCCTCTGGAATACGATGAAAATTTTGGTTGATGAAGAGATCATGTAATTTCATCAGCCTTGAATCCGCTTTACCAAAAGCCCTCCACTAGGGAACTAGTAATTAGTCCAGGTAACAATCAAGGGGGACCACCATCTGATGCTCCCTCCTGTCTTCTGGCCACTGGAGTGCACGAGGTTTGCAGCTCAGTTGGACGAAAACAGATGTAGGTATTCTGGCCGTAACTTCATCAAAACTTAGCATGTGGTCACATTCTTGGCTTGACCTGATAAGATTGCACGGGGCCAGCTGTGGCTTTGGCTTTGGCGAGGGCCCCCTAGTGTTCACATTTCTCTCTGCAACTGTAACTGAAGTTGGTGTTAGCAAATAAGGGACAACCTGAGGGTTGGGGCCAGTTTGCCAGGAGCACACACTGAGCCAGGAAGAATCTTGTCCCATTTGAAAACTGAGAAGCTTTCTTCAGTTCAGAGAGTCTAGATTGCAAGAGGCAGCCCTTCTTCTGATGGCATGGGTCAGTGGCCCTCGAACTCGCTCTCACTAAGCCGGGAAAACAGGCAAAATCTAGGTATACAAGATTTTGAAGGCATTTTCAGGTATTTCTATATTCAAGCCTATATCCACATAGATACATTTATATCTATGTGTATATTTAATATCATTGTTTTTTTCTCCTATGCCTTATTTTTCAGCCAGGATCTGGGTCTCTACCATCTCTTTAAATCCTGCAAGACAGTCCTGAAAATTCTCGTGAGCTCTATGTAGACCTCAGAGAGCTGAAACTTGGGGACTCTGAACTTGCCATCAGTATGTGGAGCCAACAGGATTCATGAAAGTATCTTTACTTTTGTAGCTCATGTCTTTTTAATTTGAATTAGAGGCCTAAGTTCTTGAGGCCCCAATAAAAACCTGGGCAGTCCCATGACTTTTGTCATGACACTTAGGTACAAAAATGTCCCATGATCATTTGAGATCACAAAAGGACAGAGTTTCCATTTAGAAATAGAAGAGTTGATCTCCGTATGAATATCAAAACTCAAATTGATTTGATATTTAAATCTCTCCCCATCCCCGGCTGGCTGAGTGATGAACCATTTACAGGAGAGAGAAATGAGGCTCCACCCTACTTGCCTCTCTCCATCCCTGGCGTTTCTCCTTTTTCTCCGGCTCACCAAGCATGGTTTCTAGCCCTCCGACTGGGTCGGTGATGGGAACGGAAGGGAAGCTGGGGTTAGGAAAGTTTTGGCTTAACTGACCCTGTCATAAGATGATGTCACCTCCTTAGGGCTGCCAGGTGTTTCAAATTGATTCTTTCTCTCATAGATTGCTTTCATAACCATCAGAGACATCCCTGGGAATATTCAAAATAACCTCTGTGGTTTTTAAAAAATGCATCTTCCCTAGCTGGCAACTTCTCGTTCTCTTCTGTTGCTATGTCAGCCCACTGTACACGTATTTGCTTGTGAGATCCCACAGACAAGCTCCACCCAGGCAGTCTTCTTGGGCAAGGTAGAAATCCCCCAGGCAGCTCTCTCTCATCTGGTCCACGGAAAAGAATCTCACGTGATTTGCCGGTATCAACTCTGAAAGTATAGATCCACCCCAAAGTAGTGACAGTTTTTCTCTACTCCACCCTCAAAGCAGCTGGTTTCCTTGTCTGTTGTCTCCTGATTTCCTGGGTGAGAGTCGGATCCCAATGCACCGTGCTTCTGTGACGTGGTGACTTACGTAGAACTTACATGACAACTATATCATCGACCCCAGTGGCATCGCTCTTACCCGGCTTGAGATGCGAGACAAGCACACCCCCAAGCCCTCCTCCCTTCCCACCCAGGGCAGGTAGCATTAGCAGCCCTCAACAAAGAAATACTTCTCTAATTGTCATCGACCCAATCTCTTTGCCCCCAATATAGATGAGGGGTCTGAAGAGTCGTGACGCCTGGTTTTATAATTCCTTTGCAAATTCTGCACATAGTCTACTTTGGAATAAGATCTATGGGGTCCTGCTGTTCAATGAAAACTTCCACTTTGCTACCTCGGTGCTTATGTTAGCGTTTGGCGTCAGTGAACATCGTTAGTCTCTTTAACTATTTAGCCCTATTTCGTTTGTTTTGAGCTGCATCCGGGGTCAAGGCAGAACTACCCTGGGAATTTAGGCAGCCTGTCTACCTACCTTGCATCCCGAGCTTTCCCCCACAGCCTGTCTCTCTATGCCTGGTTATGGGATGCCTATTGGAGCCTCAGGTCTTCTTGGGCATGGATTATCAGGATTTAGAAATGTCTTCTGTACAGGACAAGAAAGTAAATATTTTAGACTTTATGGGCTATACGGTCCTGTCACAGTGACTCAGCTCTGCAGTGGTACAAAAGTCACTATTGACAATGCTAATGAGCATGGCTGTGTTCCGATGAAACCGTATTCACAGAGCAGGCGGTGGGCTGGATTTGGCAGCGAAATGGTGAGCCTAATTATTCTGGGATTTCCCTGGGGGCAGAAATGGAAGAACACCTTGGTGAAGTCATGGAAAGCCCATAGGCTATGGAAGGCAGGAAGCGCTTTGTTCAGGAGATGTGAAGACTTTAGAATTTTACCGGTGGAATTTGAGGAAAACTTCAGAAATTCAAGCTGGAAAAGGATCATCTTTTTAAAAATCGCAGGCTATGATGTTCGACACGAAGGAGGAGCAACAAGGGAAGTCTACGCTGAGGTGTGTTCATGACCACCTGCCATTGTCAAGGTCGCTATGGCTTCACCCGCCGCAAGCTGTGTGTAGTGCACTTTTCAGCCACCACGTCTTCCAACAAATTGGAAGACCCACCTACCCGGACGCCACACTCATGTCCACCCTTTGCTTTGTGAAAAGTTGTTCACAAACCAGTTCAAATATATAGAAGACGCTTTACCCCTCCGGCCTTACCCGAGCGTGTCCAGCTGGCTTCCAGCACCCAGCATCTGCATTTTATTGCCTGAGATCTTTTCCCCAGTGGGGAAAGGGCTCTCGGTCAGGGCCAGGCAGGCCTGGGGTGCTGGGGTGGGGAGTTAACACACCCCAGGAGCAGCCAGCAGTTAGTGACAGACAGCAGTGGAAAGTAAATACCCCCACTCCCTGCCTTCTGGCACGGGGTAACCGAGGAGTACGAGTTATCGTTTCTGGGATTTTTCTAGTAGTTTTGGGCTCCCGGTGCCCCCAGTGGGCAGCAGAGTACTCTTCGTTAGCATATTCCTTTTCTTGCTTTAGCTCCCCACTCTCTGTGGCGTTTCCTGTACTTGCCAAATAAAGTCTTTGCTCTCAAATCCTTGCTCAGGTGCTGCTCTGAGGGAGAAACAGCCCCAAACAGAGGCCGACATCTCTGCGTCCTTTCTGTAGTGCCTCCTTTCTGCTTTCTGCGTCGGGCCCCTTCAGGCGCCCATCGCATTTCATAATAGTCGTTTAATTCAGATGGGTCTCTGCCACGAAGGGCGAATGAGTTTTCTAGAAATGGGTGTTGTTCCTCTTGGTATCACTTGCGTTTTCCCTCGTCTGTCGCACAGTGTTCATGTACAGGAAGCCTGTTGCGTAGGTAGGAAGATGGTGACGATGTAAGGGGCCAGTGCCGTATGACTAACCACATGTAGTAGCCACTGGCCACTTGCGGCTATTTAAATTACAATTGAATGAGAATTTTAAATTCAGTTCCTCGATCACGTGAGCCATATTTCAAGTGCTCGTAGCTGCATGCGCTGGTAGTGACCCTACTGGACAATGCAGACAGGGACCGTTTCTATCATCGTAGGTAGTGCTGGGCTGGGGAGCAAAATGAAGCACCCTGAATTCATGATTTGGTTGTGGGCAGTTCTGTGCGGGTCACGAAGCTCTTAAAAGCTTTCGGGGAGCAGGGGGTTATGAACAAGCACCTACATGCCACACCGTGGTCATCTAAGGGCGGGCACTACTTCACAATGCAAGAGAGAACCAGCGACATGTCGTTAAGGTTTTAAATGATCACTTTATTTACATATTGCCTGAACCACAGAAAAGAGAAAAAGGACTTCAAAGTTTCCTAGCCGAACTGAGATTCGTGCTGTGAGATTAAATTTTCCAAAGTTCACATCCTGTGCTGTCCACACAGGGTCAGGCTGAGTTAGGAGCTTTCAGACAGGCATGAAGGTGAGCAAAGTCAAGGCCACACACCAGCGATTGAGGTGGGATGGACCGGAAGGCCAAGAGCAGGCACATTCCTTCACCAAGCATTCGACTAGGAAGTAAAATGTTTTGGAATTGGAATGTGTTCTAGTCTTAAAGTAGAAGTTTCTCTCAGCTGGGTTGAATTTAAGCATTGGCAATTTTTTGTTTTTGTTTTTGTTTTTGATGTGATTTGAACTGGCAGCGGAGGGGCAAGATCAATGTCCAATTCCATCTGATGGCGAGTTCCCCGAGAGGAGGGCCCACGATGTGCTAAGTTCGTTTGCCTAAGGCGTAGCTGAGAACACGGTGGGTGTTCAGCAAATGTTTACCGAGTGAATGAATGAACAGGGGTAACTTGAGTACACGTTAGATAACAGAGGGGAATGGACTTCGTCTCCCAAGACAATGGGAGGTGATGCTGTGTGACCACCCGCCAGGCTGCACCACCATACCCGCTCTTTACAATCTATTTTGCAGACTTTGAGCATCCAGCTCCTAAAAATTTAACAAGGATCTAGTCTACGTGGGCCACGAGGGGGCTTCGAGGTGACTTAGCCAGGTTGGGGGGATAATTCATGGCAGGATGCTTGGGATGTCCTTGTGGGTGAGAGGATGGATACCATAATTAAATAACAAACTAGTCTTTTATTTTAAACATAATTCTAAAGTTAGATTTATTTTTTGAATAGGTAACACGCTCCCAATCCAAAAGGCACAAAAAGGTATTCAGAGAAAGGTCACCCTCCTCCTCCTTGTTCTCCGTCCGCACCCCTCCCCAGAGACAACCATCGTTACTGCTTTTGTGTCTTTTAAGAGATGGTCAGGGCATCGAAGCACAATGAGAAACATGGGTGTCTCCTTTTGTTT